>NC_044976.1:25426226-25793028 GCF_008728515.1 Papio anubis
TGCCTTTTTTTTTTTTTTTGCTGCATTGCTCCAGCCCCCACACACACACACCCAGCCCCCACACACACAGCCCCCCCTCAACACACACACCCCATTTCCACACACACACCCAGCCCCCAGACACACCCCCAGTCCCTCTCCACATACACACCTCCCGACACAAAGCACCTCCCCAAACACACACACAGCCCCTCCACATACATACACACCCAGCCCCTCCACACACACACCCAGCCCTCCACACACACACACCCCTAACCCCCACACACACGACACACCAGCCCCTCCACACACATACCACACCCAGCCCTCCACACACACACCCAGCCCTCCACACACACACCCAGCCCCTCCCCGACACACACCTCAGCCCCTCCACAGACACACCAGCTCCTCCCGACACAAAGCACCTCCCCAACACACACACAGCCCTCCACATACACACACACCCAGCCCTCCACACACACACACCCAGCCCCTCCACACACACCCAGCCCCTCCACACACACACACCCCCAGCCCCTACACACACACACACAGACACACCAGCCCCTCCACACACACACACCCGTAGCCCCTCCACACATAGACACACCCAGCCCCTCCACACACACCCAGCCCCTCCCGACACACACCTCAGCCCCTCCACAGACACACCCAGCTCCTCCCGACACAAAGCACCTCCCCAACACACACACAGCCCCTCCACATACATACACACCCAGCCCCTCCACACACACTGCCTCAGCCTTTACACACACACACCTACATTGCACTCCTCCCAATCTCCTTCACACACATCCAGCTCCTTGCTTCACATCCAGCTCCTTACATTTACACACATCCAGCCCCATCCACACACACCACACACACCCCTAACCCCTACACACACACACATCCAACCCCTACACACACACTCCCAGCTCCTCCACACACACCCAGCCCCTCCACACACTCCCAGCTCCTACACACACCCAGCCCCTCCCACACACACACACCCAGCCCCTCCCACACACACACACCCAGCCCCTCCAGACATACACACATTGCCAGCCCTCCAAATACACCCCAGCCCCTCCACACACACACAGCCCCTCCACACAACGTGACTATATATACACACCCTCACACACACACCCCCAGCCCCCACACACACACACACTCAAAGCCCCTCCACACAACACACTATACACACCCAGTACCTCCACACAAACACACACACAACCCCTACATACACCCAGCCCCTACACACACACACACACAACCCTACACACACACCCAGCCCTACACACACACACAACACACACACAAAGCTCTTCCACACAACACACTATACACACACACTGCACCATAGCCCAACCCCTCCACACAGCACACACACATATACAAAGCCCCTTCACACAACATACTACACACACACCCAACCCCTCCACATAACACTACATACACACCACACACACATCCAGCCCCCAACAATGCACTACACGCAATTACACACATATCGCATTAATATCACCCATTATACCCAGCCTCTCTCCACACAATCCACACTGCACCACATGCACACACCACATAGCCTGGCCCTTCCACATAGTGCACGACACACCACACACACACAGCACCACAGCCCACCACCTCCCACACATACCACACCCCCCACCCCCCACCCCCCACCCCAGCCCTGGCCCTCACCCAGCACGCGGGCGATGAGGCAGAAGAGGAGGGTGCTGATGACGAAGGTCCAGTTCCAGTGGTGGGAGCCAGCCACCGTGGAGACGCCAAGGAAGATGAAGATGAGGGTCTCGCTGACGCTGCTCCACATCTTCAGGAAGTATTTGATGGTGGTGTGGGACTTGTGGGAGATGTTGGCCTCCACATAGGGGCGCATCACCACTCCCGAGGCTATAAGCCTGGGGCAGGAAAGAGCGGGGTCAGGGCTCCACGTCGAGCTGCACCTGCCCGAGCCCCTCCGCTGCCAGGGGCAATGGGGCCATGACCAAGGTGCCTGTGTTCCGAGCTCCTCTATGGGCCAGGGGCCCGCTGTGTGCTTTACACCCTGTTGCCACTCATCCTCACATCAACCCTACAGACACGGGTCTATTCCTCCATTTTTAAAATGAGTGATCTTGGCTGGGCACGGTGGCTCACGCCTGTAATCCCAGCACTTTGGGAGACGGAGACAGGCAGCTCACTTGAGGCCAGGAATTTGAGACCAGCCTGGCCAACGTGGTGAAACCCAGTCTCTTCTAAAAATACAAAAATTAGCTGGGCGCGGTGGTGGGCACCTGTAATCCCACGTAATTGAGAGGCTGAGGTGGGAGAATCTCTTGAACCCAGAAGGTGGAGGCTGCAGTGAGCTGAGATTGTGCCACTGCACTCCAGTCTGGGTGACAGAGTGAGATCCCGTCTCAAAAAGAAAAAAAAAAGAGAGAAATCTGATTCTAAGAGAAATAGTCACCTGTCCCGTCACGCTGCCTGCAGGTAGCAAAGGCAAGACACACAAACCACACTGTGTCCAACTCCAAAGCCTGCACCTTTGCCCCAAGGCCACGCTGCCACTTGACCCAACAGGAGTCAATGACACAGGCCCATGGTCTCCTGGGTTTCTTCCTCTCAAGGGTGGCATCTGCCACTGCACGGGGGTCTCCACAGGGAGCTTTGTTCCAAGCAGCTGCTTGGAGCTCGGGGTCCTCCCAGCCCAGTGCTCACACCCAGGCTCTGCTCCTGCAAGCCAGGGGTCCGGAACCCCAGTTCTGCCTTGCCTCGGCACTGGAACACGTTCGCCCCTCACTGCCTCTCCACACCCCATTCTCCCCATTTCCAGACCTGGCGGGGGCCTCAGCACCGCCAGGACTCAGGCCTGGTGAGCCTCCTACTGGGGCTGCTAAGGGGACTCCCTTTGAGAAAAATGAAGTAGCAGGGCTGTGGCTTTCCTCAGCTTGAAGCTTGGTGGCTTCCAACGCTCTGCTCTCATCTACTCTGGGCTTGCCCTCATGCAGGTCACTCTTGCCTCATCTGCTCATAGCCTGAAATGCTCTCTCCAGATTCCTGGACCCCAGGGTGCCTAGCAGAAGTGCCCCTCTTCTAGGAAGCCACTGATGCCCTCGGCCATTTAAATGGCTACCAAGCACGCCTGCAGCCTGGAGCTCATGTCTCATGCCTGGAGCTCAAGGCTGGGCCCTGGGAGCTCCGTGACCCTACAAGCCTGGGGAATCCAAGCTGGCAGCCCCCGTCCCCACCCTGCCAAGCCCACTGCCTGCTGCACGCAGACTCACGCCATGATGCCTGACAGGTGGAAGAGCTCGGCCGACAAGTAGGCCATGTAGCTGTAGAGGAAGACGAAGAGCGGCTCGATGACCCGGATGTGCGAGGTAAATCGGGAGGTGAAGGCTGCGATGACCCCGTAGACCACGCCTACAAACACCCCGCCCAGGGCCACCACGAAGAAGCTCAGGAAGCCGAGGAAGATGTCCACGATGCCCACGTGCTCATAGTTGGCAAACTCCTCAAAGAGGTGATACAGGACCTGGGGAGGGTGTGTAGGCTGGTGGGTGAGAGGAGAGGGCCCTGGCCCCACGGCTCCCTGGGGTCCACCCAGGGCGATCCTGTCCCCTCCGTTAACCATGGCCACAAGAAGAGGCCACACGGTAGCAGAGAAACTCTAGTGCCAAGGAGGTGCTCAAAACCTCAGCCTGGGGCTGCGGGGCTTGGCTTGCTCTGGGCCAGCCACGTGCCACACTGGTGAAGGGTGGACCCTGGGGAGCTCTGTGAAGACCCTGAAGCCAAACTGCCTGGACTGGAATCCTGGCTCTGTCTCTCCTGAGCTGTGTAAAGGAAGCAAATTCATCTTCCTGTGTTTCAGTTTTCTCCGTCTATAAAATGAGGATAATAATGCCAACTTTTAGGACTGCTGTGAGGACTAAATCAGCGAATCAAGTGCTCGGAGCCTTACCTGATGCAGTGTTAGCCACACCTGGTGCTATCAAGTCTGCCTCTCACTGCCTGACCTTGGGTATGTCATACCCATCACTGGGTTTCAGTCCCTCCTTCAGCACAAAAAAGGGACATTCACACAACGAACTAGAAGGTGATTTCTTAACCTCTGGAGCTTTCTGAAAATACATATGTTCAGGCCATACTGGACTTGGACTCTCTGGGATAGGGCCAAGAAATCTCTATGTAACAAGCCCCCCAGGGATTGCAATGAACAGCCAAGTTCAGATGCTATGGAATTAGAGGCTCGCTAAGGTGCCCCTGTCTCCTGGACTGGGAAACAGATGGTCACTGCAACCTACCATCAGACGTTTAAGTGGCACTTCATATGCTGTAAAGCCCTTTGATGGTCTTTATCCAAGTCGACACTCAACCACCATGTGAGGCAGGTGGGTCAAGGATGCTCCTTTGCTAAACTGAGGCTCACAGTGGTAAAACAACATGCCGGGGGCCCCCAGCCCAGGAGTAGAACTGGGCCCAGAACTTGTTCCCTGACAGCCATGGCTGAGGCCTCCTTAGCAGGCTCGGCTTTGAGGGTCTGCCCCGCCTATTGCTGGGTCCCTGAGCTGCCTGGCTCAAGGCTGTCCTAGACAGCTCTGTCAGGAAGCAGCAGGGACTTTCCAGGCCTGGGGGAAGGGAGGGGAGGACTTGAGGATCCATGACAGGGAACCCTCCAAAGCCCCCAGGACCTGGAGCAGGAGGAATGGACTGTGAGGAGTGACCTGTCTAGGGCACAGACCTGAGACCAGGCAGCTCAGGGTCGGCCTCCGGCTTTACTCTCTGGGAAATGGGGCACTCACACCCGTGCTCAGAGCTCCAGAAAGACCTGACTTGGGCCAGGCAGGAAGGGGAGATGCAGAGCACTGGCCAGACCTGGTGCTGCCTGGCCCCAGCCGTCTGGGGGATAGGGCAGGGCTCCAGCAGCAGACAGCCTCTTAGCAGGGGCATGCTCAGCCGTGGGCTACCTAAACTCATTCCTGGCCTGAGGGGATTCATGGGTCCTCATGGTCTACCACATGGGCCCATGGAGTGGGCACAGAGGGGAAAGTCCTCCTTTCCGGCCTGGTGCTATTATCCCTGGAACTACAGAGAAGCAGAGTAACACAGTGGTAAGCACTTGGGCTTTGGACTCAGACTACGGATTTGAACCTCAGCTGTATCATATATCAGGCTAATGTAACCTCTCTGTCCCTCAGTTTCCTCATCTCAAAAAACTGGGATATAACTGTGTCAACCTCATGGAGTTACTGTACAGATTAAATGAGGCAACACAGGCCAGGCACCAAGGCTCACGCCTGTAATCTCAGCACTCTGGGAGGCCAAGGAGGGAGCATGGCTTGTGCTCGGGAGATTGAGACCAGCCCAGGCAATATAATGAGACCCCATATCTACAAAATAAACAAATAAATACATTAGCTGGGTGTGATGGCCAGCACCTGCAGTCCCAGCTACTCGGGAGGCTAAGAGGGGAGGATCATTTGAGGAGTTTGAGGCTGCAGTGAGCTATGATTGTGCCATTGCACTCCTGGGTGACACTGTCTGTGTGACAGAAGGAGACTCTGTCTCTAAACAAATAAATAAAAATGAGGCAATACACATTCAGACAGGAAGCACCCAGTGAACACCAGCAATCACTACCACCGCTGCCACTGCCTTTGGGAGACACGACCGTGGGTCCACAAGTGGCTGGGTCTGTTACCTGCTTGATGCAACCATGCCCCAAGCTCCACAGCAGTGCTCACCTGAACCCCAACACCCAGATCCCACTGGAGAGGGCTTTATCTTTGACACCCACTGGCTTCACAGACATCAGTGAGTATGATTCACTAACGTAAGTAACCCTGTAAGAAGCCTGGGAGGATGACAGGCTGAGTACTGCAATCCCTATGTCACAGATGGGGAAACTGAGGCTCATATGGTAACCCTGGGCAACAGCCTGTGCTAGAGGAAGCCAGGACGGAGGCCTGCCTGCTCAGGCCAGGCTGCTGCTCTACCCAGCCTCATGAGGAGGCCAGGTAGGAACAGGAAGCTGAGGCTGCCAGCAGCCGAACACCACAGTCTGTCTCTACTCTGAGGTGCTGCTTCCTGAGGGCTGGGGCTGCAGAGGAGGGAGTCATGGCCTGGACATGCACATGTGCCCTTGAGCTTTCCTGTGAGTGCAGCTGCTCTGAGGGGGACAGCTCAGGAGGGGGTGGAAGTGTTCTCACAACACAATGTTTGAATAGGCACATGCACACATCTGTTTCCCAAGGAAACCAGCTGGGAGGAAGGGCATGTGCAGGTGTATATGGCGCCACCACGTGCAGATCCTGAACGAAAGCACTAATCGTCTGCCACTTTGCAGCTATCAAAGGTGAGGCCGGCTGGGCGCGGTGGCTCACGCCTGTAATCCCAGCACTTTGGGAGGCTGAGGTGGGTGGATCACCTGAGGTCAGGAGTTCGAGATCAGCCTGGCCAACATGGCGAAACCCGGTCTCTACTAAAAACACAAAAATTAGCTGGGCATGGTGACACACGCCTGTAATCCCAGCTACTTGGGAGGCTGAGGAAGGAGAACTGCTTGAACCTGGGAGGCGGAGGTTGCAGTGAGCTGAGATTGCAACACTGCACTCCTGTCTGGGAGACAGAGCAAGATTCCATCTCAGAAAAAAAAAAAAAAGGTGAGGGCCACAGAGGTATAGCATTTGCTTAAGGTCGCACAGCAAGCAAGTGGCCAACTTATTTTACTTATCACCTTCTAGATGTTTTGGAGACAAGGTCCCTTTCCATAATCTCTGCCCAAAAACTGTGCACAAACCGAATTCTAACTTAAGATACAGCCAACATGAGAGCTGAAAGACCCCTCACAGATGACATAGTCTGTGAAGAGGGAACTGAGGCACAGAGAGTAAAAGTAATTTGCCCAAGATCACATCAAAATGCAAGTGACGGGCCAGGCTTGTTGGTTCAGGTCTGTAATCTCAGCACTTTGGGAGGCTGAGGCAGGATTGTTTGAGGCCAAGAGTTCAAGACCAGCCTGGGTAACATGGTCAAACCCCATCTCTACAAAAAATTTAAAAAATTAGCCAGGTGTGGTGCTGCATGCCTGTAGTCCTAGCCACTTGGAAGGCTGAGGCAGGAGGATCTCAGGCCCAGGTATTTGAGGCTGCAGTGAGTTATGACCATACCATTTCACCAGCCTAGGAGACAGGGCAAAACCCTGTCTCTTAAAAAACAAAAAGCAAGTCAAGTCAAGGAGAGAGCATATAACCTAGCAAAACCAAGAGTTTAGGCCCTGGAGTCAGACAGACCTGGTTCAATCACTAACTGGTTCATACTCCAGCAGGTTATTTAACTTCTTTGGGACTGTGTCCTCCCCTGGAAAATGAGAACAATGGGCACCTCCCTAAGGCAGCTATGAGACCTAAATAGACAACCCATGCCAAAACGTCTGGCATGGTGCCCAAGCAACCTGTAAAGGGAAATGGGCCCTTTAGCTTGTGTTTTTTTTTTTTTTTTTTCATAAAGAGTCTCTGGTTTGCTGCCCAGGCTGGAGTGCAGTGGCCAGATCTCAGTCCACTGCAAGCCCACTCCTGGGTTCACCATTCTCCTTCCTCAGCCTGAGTAGCTGAGATCATGAGGGCTCAGTCAGCCACGCTTCCAGCTGCTAATTTTTTTGTATTTTTAGTAGAGACAGGGTTTCTTTTTTTCAGACGGAGTCTCACTGCAGCCCAGCCAGAGTGTGCAGAAAGGCCTGATTCCGCCCACGGCAGCTCCCATTCGGTTCACGCATTCTCCCGCCTCAGCCTCCCAGAAAGTAGCTGGGACTACAGGCTCGCCACTCTGCCTCGCTAGTTTTTGTATTTCTTAGTTGAGGCAGGGTTTCCACCGTATAGCCAGGATGGTCCCCTGATCTCCTGACCTCTGATCCGCCTGCCTCGGCCTCCCAAAGTGCTGGGATTATAGGCTTGAGCCACCGCGCCCGGCCGAGACAGGGTTTCACCGTGGTAGCCAGGATGGTCTCAATCTCCTGACCTCATGATCCACCCACCTCGGCCTCCTGAAGTGCTGGGATTACAGGCATGAGCCACCGTGCCCGGCCCCAGCTGTTTTTATTACTGTTATTAACGAGCGGATGAGGGATTCACTGCTGGGCCTGGATTCGGGTTTGTACCGTTTGGACATGGGCATGGCCCCTGGCCTCCTCACCACAGTGACGGCGTCATTGAGCAAGGACTCCCCAAAGACAAGGATGTGCAGCAGCTCATTGATGTGAATTTCCTCAAAGACAGCCAGAACCGCCACGGGGTCCACGGCCGAGATGATGCTGCCGAAGAGCAGGTTGTCCAGGAGGCCGATGTTGTTGATCTGCTCACCGCCCACCAGGCACACGGCGTACATGAGGCCGCCCAGGAAGAAGGCGTTCCACAGTGTGCCCACCACGGCAAAGATCAGGATGGTGCCCAGGTTTTCTGTGAACTGCCGCAGCGGCAGGAAGTAGCCGGCGTCCAGGATGATGGGCGGCAGCAGGAAGAGGAAGAAGACGTCGGACTGCAGGAAGGGGGGTGTCTCGCCTACACCCTTGATCAGGCCCCCCACCAGCAGCCCCACCACGATCAGCAGGCAGCTCTCCGGGACGATGCTTGAGATAGTGGGGATCACATGGAAACCTGCGGAGGGCGAGAGAACGGGAGGCCATGGGCTTTCGGAGGAGCCGGGAGAACAGAAGGCTGGGGACGGGCCGGGGATGAGGAGCGCAGCTGGCCAGAGGTGCACAGGCTGGGTCTCAGAGGGCTGCTCTGTTAACTCTCTGAGCCGCTGCTTCCTCGCCTGGAAGGGACAATGCTAGCTTCACAGGTTTGCCATCATAAACCAAGTGACAGTGTTTTTAAAGCACTTTTTTCAAAGGATACATACATGCTATCTCTGTCGCTGTCATAAAATGTTATCAAGTAGCAGTTCTATATGCCTCCAGAAGGCAGAAATTATAAATTGATTACTGACGTGCCAAGTATCTACGGGCATCACCTACGCCTGAACCCAAGGCATTATTCCAGGCACAAGTTCAGGGAGGCAGATCTGAGCTCAACCTGAGGAATAACAATCTAACAATTCTGTCTGAGGGAAGATGGCAGTTCCCTATCACGGAGCTGTTTAAGCAGAAGGCAGACAACCAGCTGGTGGGGAGTGGCATAGGAGACAGAAGAAAGCACAGAAGAATCTAAGAATACCAGCGTGGGAAGGAACTTGGGGATAATAAGGCCTGGGGTCTGCAAACCTGCAAAAGAGTAGGCTTTCCAGCTGAGTCCAGGCAGCTGCCTGAGACATGGCTCAAGGACGCCAATGGCAACCAGGTTTGGCAGGTGAGATAAAATCTATTTGCTATCCCACTTCTAGCTCAATGCCACCCACTTTAAAGATGGGGCAACTAAGGCTCAGAAAAGGGAAGGGACTTGCCCAAAGTCACACAGGAAATGGGGAGCAGAACCAGATAGAACCCAGGTCTAATGCCCCAGTTCCCATCAAACTGCACAGTTCTGTAATTCAAGCTCGCCTATCCTTCCCTTCCCTCAAGGCCTCCTCACACACCCTTCTGCCTGAGACCCACCAGCCATCTCCCCAGGCCGCGTCCTGGCCAGCAGCAGGCCGCTCTGCTGTATTCCACCTTGAGGCTCCAAACCCAGAGCTGAGAAGTTGCAAAAATCCCCATGAGAGGGGCCTCTCTCAATACCAGGTATGACCAGAGAACCCTGAGCTCCTGTGAATGGTTTCTATTGTTTGTTTTGTTTTGGGGTGGGAAAGTAGGTGGAAAAACCTGAGCATCTAGTTGTATGTTGGGTACCATGCTCCTAGGGGTGGCAGAGTCAAGAGTCATAGTCATAGTCATGACCCTTTGCTCAAGAGGAAAGTTCTCTCTGGCCTGGCACGGTGGCTCATGTCTGTAATTCCAGCACTTTAGGAGGCTGGGGTGGGAGGATCACTTGAGGTCAATAATTTGACACCAGCTTGTACAACATAGGAGACCTCATCTCCACTTAAAAAAAAAAAAAAAAGCTGGGCATGGTGTGCGCCTGTAGTCCCAACTAGTCAGGAGGGCTGAGGCAGGAGGATCACTTGAGCCCAGCCTCAAAAAAATAAACAAACAAACAAACAAACAAAAGCAAGGCTCTTTCTCCTCTCCTTCCCTATCTTGCAAGCTCTGTGCAGGCAGATCCCGTAACTGCTTATCATTATACACCCAGGGCTAAGACACTAGAGGTGCTCAACAAATACTGGCTGACTTGAAAATACACAGGGCTGGGACATCACCCAAGATTTCCGATAACCTGCATGCCTGGCCAGGCCTCTGCTCTCATTACTTACTTACTCTTGAGATCCTTGGGACAGAGGAGGAACTTCCCTCTCCATGCCCAAAGCCCTTCCTACTCTCAGGTAGGAATCTGGGCAGTGCTAGTACAGTGACAAGTCAAAGTTCACACTGCTGGCTGGGCACAGTGGCTCACGCCTGTAATTCCAGCACTTTGGGAGGCCAAGGTGGGTGGATCACCTGAGGTCAAGAGTTCAAGACGAGTCTGACCAATATGGTGAAACACTGTCTCTACTAAAAATATAAAAATTGGCCAGGCATGGTGGCGGGCACCTGTAGTCCCAGCTACTTGGGAGGCTGAGACAGGAGAATTGCTTGAACCTGGGAGGTGGAAGTTACAGTGAGTTGAGATTGCACCATTGCACTCCAGCCTGGGCAACAGAGCAAGATTCCATCTCAAAAAAAAAAAAAGAAAAGAAAAAAAAAAGTTCACACACTGAACACTATCCAGGCCCAGAATCCTGGCACAATGCCAAGCACCCTGGGACACTCAAAACACATTGGGAAAAAAAGACATCGCCATCCTAGGCCAAGAGGACCTCGAAGGCACCATGTGCATTCTCCTGATTTCAAAATAGACATGACCAAAAGTCACTTTTTGTTCATCTACTTTCCACATCAATAAAAGCGAAAATAATTCCAAAATCACCTCTTTTGCTGAAAAGTACCCCAGTCTTTGTACTGTCCACCAGTCAACATCCAGTGTGTAGCTGGCTGGTCCACTGGGAAGGGCTAGTCATGTTGGGCCCAAGTCTCTCTTGCTGTAGAGGATAAAGCCCATGTTTTCAGCACAGCCTCTGTCATCTGGTCTTGCCTCATGTCCCATTCTCCCCACTGTCAACTCTTAGGTTTCAGCCTTGCCAAATTCCTTGCAATTGCCCCATATGAGCCACATCCTCTTTTGCCTGCCAACCTTCGCCTAGTCTAGTTCCTCTCTAGAAATCATTCCTCTACCCCTACCCCCACTGTATGTGGCTGACATCATATCCTCTGCCTGCCTCCTCCTCCAGGAAGTATTCCCTGACCACCACTTGTCTGCCCAGGTTAGGGCAGGAATCTTCTGGTGCCTCCCTCTCTCATAGCCTTCAATCTGCAGTCATCTCCCAGGTTCCTGTCTTTCTTCCTGGCACCCACTGAGATCAGTCAGACAACCCAGGCAGAAGCAGCTGAGGTAAGACAATGGCACCACACCCCAAAGACCTGCAGTGTCCTGGAGGGGAGACAGGTACAGCACAGGGGAGATAAGCAGGATGAAGATTTAGGGGAGCAGAGCTCCTTCAAGGCAGGGGCCAGAAAGCACCTTCCCAAGGCCAGAAGTCCAGCTCCAGCCAGCTGCATGCTGGCCCCCTCCACAGCCTCCCTGCCCCTGACCTGGCGTGAGTACCAAGAGCTGCCTTAGGGGAAGGCAGAGTCTAAAGAGAATCCAGGGCAGGCAGATGATGGCTTCCACCTCCACCTAAGAGATCAGGCTCTAAAAATGCCTCCTACCCCCACTCGGTGCCATCAGCCCAATCCACAGAGCTTTCCTGGCCCCATAAATCGCCAGACAGTGCCTGGGAGACCCAGAGAAGAGTTGGCCACAGCTCCTGCTGGGGGAGGGGGCAGGCATGTGAAACAAGCCAAGAGTAGCAACATAAAGAAGGCTCCTCAGCTCTGAGGGTGTCCCATGAGCCAGAACTGTGCTGGGAGCCTGGCACACACCATCTCATTCAGTTCTCACCACAGTCCTTGGGATAGGTATTGCCTCCATTTTGCAGAAGACAAAGCTGAGGTCGGCAAGGTTATGCCGCTTCGCCAGTGTCTAAGGAAGGACCTCTATTCTAGCTTAGGTGTCTCAAACCTGTAGCAGAGGACGCTAATTAATTCCTTACTCAAAGCTCGGTATTTTCTCTGAGCCAGGCCATATTGGACACTGAAGACATTGAGGTGACTCAGACTCTGAACCTCCGTGAGCAGCTAATGGGGAGGGCCACGCTATTCCAGCCCTTGGAGCTTCTATGACCAGGTGAACAGACAGCTGGCATTCCTATTGGACACAAGAAAAGCAAGCTCTGAGAGGAGGCTGGATGCACTGAGCCAGGCCAACCACGACTGGGTCCTGTGCCTCCTGACTACAGCACAGCGACCTCTTTCTCCTTCAGCCAGCTCCAGAGTACTTGGGGCTGGAGCCATGTTCCCGGAGCTGGTTTCCCCGGCTTTCCTGTTTTGGCTCTGGCACTCAGTGAGCTGAAGGGGCTCTAGGCCCTGATGGGCTCTCTGGACCCGAGGGGAGGGCCGGGCCGGGCTGGGCCAGGCTGATGAGAAAGGTCTGAGATCCACTCTTGGCTCCCTGCCCACGGGTAGGAGGCACATTACTGGAAAGCACTTCCAGGGCTGGGGGAGGAAGGGATTCTGTCATCAGAAGGAGGTTCCTTCAGGAGCAATGGCTCAGGCAAGTGGGAAGCAGCCCCTGGACCTGTGCTGGCTTGTCCCTCTCCCAACGTCCTGACTCCACCAACTGCACTCACTCTGCATCCCTGCAGAGTCCCCACAAAGTGTAAGGCGCTTGCTGACTCCTGTTGTGGTGAAAGGGGCACAGAAGGATGGCTGGGGCCCCTGGAACCCTGACAAAAGCCCGCATGGAGGCAAGATCCCAGGATGCCAAGAGATGAGGCAAAACTTTCAGGGCCCAAACATGCAGCAGCAGTGATGTCACCAGGGTGAAATCAGGGGTGGGAAGAGACAGAGTAAGAACCAGAGACGTGAGAGCTGGAATGGATCTTGGAGAGCATCTAAATTCTCCATTATACAGTCAGGGAAATGGAGACAGAGACAGCCAGTGACCTGTCATTGATCACGTGTCCAGTTCTACCCCAGTAGTCCGTGACACTCCAAGCCCTGTGGTGTGCACAAGCCACACAGCCTCCTTCGAGGATGTCCAGTCCTCCCAGAACAAGGAGGCACGAAAGTGTGGAATTTGGCATCTCCAAGCGCAGCCACAGGCCAAACCCTCTGACACAGTTCAGAGTTGGCTCTCCTTTTACAAGAGGCTGGGGGATGGGAGAAGTGTTTTTCATTCTATCTAGTGTAGGTGGTAGCTGGAACGAACACACACACATACATACACACACACACACACACACACACACACACACATACTCTTGCTGAGCAGACACCTCACCAAACCTCCAATTGATGGGGGTTCCCAGCCCCCTGCGGCTGCTCTGCACCACAAGAATGTTTTATTTATATCTCCTCGGACGGTCCCCATCTGCTGAGACTGGCTCAGTGGAGCAGGCAAGGCTGTCCCACATCACCCTGGGTTGCCAGGGTGACCAGACATGCCTGATCCCCCTTCCCACAACCCTCCTCTGGCCTGGGAAGTCAGAGGAGAGTGCTGGGAAGAGGGGTCTCTTTGGCCCATAGTGCCAGGTCACCAGGGACCCAGGGACACACTGAGGGCTCTGTCGCCCTACTTCCAGGCCTGAGGACTGCTCTGGGGCTGCAACTCGGCCAGGTCCCAAGGGATTCCTAGTTGCACAACGATTCCATTTCTTTAACTCCCTCTTCAACTGCCCCAGCAACCAGTCTCAACTGCAGCAATGAAAGCTAATACTTCCCAATGAAAGCCCAGCACTCTACAGTTTACAGCAGCACACTCTGATGCTTCTTAACCCATTTGCTCTTCACCACAGTTCTGGGAAGTCACAATTACCATCCCCCTATTTTACAGATGAGGAAACTGAAGCACAGAAAGGTTAAGCAACTTGATCAAAGTCACATAGCTGGTAACTGGGATTCAAATCCAGGTAGTCTGGCTCCAGAGTCTGTGTTCTGGCCACTCACCGTTTTATCCCTGGCTTTATTCTCACTTTGTTTCTGAGGGGTGTGTGAGCCTAGGACTAAAGAGGCCCAAAGCAGTTCCCAAAGGGTCAGAGGTAGGTATTTCTTTCCATGAGCTCCTCTCCAGGAAGTATCCCACTGCTCCCCTTCTAGTCTAGTGGCCTAGTAAAGACTTCATGAAATCCTTCCTATCTTCTAAGGCTGCCCCCTCCAGGAAGCTCTCTTGAGTTAACTCAGCCAGGATGGGTCAGTCTTTTCTACCAAACTTGTAGAGCAAGAAGTGATAACTATTCAGACTGTTCAGCCCCTGCCTGGCTGACCTGCACTCAGCCCTGGTGTCCACTGGGGCTGGAGGACCCATGGGTCCAGGAGGGCTCTGACTCTTTTTGAGTCTGATTCTCAAGGCTAATTCTTCCTACCATCAATGTCAGCTATGAGGACCAGGGAGAAAGAAAAGCCACATTAGGACAGACTCAGCCACTGCCTCAGCAGGTTCACAGCCAGACCTGCAGAGGAGACAAAGACACATGGCACTGGCCACCCCGCCCTATGTTCCCACTGTCAGAAAACTGAGTTCTAATCAGAGCCCAGCCACAACTTGCTGGGGGGCTTTAGACAAGTTACATCCCTCCCCTCAAAGTTTCTCCATCTGTGTAAAAGCCTATTTCAGAGGGTTTCTGGAGTACAAGAGGAGATAAGGATAAAGAGCACCAAGCAATAATGGTACTCAATGTTAGCCAGTGTGGTGCCTCCTATTACTATTGTAACTTTCTTTAAAACCCAAGTATAATACAATTCACTCTGCATTACTGTGACCTGTTGGTGTGTCTGTGTCCATCACTGGGCTATAAGCTCCTTGAGGGTAGTAACTGTCTAGATTCACGTGGGTCTCCAGCTTCCAGCACAGAGTAGGCATCAACTATTTGTGAACTGAAACAAAACTGACCTCAGCACTTTGGGAGACCGAGGGGAGAAGACTGCTTGAGGCTAGGAATTTGAGACCAGTCTGGGCAATATAGTGAGACCCCATCTCTACAAAAAAAAAAAATTAATAATAATAATTAGCTGGATGTGGTGGTGTATGAGGCAGGAGGATTGCTTAAGTCCATGAGTTTGGAGCTACAGTGAGCTATGACAGTGCCACTACTCTTCAGCCTGGGAGACAGAGTGAGCCCTTATCTCTAATGTAAAAAGGAAAGAAAAATGAAGTAAACTTCACTTGTTAGATGTGAAGTATGGGAAAGAAGGAGGTGGGGATGGGTCTGGAGTTTCAAGACTAAGTGGTGTTCCCAGAGCGGGGACCATTTGAATTGGGCTTTGAAGGATCAATAGAAGTTTGCCAGAAGAGAAGCGTTTGTATCCTTTAAAAAGTCTAGTATAGTACCTTGCACATAGTAAATGGATATGTGGGTAATGAATGAAAGAAAAACAAGTAAAGAAGACAATAAATAGGAAGGCAGGCTGACTTCACCAAGCTTTTGTCAATATCCAAACAAGAGGGCTCTTGTGAAGATTAAATGATATGACGTACATAAAAGACTCAGCACAATACCTGGTACATGTGTCTTTGAGTCTCATTTCCTCTCTGTAACTAGGATGATGATGATTAAAAGCAACTTTGAGATAATTTAATTAGAACTCCCAGCCAGGCTCGGAGGCTCACACCTGTAATCCCAGCACTTTGGGAGGCCGAGGTGGGTGGATCACCTGAGGTCATGAGTTTGAGACTAGCCTGGCCAACATGGTGAAACCCCTCTTCTATTAAAAATACAAAATTAGCCAGGCGTGGTGGTGGGTACCTGTAATCCCAGCCACTGGAGAGGCTAAGGCAGGAGAATCGCTTGAACCTGGAAGGCGGAGGCTGCAGTGAGCCGAAATCGTGCCACTGTACTCCAGCCTGGGCAACAAGAGTGAGACTCCGTTTCAGAAAAAACAACAACAACAACAACAACAACAAAACTCCCATCCCACAGCAGAAACTCAATGAATAATACTTTTCATTTTTTTTTTAATTTATTTTTCTGAGGTGGACTCTTGCTCTGTTGCCAGTCTGGAGTGCAGTGGTGTGATCTCAGCTCACCTCCTGGGTTTAAGCAATTCTCCTGCTTCAGCCTCCTGAGTAGCTAAACTACAGGCGTGCACCACCATGCCCAACTAATTTTTGTATTTTTAGTAGAGATGGGGTTTCACCATGTTGGCCAGGATGGTCTCGATCTCGACCTCGTGATCCGCCCACCTTGGCCTCCCAAAGTGCTGGGATTACAGACGTGAGCCACCGCGCCTGGCCAAATAATACATTTTAAAAAATGTAGCAGCCAGCTGGGCGTGGCAGCTCACGTCTGTAATCCCAGCACTTTGGGAGGCCAAGGCAGGTGGATCTCCTGAGGTCAGGAGTTCTAGACCACAGTGACCAACGTGGCGAAACCTTGTCTCTACTAAAAATATAAAAAAATTAGTCAGGTGTGCTGGCAGGCACCTCTAATCCCAGCTACTCAGGAGGCTGAGGCAAGAGAATCACTTGAACCTGTTAGGCAGAGGTTGCAGTGAGCCGAGATCACACCATTGCACTCCAGCCTGGGCAACAGAGCAAAATTCCGTTTCAAAAAAAAAAAAAAGATAAACTCTCCAGCACCCAGGAGACAAACACTGGACACCTGGAGAATCTGATGGAAGGCTCTGTGCAGGGGGCTTATACACACCCCCTCTCATTTCATCTCACATTCTGACCCCCAATTTGACAGATGAAGAAATCCAGGTTCAGAGAGGTGACTTGTCCAAGGCTACCTAGCTGGGAAGTGGCAGGGTCATCATTAGAATCCAGTTCTCTGAACTGCTAGTTCTTTGGGCCATGCTGCTTCAAAGAAAACAGCTTGTCAGGATCACCAGGAAGAGAATTCAAGTCTGCAATAAATATGCCTCCCCCACAAAAACAGCCATAAATAAATCTGTTCCAAGTACCTGGGCAGGCATGCTTCCCCATACCCAGGGCAATCAGTCTCTCTCTGTGCCTTTCCCCATCATTCTTCCAAACAGCACTTTTATTTCTTGTTTGTTTCAATCCACATTTCACGGGGTCTTACTATGTTGAAGAGACAGGGTCTCACCCTCTGGGAACATCAGGTCTGGATGAGAAAGCAGGTAAAAAGCTGTCAGAAAACACAACCAGCATACACTGGGCTACCTGAGTCATGGAAAAGAGAAGAGCGCGCCAGGAGGCCAAAACCCCAGGTCCAGACCCTGCTCTGCCCTTTAATAACCATAAGCTTTGGGTAAATCACTACACAATGGAATAGCCTCCATTTTCTTGTCTGTAAACAAGTGAGAACAGGGACTAGACACAGGAGCAACTTGTGCACTAAGACGACTGAGAAAAGAGAGGTAAGGCAGGCTGGGGGGCCTGGGAGGCCCCTGGAGTAATAAGCAGCGATTTAGCCAGCACCAACTGCCTTAGAGACCTGGCAAGAGAGGCTGTTCCAGAGGCAGGCATGTTGTGATAGCGGATTACAGGCTCAGGGACCTTGGCACTGAGTTACAAATCCCTCACGATGTGTAGCCTCTCTCTCTCCCCTTCCTTTCTCCTCTCACCTGTCCCATCTACATCAACTCCTTGACTCCAGCAGCCAGAAGTCCCCAAATCCTACCTCTAAGCAAACAGCGGGAAAATCTTCCTCACCTGGAACTTCTACCCACCTTTCAAATCTCAGTGGAGGGCCAGGCACGGTGGTTCACACCTGTAATCCCAGCACTTTGGGAGGCAGAGGTGGGCTGATCACCTGAGGTCCCGAGTTCGAGATTACCCTGGCCAACATGGTGAAAATCCATCTCTACTAAAAACAGAAAAAATTGGCTGGGTGTGCGCCTGTAGTCCCACTACTCAGGAGGGTGAGGCATGAGAAATGCTTGACCCTGCAGGCGCAGGTTGCAGAGAGCCAAGACCGCGCCACTGCACTCCAGCCCGGGCAACAGAGTGAGACTCCGTCTCAAAAAAACAAAAAGAAAAAAACAAAAAACCCCAGTGCAGGTGTCACCTCCTCTGGGAAGCCTTCCTGGAGCCACACCCCCGCCCTCCCCAGGCTGAGTCAGATGCTCCTCCAAACTGAGGAGCTCTGTGTTCAGTGCCTCAGCCAGCCTGGCATCCCAGCACACAGCTCTGGGCCCCCAAAAAGTGATGCTCAGAAAAAGCAGGTTAAGGGAATGATAAACACTTCCTGAAGGGTATAGGACTAAAGTTTGGTCTCAAGGGTGGCTGACTAAAGGGGGAAGAGTGTGAACAAATGAAAAGAGAGGTAATCTCAAAAGCCTTCTGAGGATCCTGAAGCCTGCACCCAGCCTGGAAATGAGAGTGAACAGTGCAGGAGACGCCGGCACACAGACCTGACCAGGGCAGACCAAGGAAGGAACTGAGTCAAGGAGCCTGAGCCGACACAGCAGGCCTCAGAGGGTCCCCTGACCTTCAGCCTGGCCCTGAATGCCCCATCCTAGCCTGCGGCCTGGTTCTACCACCACCAGCCTTCTCCCTGGGTCTCAAGGACCCATTTCCGTAACCCCTATACCACCCCAAGCTGGGGCAGCACCTCTTGGTATCCAGCCCAACCTTCCCAATCATCCAAGCTCTGCATAAACATTTGTTGAATAAATTTCACTCCAGCAGATCGCCCCTCCCCCTGCAGAAAAGGCGCTGGATCAAGAGTCCCCATGCAGTGAAGCAGAGGATGACTCACAGGGGAGAGGGGAGGGACAGGGACTGGGACTGGCAGTAAACAGCCTGTGTGTTGACAAGAGGCAGAGCTCCAACAGGCCCAACAGTACCTGGTAAGGGAGAGGTGCCAGGCAGCGGGGTGATTACCTGGGGAGAGGGTTATCTGGGGAAGCATTGGGGGTTAGCTCAGGGGGTGGGGGGCAGCTCAGGGGGTGGGGGGCAGCTCAGGGGTAGGACCTCAAGCTCCAAAGACTCTCATGGCTGGATTGGGTATCTGGTAGGTGACCATATGATATGCACTGGTTTCTTCTGATTTTCTCAAAATGGAAATATATTATATTGCTTTGGTGATTTTAAATAAAACTCATGGTCCTTTTTTTTCTAACAGTCATATAAGTGTTTAAGTATAAGGAAAATCATCTCTCAGTGATTCTCCCCCTTCCCCTTTACCAGCTATAGCAGTCTCCCCCACAACCAAATTTCCATTAAGTTTGGTATATATTCTTGCAGACTTTTCTGCATCTATAGGTTGTTTAAAATTACGTGGGAATGGTAAATCACACCTGCTGTGCTTAAACTGCTTCTATGGGGCAGAGACTGCACTAAGCACAGAGGCATCTCATTTAATTCTCTCAACAACCCTAATGCAGTCAGTATAAGTATTACCCAAATTTTATTTTTATTGTTTTTCTTGTTTTTTTTTTTTTGAGACAGAGTCTTGCTCTGTCACCCAGGCTGGAGTGCTGGAGTGCAATGGCACAATCCTGGCTCACTGCAACCTCCACCTCCCGGGTTCAAGTGATACTTCTGCCTCAGCCTCCCAAGTAGCTGGGATTACAGGTGCCCGCCACCATGCCTGGCTAATTTTTGTGTTTTTAGTAAAGATGGGGTTTCACCAGGTTGGCCAGGCTGATCTCGGACTCCTGACCTCAGCTAATCCGCCTACCTTGGCCTCCCAAAGTGCTGGGATTACAGGCGTGAGCCACCACGCCCAGCCCTTTATTGGGCTTTAAAAAAAAAGTGTTTTTTGTTTGTTTGTTTTTTGAGACAGAATGCCGCACTGTTACCCAGGCTGGATGGAGTGCAGTGGCACAATCTCGGCTCACTGCAACCTCCGCCTCCCGGGTTCAAGCGATTCTCCTGCCTCAGCCTCCTGAGTAGCTGGGATTACAGGTGCGTACCACGCCCGGCTAATTTTGTATTTCAAGCTACCATCTCCCTCCTTTCCTTTCCCAGTGTCCCGGGTGTGTGGCTCCCCAGCTCAGGGGCTCCCTTCCCCACTCCATCTCTATCCCTGGCCTGTCCTTGCCTGTTGCTCCAGGCACCAGTTTGCCCCACATCTGGGGTGGGGCAGAGGTGGGGAAAGAAACAAAGGCTCAGTAAGAGAGCTTCCATTTCTAGAAACTTTAGAGCCATGGGAAAGCTAGATTTTTCTTTCCTCTTTGCTGGGGGTACAGTAGAGCTTGCAAAATGCAAATCTGAGATTTAAAAAATTGAGTATACCAAATATCTGTTGTTCTTAGTACTGCTTCCAGTTGCAAGTCAGTTAGCTCAGAAGCTTAACAATGTGTTAAATTCATTATATATATAACTTCAACTTGCTCAAAATCTCATCCTACTTGGCTACAGAGAGGTGGAATATAGAGAGGTAGCAGTAGGAAAGCAACACGAGAAGAAATTCTACAATTTCCAGGACAATTGCCCTGCAGAAAGCAAGTCACAGTGTCCTATTTTCAGCACTACAAGGAATGCGGGGGACTGCAAAGGAAGAACAAAACACAGGTGGCACTGGCTGGGTGGGGAAGAGAGACCAGCAGCTTCTAGGAGGCAACTGGGGCCCCTTCTATCCCTTGTAGCTTAATCAGCTTTATGGGATCTATTGTGTGCTTCACAGCATCTGAGGGCAGTGATGAAGAAGGTGTGTTAGACATCCTCCACTTGGGCATTTTAGTGACCTCTCAGAAGGGCCAGAAAAGGATCAGTGAGAGAAAATGACTCTCAGGGGACAGAGTCTGGAATAGGGCAGAAAAGATGGGGGGCCTTTGCAGAGGGGTGGGGTATGAGCATCCTTAGGCTGGTGTGTTACAGTGTGCGTGGGGTGGACTGCAGAATGGCAAACGCACAGGAGCTGCGTGCTCCTGACAGGAAATTCTTATTTTCTCATCCCCAAACATGCTCCTCAGGCCCCAGACTCTGGAGTTTTCCTGATTCCTTTCTTCCTCTCACTGCTGACATCCAATCCATCACCAAACCCTGCTGGTTCTGCCTTCTAGACATGAACAGACCCTGACACTTCTCACCATCTCCATTGCTAACACGCATCCAAACCAGCACGATCACTTGCCTGGACCACTGCAGCAGCATCCAATCAGTCTCCTGCAACCACTTTTCTTTCTTTCTTTCTTTCTTTTTTTTTTTTGAGAAAGAGTCTTGCTCTGTTGTCTAGGCTGGAGTGCAGTGGCGCAATCTCGGCTCACTTCAACCTTCGCCTCCCGGGTTCAAGAGATTCTTGTGCTTCAGCCACCTGAGTAGCTGGGATTACAGGCACATGCTACCACACCTGGCCAATTTTTATATTTCAGTAGAGACACGGTTTCACCATGTTGGTCAGGCTGGTCTCGAACTCCACGGTGATCTGTCCACCGTGGCCTCCCAAAGTGCTGGGATTACAGGCATGAGCCACCGCACCCAGCCCACATATCCACTCTTGCCCCCCAGGCTCTTCCTACACCAGCCAAGAGTGAAACTTTTTTTTTCTTTTTTGAGATGGAGTCTCACTCTGTATCCAGGCTGGAGTGCAGGGGCGCAATCTCGGCTCGCTGCAACCTCCGCCTCTTGGGTTCAAGCAATTCTCCTGCCTCGGCCTCCTGAGTAGACAGGACTACAGATGTGTGCCACCACGCCCAGCTAATTTTTGTATTTTTAGTAGAGGCGAGGTTTCACCATGTTGGCCAGGATGGTCTCGATCTCTTGACCTCGTGATCTGCCCACCTCAGCCTCCCAAAGTGCTGGGATTACAGGCGTGAGCCACTGTGTCCGGCCAAGAGTGAAGCTTTTTAAGAAGTAAGACATACTACTGAAAGGTAGGGACTACACCCCCCTCTGCGTCTTGCCACCACACCTGAATCTCCACTCACTCCCCTCTAGCTCCACCGGCCTCCTTGCTTTTCCTTGAGTACAAACATGCTTCCACCTCAGGGCCTTTGCACTTGCTGTTCCCTGTGCCTAAGACACTCTTCCCCATGTAGGTGAATGACAGATTCCCTCCCTTCCTTCAGGTCCCTGCTCAGATGCCACCTCCCCAGAGAGGTCCTCCCAACCCTCTCAATCTGCTTATTCTTGCCACTTCCTGACGTCTAGATGTGTTTTCTGACTATTCCCCACCCAGAACATAAGCCTCATGAGGGCAGCCTCTGTCCCAATCACTGTTGTATTTCTGGCACCTTAGACTGTACCTGGCACACGGCAGGCTCACAACCAATGTTTGCTGGATGGATGACTTTCTCTTACCTCAGTGACCTCACAAGGTTGTTGTGAGGATTACATGAGACCACAAACACAAAAGCACTGGGCGAACCACAAGATGTTGTCAGGGTGGGTCACCATCAGCTTGTCCCTTGGAGAGCCACTCCTCCTCCAAGGTGCTGCTCAGCAGCTTTTCCTAAATACCCCAGGGAGCAGAACGCAGTCACGCTCAGTTCTGTGGGCCTGCAGAGCCTGGGACCACACAGCCCTCTATTAAGAGTCTGATGACACGGCACAGCTGGTTGGTCTGTCTCCCCCTTCAGACCACAAGCAAGTTTCTACCTGCAAGCAAGCGTAGGGACCCTGTCCTATTCATCTTTGACTCTCCAGGCCTCGGCATGGAGCCTAACACATGGTGAGGATAAAGATTTGCTGAGCCAGCAGAACTGTTTGAGGGCAGAAGTCATGTCTGGTTTAACTTTTTTTTCTTCCTTTTCGTGTATATATTTTTGGGTTTAACTTAGTCTCCAGTGTTTGGCACTAAGCACATGGACACTAAACTCCAGCTGAATTGGCCTTTTCCTTGAAGGAAGGGTGAGAGTTAGGCACCAAGAAGGCCTGGCAGGCATATCAGCAGCATCTGGAAAGGTAGGACAGGGAAACGAATGTGGTGTAGGTAGAAGATTTCTTTTTTTGTGGGGGAGGGGGTGGGGAAAACGGAGTCTGGCTGTGTTGCCCAGGCTGGAGTGCAGTGGTACGAACACGGCTCACTGCAGCCTTGACTTCCTGGACTTAAGCGATCCTCTCGCTTCAGCCCCCCAAGTAGCTGGGGCTACAGGCGCGCACCACCACGCCTGGCTAGTTTTTGTATTTTTTGTAGACATGGGGGTTTCACCATGTTGCTAAGGTCTCAAACTCCTGAGCTCAAGAGATCTGCCTGCCTTGGCCTCCCAAAGTGCTGAGATTACAGGCGTGAGCCACTGAACCCAGCCCAGGTAGAGGATTTCTATTGGAGCAAATGGCAGTGGACTGGAGTGGAAATCATTACTTAGATGCTGTAAAGCAGCCTTTTCTCTCACCCTCACAACAAGCCACGGCAGTGGGCAACAGATGAGAGAACAGACACTGAGAGAAGTCCAAACATAGGCCCAGGATCACATGGGTAGCAATGGAGACTGGTCCCAAACCCAGAACTACTGACTCTCAATCCAGCGCTCAGCCAAGGCCAGTTATGAAAGGCCACAAATATCCTGTGGGGAGAGAATTCCCAATCACCCTGCTGAGCCAGGGAAAGCCACTGGAGGGCTCTGGCCCGGGGAACAACATGAAATTCTGACCCCTCAGGGAGGTGGTCAAGGGAGCAGCGCTGGCCACCCAGGCTCAGCATCTGGCGTAAGGCAAAGTTGTCCAACTGCACAGCCATTTAGTCTCAGCTCCAGGGACAGCTGGTACCGCCTCCTGCACAACACCAGCAGGATGGGTAAGCCCTCCCCCATCCTACCTCCAAATGCCTCAAAAGACCAGAAAACTACAATTCTGAGAAAAGAAAGGCCTGAGTCAAGCCCAGGCTGGGGATCAGGGGAACTGGGCTTCAGTCTAGACTCAGCCACTAACATTCTGAGGGCTTTGAACAAACCCTTGCTTTTCTTTGGTCTCAGTTTCTCCATCCTTGGGGGCTTGTTGAGAGCCTCTCTACCTCTGACATCTGACTGATGAACTCTGCAGCTGGACAAAGTTGGGCTCTGTGATACTCACCATCTCTGTCCACGTCAGCAACCGTGGCATCTGGATACAGAACAGCATTCATGCCATAGCAAGCTTGCACGAGGCAGCAGCGGGCAGCGTAAAGAACTCTGGTCCATCAGTGAGGGAGGCAGTTGCTGTCCCAATTCTAAATCTTAACTTCTCTGTGACCTACGGCAAATCACAGTACTGCCCTGAACCTCAGTTTCTTCCTTTCTAACATTGGGATAAACAATGTCTATGGCACAGGGTTGCTGTAAGAGGAGAGAACAGAGATAAAAACACTCAGAAAAAAGCAAAAACAAAAATATATGTCCATACCGGGTGAGGTAGCTCACACCTGTAATCCCAGCAGTTGGGGAGGCTGAGGTGAGAGGATCACTTGAGCCCAGGAGTTTGAGACCAGCCTGGGCAACATGGTGAAATCCATCTCTACAAAAAATTTAAAAAGTAGCTGGGCATGGTTGGTGCATACCTGTAGTCCCAGCTACTAGGGAGGCGGAGGTGGGAGGATCACCTGAGCCTAAGAGGTTGAGGTTTCAGTGAGCCGAGATCATGCCATTGCACTCTAGCCTGGGCAACAGGGTGAGACCCTGTCTGGGGAAAAGAAAAAAGAAAAAAAAAAAGGCCGGGCACGGTGGCTCATGCCTATAATCCCAGTACTTTGAGACACCGAGGCGGGCGGATCACCTGAGGTCAGGGGTTTGAGACCAGCCTGGCCAACATGGTGAAACCCCGACTCTACTAAAAATACAAAATCAGCCAGGTGTGGTGGTGCATCCTGTAATCCCAGCTACTTGGGAGGCTGAGGCAGGAGAATCACTTGAACCCAGGAGGCGGAGGTTGCAGCGAGCCGAGATCGCGCCATTGCCCTCCAGCCTGGGCAAAAAGAGGGAAACTAACTAACTGACTGACTAAATAAATAAATAAATAAATGCATGCCAGACACTCCCGTGCAGATCTAGGTTCCCTGAAACCAGCAGTGTCAGGGTACCAGAGGCAAGCTGGCAGCACTAGGGAGGCGAGAGCTTCTCCTAAGCAGGCGCCTGAGGGGGAAGCTGTCCAACTGCACAGCATTAAGGCTCCAGGGGCAGCAGGCACTGCCTCCTGCACAATACCAGCAAGGTGGGTGAGCCCTCCTGATACTGGATCCTCTATCTCCAGGGGATGCCCTAAGGGTCTCCCATACGCTTCTGATAACAATCCAGCTGGCTGGGCTCTGTGTGTGGTGGGAGAGACAGGGCATGCTTGGAGGGCCTCTCCCTGCCTCCTCTCCCCCCCACACTGGGGATAGTTTGTCACCTCAGGCCTTTAGGAGCCACGAGATGTAGAGTGGATAGGAGAACCGAGCATGCTCAGATGAGGCTGTCCTTTAGAGGACACTGCAGAGAAAAGACGAGGACATGGCCAGCTGCAGGGCTTGGTCCTGGTGCCAGGAGGGCCCAGGGCTCTAGGAACAGCAATTGCAGGTCAGGCCTCTCCTGGGGGAGAAGAGGGGCAGCAAGAAGTCAGAGATTAGAGGAGGGAGGGCCCTCTGAGACCATCCAATGCAACCCCTCTATTTCACAGATGCAAAGGATGAAGCCCAGAGAGGGGATGCAACTTGGTTGAGGTTACACAGCAAAGTGGTAGCAGAGCTGGGACACACACCCAGGATGGTCCACTCCAAAACTGGTCCTTGCTTGGAATATGGTGCCAATCCCCCACTCCACCCCCCCCTTTTTTTTTTTTTTTTTTTTGAGACGGAGTCTCGCTCTGTCACCCAGGCTGGAGTGCAGTGGCCGGATCCCAGCTCACTGCAAGCTCCACCTCCCAGGTTTACGCCATTCTCCTGCCTCAGCCTCCCAAGTAGCTGGGACTACAGGCGCCCGCCACCTCACCCGGCTAGTTTTTTGTATGTTTTTTAGTAGAGACGGGGTTTCACCGCGTTAGCCAGGATGGTCTCGATCTCCTGACCTTGTGATCTGCCCGTCTCGGCCTCCCAAAGTGCTGGGATTACAGACTTGAGCCACCGCGCCCGGCCCCCACTTTTTTTTTTTAAAACTACCTTCTATTGAGTGCCTCACTTTGATGCTCTGTATACTTCAACCACATGATTCTCCTAGCAGCCCTCTGACACAGGGATCACCCTCCTCATTCTACAGCTGAGGAAACCGGGGCAGAGAGAAATGGCCTGACTCCAGAGCCACAGCCCCAACCATGCTGCCTGCAGCTCTGAGCCCCAGTTTTCTGGACCAAATGGTGGGTATGGGGCACAGGAGCCCTGGTTTATTGCCAGGTCTGTCACTCCTTTGCTGTGTGACCTTGGTCAGGTCACTCACTAAACTGCTGGTCTCTCTAAGACCCCTAGCAGTAGCAGCGTGCCCTGGTTCTGTGTGTGCCTTGCAAGGAAAGAAGCAGGAGCTATCTGGCACATTAGTAATGGGGAATGGAGCTCCACTGTCAGTAGCTCCCCAGATTGGGTCTAGCCTTCAGGCCTCTGCTCAAAACCCATGTGCAATGCCTCAGGAGACACAGTGCAGCCCTCCAGCACACGCCACTGTGGGAAGGGAGAATTACTACCGAGCCCTGGGCCTTCTCATTTAGCCTCAGCAATGCCATGAGGTAGACACTACTGTTTCCATTTTCCAGTAGAGACGTTGAGGCTCAGAGCTTAATAAACTAGCTCAAATGACACACAGCCAGGAAACAACCAAACTGGTATTTGATCCCAAAAGCCAAGCTCTGCCCTCAAGCCGGGCCTGGTAACTGCTTCCTGTTGGCACTCTGGTCCTCAGGGCACAGGTTCTAGAATAAGAGCCCACTGGTGACAAGCTGAGCACAAAGAGCCAAGGGCTCCAGGCAGGCTGAGAGGTTGCCTGCTTGCCTACTTGTCTGTCAACCAGCCCACCCCATAGAAGTAAGTGCTCCATGCCCAGGAAGGAGATAAGGAAGTCTTTGTCAGTGCCCACTTCCGCCTGGCCTGTGCTAGCTGCTGGGACTGGGCAGGGCCTATCGTGTGAAACCGCACATGGCATTGGCACGAGGTGCACATGCCTCCCTCCAGTAGGGCAGGGGAAATAGCTGGGGCAGCCAGAACTGCAGAAGCAGCCACCACTAGGCAGGACAAGGAGGCTCAAGAATTCAGGCAGAAGCCATGGTTCTTTTTTTCTTTTTTGCCACCCCGCCCCCAGACCATAGTTCTAATCAACCCAGTCACACAGCTTCCAGTTGAAATGAGGAGGTTAATAATAATAATAGTGGCTGGGTGTGGTGGCTCATGCCTGTACTCTCAGCACTTTAGGAGGCTTGACCTGGCCTTGTGGTCAGCCTGGCCAACATGGTGAAACCCCATCTCTTAAAAAAAAAAAAAAAAAAAAAGGCCAGGCACGGTGGCTCATGCCTGTAATCCCAGTACTTTGGGAGGTCAAGGTGGGCAGATCACAAGATGATGAAGGCAGAGAGTCTAGCACAGGACCAGACAAAGCGTACTGCAACATGAAGTGGGGGTACCTCCTACTATTAGAGCAGGACTTTTTCTCATCACTGTTCACTGCCACTGGAATGAGTGTCACTCCATGACCTCACCCTGAAAGCAGATACCAGGGCTAGCAGTCCCTCCCCAACCCCCACCCTGGGCCAACAGGGCACTCCCAGACAGCCCCGCCTGGTTCCCTGATTATCATTGCCACGGTGCTTTCTTAATGAGCTGTGGCTCCAGGGAAGGGCGGAAGCTGGAGCACCAGGAGCCATTTCAACTGCCTGGTACCTGGTACTGCACTGTGACGTGGTAGCTAAATACCCGGGACAGTGGGGCCCAACTGGCCCAGTACCATGGAAATCTTATCATGCCAAATGCTTCCTGGGAGGGAGCAGGGTGGGTGAGGCGAAGGTCTAGCCCATGCCCGTCAGGGTTTCATTTCCTGATTTTCTTTTTTTGAGACGGAGTCTCACTCTGTTGCCCAGGCTGGAGTGCAGTGGTGTGATCTCAGCTCACTGCAACCTCCATCTCCCGGGTTCAAGAGATTCTCATGCCCCAGCCTCCCCAGCAGCTGGGATTACAGGCATGGACCATCACACCCGGCTAATTTTTGTATTTTTTAGTAGAGGTGTGATTTCATCATGTTGGCCAAGTTCCATCCCCTCTCTGGGCTTCATCCTTTGCATCTATTACTTGCTGGCTCTGTGACCTTCTCTGGGCTACAGTTTCCTCACAGATAAGATGATGGGGCTGGGTTAACTTCTCAGAGATTTCCTGGCCTCAAGTGACCCACCCGTGCTTGGCTTCCCAAAGTGCTGGGATTACAGGCATGAGCCATCACACCTGGTCCATTTCCTGATTCTTGATGTCAACCTAGGTTGTAATCTCGTAAGTATGGGGGCTCCCTCTTTATCTTCTTGAAGCTGAGGAGACCCAAACACTGAGCTAGAAGAAGTGTAAGAGACTACTCAAAGCCAGGACTTCATCTAAGAGGTCAGGGGGTGGGGTCCTAGCTTGACTTCTTGGGGATGGGAGTGAGCCTGGTGGGAGCAGGGAACTAAGGCCCAGGTTTGGAGGTAGTTAGGACAGGAAGGGTGCTGTGCTATTGGGTCAGCATTTCCCGCCCCATCCAAACACCCACTCTCCTGCCTTCTTAGACCAAAGGATGTTGGGCACACTTCACTGCCTGGAAGTCCCTCAGCTAGGGATGGGGAGAGAAGAAGAACTGGAGCCCTGGACATTTTTTTTTCTTTTTTTTTTGAGACGGAGTCTCAGTTTGTTGCCTAGGCTGGAGTGCAGGGGCGCCATCTCGGCTCACTGCAACCTCTGCTGCCCCGGTTCAAGCAATTCTCCTGTCTCAGCCTCCTGAGAAGCTGGGATTACAGGTGCCTGCCACCACACCTGGCTAATTTTTGTGTTTTTAGTAGAGACAGGGTTTCACCATCTTGGCCAGGCTGGTCTTGAACTCCTGACCTCATGATCTACCCACCTCAGCCTCCCAAAGCGCTGGGATTACAGGCGTGAGCTACCATGCCCGGTCTGAGCCCTAGACATTTTCTAAAGTGCCTTTCCACTGCAGCAGGAAGCCCTACAGTTAAGAAGTGAGTTGGTCAGAGCTAAGCTCTGGCCCAGAGACAGTCAGAACCCTCCAGGGGAGTTCCCACTGCCCAGGAAGAGGCACAGTGCAGACTTCTGGGAGTCAGAAACCCTTGGTTCAGTTTTGACTCTATTACTTGCTGGCTCTGTGACCTTCCCTGGGCTACAGTTTCCTCACAGATAAGATGATGGGGCTGGGTTAACTTCTCAGAGACTTCCTCTAGCTCTGACAGCCCACGATTTTACATAATAACCAGAACACATCACTTTTCATTTTGCTTTGTTCTTTCATGTACATTATATCATTTAAACCTCATGGTATCTCTCTGAGGGTCCTCCTACGTTAAAGATGAGAAAACCAAAGTTCAGGGCATTTAAGCCTGAGAACACACCCAGAAAGGGAGCAACAGAGCCAAGATTTGCACCCCAGGTTCCGGAAGCCAGATCCTGGGTTCCACCTAGAAGGAAATCTGCCCAGCCAGGGTGAAAGGCCGCAAGTGACTGGTTTCAGGGTCCATCCCAGACTCTCAATCTTGAAGCTATTCCCTTGATGCAGATAAGGAAACTCTTTCAAAAGATCCGATTTAATTTAAAAAGTTAAGCTGCAAGAGTACAGACAGCATGATTTTGTTTTGTTTTGAGAGCAAATCGCTCTGTCACCCAGGCTGGAGTGTAGTGGTGCAATCTCAGCTCACTGCAACCTCTGCCTCCTGGGTTCAAATGATTCTCCCACCTTAGCCTCCCGAGTAGCTGCGACTTCAGGCACGTGTCACCATGTCCAGCTAATTTTTGTATTTTTAGTAGACATGGGGTTTCACCATGTTGGCCAGGCTGGTCTCCAACTCCTGACCTCAGGTGATCTGCCTGCCTCGGGCTCCCAAAGTGCTGGGATTACAGGCATGAGGCACCATGCCAGACCAGCATGGTTGCTTTTATGCCAATTTTTTTTTTTTAGGCAGAGTCTCGCTCTGTCAGACTGGAGTGCAGTGGCACAATCATAGCTCACTGCAGCCTCGACTTCTTGAGCTCAAGCAATCCTCCCGCTTCAGCCTCCCAAGTAGCTGGGACCACAGGCCTGTGCCACCATGATCTGCTAATTTTTTATTTTTGTAGAGACAGGGTCTCCCTAGGTTGCCCAGGCTGGTCTGAAATTCCCAGGTTCAAATGATGCTCCCACGTTGGTCTCCCAAAGTGCTGGGATTACAGGGGTGAGCCACTGCGCCCGGCTTAACATTTTTTATGAAAAAGCAGTTCACACCACTGTAAAGTCCAGGATGAACTATTCAGAGTGCTCAGCCGGAGAAGCAAGGGAGTAAAAGGGGTATGACTTGCATTTTTCTTCTTTATATACTTAAGCAGTGTTTGAATTTTTTTTATTTCTTCCTTTTTTCTGAAAAAAAAAAAAATCTGGAGGGAAAATGTTCTGAGCACCTGCTCTGAGTCAAAATTCAGTATTAAACACTTTACTGTCACAGATTATTTCATTTAATTCTCACAAAACCCTATGGAGTACAAGAATGCTCAGAGCAGCTTTATTCACAATTGTCAAAAAAAGGGAACCAATCCAAAAGCCCATCAACAGGAGAGTGAGCCAACTGTGCTGTATTCATACGCGGTAACACCGAACAGCAATAAAATGAACAAACCTCTGCTACATGTGACAGTGAAGAGGAATCTCACAGAGAGGCTGAGCAAAAGCAGCCAGACACACAAGAGTACCTATGATTCCATTCAGATGAAGTTCAAGAACAGGTAAGATCAACTGATGATGATCCAAGTCAGAATTGTGGTTACCCCAGAATTATCTGCAGAAAAATGACACAGGTCAGATAATCAGCCTATACGCATATAGCAGGCAGGTAGTGGAGCTGGGATTCAGACAGGTCTGTTGGACTCTGCAGTCTCTATTGGCCCCTGACTGCCCAGAAGGATGCCTTGAATCTCCACCTGCAGAGCCTTCTGGGCCCCTCTAGAGGCAGTCTTGCTCCTGGCTTCATAAGTGGGGAGCCCCTTCTCCTCAGTGCTAAGCACCCGTCCCTGTGGTTCAGTCACATGGAGACCTGCTGCTTAACTAGCAAGGGGACAGCAGCCAGGTCCACGACTCAAGCTCTGGGTCTGCTGGGAGCAGGGGACAGGAGGAGGACTGCTCTGTGCCAAGGGAGGATGCCCAGTGCACACTCACCACTCCTAACTAACCCTGGCCCACAATACAGGAATTTCCAAGCAAAGCTGGGACTGGGCTTGGCCCCACCCACTGGGCCACACTGCCTCACACTTTCCCCAGCTCTTGTAGACCCAGAAAAGTCAGACCCTGCCAGTCACCCTAATCCTTATCCTCAACCGAGGACAAGACCAGGAGTTTTGAGGGACTCAGCTCCCCCAGAAGCACCTGTATCTTCCTGCTCTAAATTCCCAGCCCTGCCCAGGCTTCCCTCCCTCCCCTCTGAAGGGAGCCACCACCTGCTGCTTGGCACGGATCCCCCTCTCTGGCTACATCCTCTCCATTCTCCCCCCAACTCCTACACAATCCCTGTCCCAAACAATTTCCTGCAGTTTCCCATCTGATCAGTTTCTTAGGAAGGATAATTATCCATGGAAGGAGGAGGCGGAAAATTCCCAGAGCCAAGAACACTGGGGAAAAAGCTTCATCTAGTCCCTTCTCCATCAGCCAGGAAAGCCCTCATCTTAAACACAGGCCAGTCATGGTCCATGGCTCTTCCAGAACCTCTGCAGTTCCCCCATCTTCAGGAAAGAGCCCACGCTCCTCTGCATTTAATCCAAGGCCCTCTTGATCTGTTCTAACTTCGGTTTGGGCCTCACTGCCATTCCATTGTAAGTGGTAGTGCCAGATGGAGCCCCATCTGCCCCCAGGGCCCACCTGCAACGTGCTGTGTCCCTGCGGCACTTCAGCCTGCCTTGTGTTTTAGCTGTTTACGTGTCTGTCTCCCACACACAAGTGTCAGCGCTTCCAGGGTGGGAACCACCAACCACGCAGCTGTGTCTGCTGCATGGTAGGTGCTCAGAGGCAGGCTGAAAAGAAAGTGGGACAGGCAGGAGGCCGCCTCACCTCTGCAGAGGGAACGATGTGGGAAGAAGGACCACTTATAGCATCACAGGAGAGCCTGGACTAGAGGTCGGGGAGCTGAGCTCAATGCAGCTCTGTGGCCCTTGAGCAAGTCACTTCCGCCCTGGCCTCTGCTTCCTCTGTGAGCTGAGGGGGTTGGGACAGGCTGTCATCATGTCAGACATTTAGAAGCCCTTACTGCTAGGTGCTCGCCACAGCATTCTCATGTAACCGCCACACCTTTGCACACGGGGACCACACAGCTGCAAGTGGGGGACAGGGGTTTCAGTCCAGGTCTTTTGATTCCCTAACCCCTTATCTTTTCCTCCTGGACTCCTGCAGTATCTAGGATCCCTCCCAGCGCTAAAGTCTGGTTCTGATTCTAGGTCTGCCCTTTCCTGAGCTGACAACTCCCAGGTCATGACCATAGGGTTCAGCAGAGAACAGGCATGTCCAACCCTGGTGTTCACCAATGCCACGTCTCCCACATGACAGGTCTGGTGACTGTTTGCCTGCAGGCGCTGAGGCTCACCAAGGGAGGGGTGGCCGGCAGGAGTCCAGCAGAGCCTGGTGACCACTCAGCCCCTCCCTCCCCCACGTGCCCCCGACTCCACGCCCACTCTGCTCCAGCACCCTGCTCGCCTCTCCCTGCTAGCTGCTCTCCTAGGCTGCAGCTTCCATCTCACTGCTGGCTTGGCCAGTGCTGCCTGTCGGGAAGCTTTACTCTGTTGCCCTCATAGACCCAGGCTGAGCTGCTGGTAGAGGCAGGGCACTCTGGGGCCAGCCCAGGGCCTGAGCCGACTCTATCACACCCCCAAGCTGTCCGCACATCCCTCCCCAGGTCAGACCATGTTATGCTACTCAAGAGCCTTTGATGGCACCATACAGCACCATGAATCCTAGCCCCAGGCCCACGGGCCCAACATGATCTGGCTTCTGCCCTCTTTTCCGTTCTCACACGACGCTTCCCTTCTTCCCCCGCACTTCAGGTTCCTCAAACACACCCTTCTCAGGGGCCCTAGTCTTTGGAAGATGGGCTCTTCTTGTCCTTCGGGTCTCAGCTCAGACGCCAGCTCCTTAGAGAACCCTTGTTGGCCATCCAGCAGCCCCGCCTCTCCCTCATGTCTGCCTTCTTCAGGACACTTACCACTGCCTGACACTGCTGTGTCCACATCCACTGCTCCATGCTGGCATGGGAGCTCCCTGACATCAGGAGCCTCTTCTGTCTTGTTCCTGGCTGTGTCCTCAGATCCAGAATAGTGTCTGACATGGGGGCAGAGGCAGTTGGTGGGGCGCGTGCTGCACGTTAGACTGGACAGTCAGGGAGGCCTCTCTGAAGAGATGACGTTTGATGTGGGACCTGAATGAGAGCGCCGGCATGCGGCAGTCTAGGGGCAGTGCTCCAGGCTGGGGAACGAGCAAGTGCCACAGCTGTATGGAGGAACGGGCCTGGCAAGGCAGATGTGCATGAGGGACACAGGAAGGCTGGTATGACTGTAGTAGGGGAAAGGGTAGAGGGGCATGAGGTGGAGAAAGGGGTGGGCCACGCTTTCCTTGCATTTTCTCCCAGGTTCATCAGGAAGCATTTGAAAGGTTTTCAGCAGGGGGAACACCATGCTCTGGTTTACAGGTCTCAAAGCTCCCTGTGGCTGCTCTGTGGAGAGCTGCCTGCAGGCAGACAGCAGTGGAGCCACAAGACCATTCGGGAGGCCCGGGAGTCACCCAGGTTGGAGGTGCTCATAGTGGAGATGGAGTGAAGGGGCAAGCCTTTGACAAGTGTGGTTGTGTCTGCCACCAGTCTGAGAAGCCCTGGCCAAGTCTACACCCCTCTGGAGTTCCAGATGCTTCATCCAGCCCCACCCACCTACCCAGTCTTATTTCTCACTGACTCCTCACCCAGACTTTTCCTGCAGCTGGCTGGGCCCCCTAACAGGTGCCTGTTCATACCCAGTACTCAGAGCTTGCAAAGAGCCTTGACCACTGTCATGGTCCTTGCCTGATTGGTCACTTTCCCTCCCTCTTAGAAGGGTCTGGTGAAGGTGTTTGCACAAAGATCTCTGCTCCATGCTCATTCCAGCCACATTTCCCCCCTCCCTAAAGGTCTCCTGTTCTTTGAGGCAACAGCACAGCAATCATTGAGCACTTAATGATTCCCTGTTTCACTTTCCTAAAGTAGCTGTAAGCTAAATAAAGCTAGAAACCATGACTCGCACCTTCAGGGCGTCTCATAGTGCAGAAGACAACGATGCACTAAGCGAAACCCTCAGAACAAAGCCAAGCACTGGCAGGGTCTCAGTAAGCGGTAGGTAGCTCTGTCCTCACTGCCTGTACCAGGGTGACAGCCATCACAGGTGCTCACTGCCCCACAGGTGCAGTTAGCTTCTCTGCCCAGCCAAGCAGGTAAGTGAGGCGTGTTTGGGGATGAGGTGGAAGGGTTGGAAACATCACAATGAGTTTCAGAAGCAAAGGTCAATGGTTCTGCATGATCTATGGCTCTGCATCATTCACGTCTCTGTGTCCTTCTCCAGTTCTCCCATCTGTGTGAGCTAAGCACACTCACTCTTTTTTTTTTTTCTTTTTGAAACAGAGTTTTGCTCTGTCGCCTAGGCCAGAGTACAGTGAGGCGATCTCGGCTCATAGCAACCTCCGCCTACTGGGTTCAAGCCATTCTCCTGTCCCAACCTACCAAGTAGCTGGGATTAGAGACTTGCGCCATCACACCTGGCTAATTTTTGTATTTTTAGTAGAGACGGCTTTCACCATGTTGTCCAGGCTGGTTTGGAACTCCTGACCTCAAGTGATCCGCCCATCTCAGCCTCCCAAAGTGCTGGGATTACGGGTGTGAGCCAACGCACCTGGCCAAAACACTCATTCTTAACTTTGAGGACCCAGCTCAAAGCTCTGGGAAGCCTTCCTGACCCATCCACCTCCACTCCTCCCTCCTGCGCACCAACAGCTCTGCAGGCTCCTGCTGCAGCACTTCACAGCACATCACAAGTGCCTGTTTACATGCCAGCCTCTCCCTTGAGGCTGGGATTATATTTATCCATCTTTCCATCTTCAGTACAGTATTTATCAGCACGAATCCAATTGCTGAACATGTGTCTCCCCACCTCCCAACTAAAGAACAAACTCAGACAATTCAGCTCATGGTCTCACTTGCACCCCCAACCTCAGTACTCAGCTTACCCCAATGCCCTCTAGTCCATATACCTAAAACCATCCTCCAGTGCTTGACCCCACACTCACCTCTTCCTTTAAGGCTCCAGGAATAGTAGCAACTGCCATTACTGAGCACTTTTAATGTGCTCAGGGCTTTACAGACATCAACCCCTTTAGACTGGGGAAACTGAGGCTCAGACAGGATGATGTAGCTTAAAAAGGGCACACCTTCTCCCCTTAATACTGGCATCACTCACCTAGCACTTATCATAGCTGGGACTATTTTTAAAACCATCATCTGTTCTGCAAAATTGAGTGCTTTTATAGCTACACATCAAGTTGTCATACAAAATCACGCTTTGCTCATTAAATGTTTCAGGCGATCAGTCTTGCTACTCCAGCTAGGTGGGGTAACATAACATAAATGTTATGTCGGAGAAATAGCACAGGACTTGGAAGGGGAAGCCCTGGAGTCCAGCTTAAACTGTGCCACAGTTAGGCTATATGACACTAGGCAAGTCACCTCCACAGGCCAGGCACGGCAGCTCACGCCTGTAATCCCAGCACTTTGGGAGGACCAGGTGGGGAGATCACTTGAGGTCAGGAGTTCAAAACCAGCCTGGCCAACATGATGAAACCTCATCTCTACTAAAAATACAAAAATTAGCCAGGCGTGGTGGCACAAGCCTGTAATCCCAGCTACTTGGGAGCCAGGAGAATCGCTTAAAGCAGGGAGGCAGAAGTTGCAGTGAGTGAAGATTGTGCCACTGTACTCCAGTCTGGGTGACAGAGAGAACCTCCATCTCAAAATAAAATTTTTTTTTTTTTTTTGAGACGGAGTCTTGCTCTGTTGCCCAGGCTGGAGTGCAGTGGCGCAATCTCGGCTCACTGCAAGCTCCGCCTCCCGGGTTCACGCCATTCTCCTGCCTCAGCCTCCCGAGTAGCTGGGACTACAGGCGCCCGCCGCTGCGCCCGGCTAATTTTTTCTATTTTTAGTAGAGACGGGGTTTCACCATGGTCTCGATCTCCTGACCTTGTGATCCACCCGCCTCGGCCTCCCAAAGTGCTGGGATTACAGGCGTGAGCCACCGCGCCCGGCTCAAAATAAAAAATTAAAAAATTTTTTAAAACAGGATAAGTGACTTGCCCAAGGTCACGGTGCTACAAAGTAGTGAAGCTGAGATTTGAACACAGTTCTGTCAAGCTGCAAAGCTTGTTTTTCTAAACACCATGCCTGTGGGCATGTTTCCAAAGGGACCTGCTCTGGGGCATTCTTCTGCAATCCAGAGGTTCTGAACCAAGTAGAAGCTTCTGGTTGTGCCCAGTGAGATTTCACTCAAGTATCTCATCTAAATCCTACATATACTTCAAGGCCTAGCTCAGTGATCACTTGCACAGCCTCCCGGGATCTTCCCAGGTACGAAGTTCTCTCTCCCATCTCTAAATTCCCATAGAATTCTACCTGTACTTCAAATCACACCCCCTTTCTACTGTCTGACTGTTCTGCATCTGAACCGCATTTCTCAAACAAGGCGTTGAGCTCGGTAAGAAAAGCAGTTCTCATGCATCTCTGCGCCTTCCACCAGCAAGGCAGGTAGGGCTCAGTCAGGGAAGAGGGTGGGGTAGGGTGCCTGCTCCCCCTCCCCTATCTTGCTGTAATCTGAGTCTTAGGCTTTGCCCAGCTAGGTGAGTTGGCCCCACCTCACGCTGGCATAATGCCTACCTGGTACAGCATCCAGATTCCTGTGGGCCCTGGCCACTGGGGAGGTAAGATCTTATTCCCTGGCTTGATGACAAAGATGCTATAAAAAGTACAGCACCCAAGCGCAACACTGGCTTGTGATGGATTACACGACCTGAGGGATTCAATGCGTGAAGGCAGAAGCCTCTGGGCTGGCTCAGAGGTCCTAAGACCTGTACTTGGCTCCCCTGTAAGGACCAGTGTAAGGACCAGTGGTTTCTCTGCCAAGGACAGCTCCCTAATAGATACCCCAGGAGGAAGCTGCCCTTCTCTAGGCTTAAAGGGCCCACTGGAAGAACTGAGATTTGCCAGTGCTACCAATATCCAAGTGAAAAACCACAGCCCCTCCTCTTGATCCACTGTCCAGGTCTTACTGCCTAGAGACGCCTGAGTTAGTTAACAGAGCAGGGAAGATGCCTGCCTCTGCCATTAATTCATGTGTGGCCTGGGGCCAATCGTCTCGGACCTCAACTGGAAAAAGAGAACTTGATCAAAACATCTCCATTTCCCCTTTAGGCCTGGGGGTTACAAGCTATGATAAGGATCTTTCCATCTCTAACATTCTAGAATTAGAATATCCTATACTTTCACTCCCAGAAGCAGAGTGAGAACAGAGAACAGGGACCTTCAGTCCAGGAAACAGCAGAGGTCAGTCAGGGCTTCCTAGCTGTATCCTCAAAGCCTGTCCACCTTCAGAGGCTTTCTCTTGCGTCTGCTGCCTCAAAGGTGGCTGCTTCCCCGCTAGCAGAACCTCAGAGATGTGCCTGGGCCCTAGCCGCTTTAGGGAAATGGGCAGGAGGTCTGAGTCACCTACTGGGTGTGAGCTGGGCTCACCATGGCAACCCAGCAGACCCAGAGGGCATAAAGAAGCCAGTACCTTCCCTGCCTGCACAGTGTAGGCGGAGCATGCTGCATCTGCTTTGATTTCCAACCCAGAAAAGTTTTTCTCTACTTTAAGGACTCATTTTCCTTTCCCTTCTCTCAGGACACAGCTTACTCACTCTAGGGTCCTTCTCCTTGCCTGGAAGATATTCTGCAGTCCCCCAGGCAAACCCTACTCATCCCAGAATTAAGTACCACCTCCTCCAAGGATTCATCCCAGACCAGTTAGTCCTATATCCTTCTTCAAGTTCCCACTGCATAAAAGGCAGAAGCTCTTAGCTTTCAGAATCTGTGTCTTACACATGACAATCAACTGTGTTAAAAAAAAAAAAAAAAAAAAAAAATCTGAGTCTACTATGGGCCTTCTCCCTTGATAAAATCACATATATACAACTGTCTGCAGACTATTTTGGGAGCTCCACAAACTTTATCATGGACTCAGAAACAATCTTAGAAACCTAGATCCTAGAAGAACAACAGATCAGATCATCCAGTCCATCCTCTCACCTAAACCAGAAGCCCTTAGCAACCCCTCCTGAATGATGTTCCTCTTCTACCCCAGCCCATCTCTCAAGGCCACCTCCCTTAAGAAGCTTCCCTCATCTCTCCTCCTTTCCTCTGATTCCCCTGAGCATCCAGCCTGAACCACCCAATTTCCCACCTGTGCTTTCTCCCTTGTATGTTGTCTCACTTCCCCAGCAAGACGGCTGGCTCCCTGTGGGCTCATTTCTTCAACCCTGTAACCCTCAGCTGGACTTAGAGATGACCGTGATTTGTACTTGTACTGAATTCTGTGCTTTGAAGCCAGGGCTCACTGACAGCACTGGCCTACTCCCAAAGGACAGAGCTGCGGAGTTTTCCGTCTGACGGCCTCACAGTCTGCTTAGGCCTCAACAGAACAGGGGCTTCCCTGGAATGAGACTGCCTTTCCCCAGAGAGCCCTTCAAGATGAAATTGACAGATAGGGAAACTAAGGCCCAGGAAGGCAAACACAGCTTAGCAAAGGTCAATATGCAGGAAAGAGGCGAGTTAGGACTAGGACCCAGGTCCCCAGTTACCAGCCTAGAGCTCTTTTCCTTTATGCAATGGCTTTATGAAAACTAAATTTGCCCTGCATGCACACATACTCACATACTCAATATATACATGGAGAATTTCTAAAAAAGATGGACAAGACAGTAAACAGTGGTAACCTCTGGAATGTATGACAGTGGGAGTGGTCACAGAAGTAATGAGAGGGACTTTTCCTTTTCACCTCAATACCCTCTGTACTGTTGGGTTTTATTTTTGTTGTTTTATTTTGTTTTTACCATTGACATGTTTTATTTATTCATATTATACAAATAAACCTGCCATAGAAAGGAGATTCCGGCCCAGCCCACCCATTCCCAATACACATAAAAGCAAAGAGAAGCCATAAGTAAACCTGTCCAGGTACAACTATAAATTAACAAGATTGCCTTCTTGTATGGTTTACAGGCACTGGTCTCATTAATTTACAGTCACAGTGCAGTTTATGGCTTGAGGAATCTTCCCAGGAAAAGCTTAATTCAATTAGGGCTCTCGGCAGCTCCCCAAGGAAGCTCTGGTATCTTACTTTTACTTACACAAATTGAGGGCAGACCAAACAGATCCAGATCTTCCCAGAGAGACCCCACCCAGCCCAGAGAGGATGCCCTTGCAGACCCTCCATTAGAGCCAAGCAGAGGGAGGTGGCCACGGCAGCACCATGTAAACACTGACTGGCACCTAAGGCATCATTCTGTGAGTGTCCTCCCAGCAAGCTCAGTTAAACTCCCTGGCTTGGCAGTCTGGTGCCAAGGAGCCTCTGCAACCTTTGCTCTCCCTCCTCTCTGAGCAGTCAAACTGGTTTCTTGTCTGCCCTAGGGCTTTGCAGGGATCCTATCTTTACACTGAAGTCAATCACATATTCATTCATGTATTCCTTCCCCAAATATTTATGGAGCCCTTACTCTGTGCCAGGCACAGATAAGAAAGTGAACAGGCTGGGCATGGTGGCTCACGCCTGTAATCTCAGCACTTTGGGAGGCTGAGGTGGGCGGATCACCTGAGGTCAGGAGTTCAAGACCAGACTGGCCAACATAGCAAAACTCCATCTCTACTAAAAACACAAAAAATTAGCTGGGTGTGGTGATGTGCACCTGTAATCCCAGCTACTCCAGAGGCTGAGGCAGGAGAATTGCTTGAACCTGGGAGGCAGAAGTTGCAGTGAAATGAGATCACGCCACTGCACTCCAGCACTCCAACCAGGGTGACAGAGCAGGATTCCATCTCAAAAAAAAGGAAAAAAAAGAAAGTGAACAAAGGCCCTGTCCTCAAGAGGCTTACATTCTTATGGAAATTGGTACTAAGTATGGCCTGCTTATCTAATTCCTTTCCATCTTTCAAGACTCAGACTCAAGTTCCACCTCCTTTGAGAGGCCTTCTCTAAACACCCCAGTCCTCAGGGACTGCTTGCTCCCTCTGCACTTTGCCTCTGCCAGGAGTCTGCCCAGCCCTGGCAGGCTGGAAGCTCCTAAAGAGCAGGGCCTGGGTTTACTCTTCTTTGTTCCTTGATGGCCATATGCTAAATGCCTGCTGGCTGATTTCAGCTGACCTGCCTCTTCCACCCAGGATCTTAGTGAGCTGCTCTTGGTCCCCGCTGGCTGGTGCAAAGACACAGCCTCTTCCAGCTTCACTTGGCAAACGGCAAATGCTATGCAAGTGTTAGCTATTTATTGGTTTTGTGAACTTGTGGGCTCTAACACACAGCTGTGATATCACTCCTCCGCCTTCTATGGCCTGGTCTCAAATAGGCTCAGCACTGTGGAAAGGCCAGTCTGGGCTTAGGGGTAAGTGCTCCCCAAGGGACAGGGAAGGGGGCCTGGGAAGGAACAGAGTTTCTCATCCTGAATCTCAGTTGGAACTGCTTAAGGACGTATCTTTTCAGGAAAGAACGTGCTGGGGTAATTTGGGGGAATTCTGGATTCCTGGCAAGTAGTATAAAAACTCAGGGCTCAGGTCTGGCCTAATAGACCCCAAAACTGGCCCTGTATATTAGATGAGCTTTAGGGGGAAGAAAATGAAGTCAGCATGATCCCAGGGAAGCGGGGCAGCCCACTGATCCAGGCCCAACCCAAAACTTAGTTCGGTTAAAATTAGATTAACCCATAAGATTAAAATACCAACATATAATCACGGGCTGCTTTAAAGTATCAGTTGATGTTTATCGGCATCTAGAGACAGTTTGGCCCAGTGCAGTGTGTGCAGACAACCTTGGGGAGACATGTCTGACTCAGACATTTGCAAGGGGAGCGAGTGCTGCAAAATGAGGCCCACACAGGCGATGGATGACTCAGGAATAACCCAGGTCCTGGGTATGCTGAGCGAGCCTTCTCTCCCTGCCTCAGGAGGAAAGGGGGCAGGTGAGAGAGGCGGTGAGGAGGAAAGGAGGCTGTGTATGGGCTGGCATTCCCAGAGACAGCCTCAGACCCCCAGCTCCAGTTCCCTGTCACTCCTGTATTTTTCTGCATGCTGCCACCTCCAAGAAAGGTTATTTGCTTCACAGTGGGACTTGGAGTGGGTAAGCTTTTTCCCCAAACCCAAGAAGTGATCCAAGGCTCAAAATACTAAAGCCTTTAAATCTCCCCCAATTCAAAATGATTATGGGAAAAATTAAATTTCTAAACTGAAAAAGCCCTTGGAATCAGGGCATGAGGATGAAAAGAACACAGGCTCTGAAGTCAGACAAATCTGGGCTTAAACCCCAATGTTTTCTAGCTGTGCAAGTACCTTTCACAACCTCTAAACTAGGTATGAATAAGTAGCAGCTTAGCCAGATGTGGTGGCCTGTGCCTGTGGTCCCAGCTACTCAGGAGGCTGAGGTGGGGGGATTGCCTGAGCCCGGGAGGTTGAAGCTGTAGTGAGTCGTGATTGCGCCACTGCACTCCAGCCTAGGAGACAGAGCGAAATCCTGTCTCAAAAATAAACAAAGTAAAAAATTAGTAAGTGGCAGCTAATATAATTAACAAGTATTTAACAAATACATCACCAATTACCAGCTGGGCGCAGTGGCTCATGCCTGTAATCCCAGCACTTTGGGAGGCCGGGACAGGCAGATCGCCTGAGGTCAGGAGTTCAAGACCAGCCTGGCCAACATGGCAAAAACCCATCTCTACTAAAAATACAAAAATTAGGCCAGGCGCAGTGGCTCATGCCTGTAATATCAGGACTTTGGGAGACTGAGGTGGGCAGATCACCTGAGGTCAGGAGTTCGAGACCGGCCTGGCCAACATGGTGAAATCCGGTCTCTACCAAAAAAAAAAAATACAATTAGCCAGGCACAATGGTGGGTGCCTGTAATCCCAGCTACTCGGGAGGCTGAGGCAGGAGAATCACTTGAATACGGGAGGCAGAGGTTGCAGTGAGCCAAGATCATGCCTCTGCACTCCAGTCTGTGTGACAGAGCGAGACTCTGTCTCAAAAAACAAAAAAGAAAAGAAAAACAATACAAAAATTAGCTGGGGGTGGTGGCGCATGCCTGTAGTCCCAGCTACTTGGGAGGCTGAGGTAGGAGAATCACTTGAACCCGGAGGCGGAGGTTGCTGTGAGCAGAGATCATGCCACTGCACTCCAGCCTGGGCAACAGAGTGAGACTCCATCTCAAAAAAATAAAAATAAAATAATAGGGAGCCAGGCATGATGGCTCATGCCTGTAATCCCAGTTACTCAGGAGACTGAGGCAGGAGGGTCATTTGAGGCCAGGGATTCAAAACCAGCCTGGACAACAACATTGGAAGGCCCCCATCCTCCATCTCTAAAAAAAAAAAAAAAACATGAAAAATTAAGTATCTATAATATCAATTAGAAAACAGGGGCTCAGGCCTGGAGCGGTGGCTCACACCTGTGATCCCAGCACTTTGGGAGGCCAAGGTGGGCGGGTCACCTGGGGTCAGGAGTTTAAGATGAGCCTGACCAACATGGCAAAACCCCACCCCTACTAAAAATACAAAATTAGTCGGGTGTGGTGGCACATGCCTGTAATCCCCACCACTCAGGAGGCTGAGGCAGAAGAATCGCTTGAACCTGAGAGGCAGAGGTTGCAGCAAGTTGAGATTGCACCACTGCACTCCAGGCTGGGCAACAAGAGCGAAACTCTTGTCTCGAAAGAAAACAAAAAAGAAAACAGGGGCTCAGAGAGGTTATGCCTTGCCTAAAGTCACACAGCTGGGCAACAGACAGCTGAGACTAGATCTCAGGTCTCTTGACTTTTCACCCCATCCTGCATGTTCTCCATTGTAATCATTTCTCTGCCTCTCCTTTTCTCTCCCAGAGGGCATACAACATTTTGGGGGAAAGGATAAGTCCTCAATTTCAAAGATTTGCTGTTCCACAGATAAGGGCTATGAGAATGACAGTCCCCAGTACGACTCTGGCCCTCATCCTCCTTCATGCAGATACAGGTATGTTCAAGTTGTAGAAAAGAACTTGGAGCTGAGCCAAAGCTGTCAGGGCTCCAGAGCACCTGGACCCTTTAGCTCTTCTTTCCTACAGAAGGAACAGGTGTCCCTCCTGACAACAATCCAGGTTACCAATGTGGATGTGTCTGGTCATTTACTCTCCTCAAAGCCCCTTTAAATCGCTCATCCCCCTTGATCCAACAAGAACGCAGCATGTTGGCCTGGCAGGAGAGAGTTTGGCCTTGAGTGATTAGTCCCAGGCTTGCTAAGTGACCTCAGGCAGGTCACAACCGAAGGCTCAGTTTCCTTAGATGTAAAATGAACACATCAATACCACACGCTATTCCAACCCACAGGACCACTGAGAAGATCTAAATTAAAGATTGTACATGCAAGTGCTTTGGAAACAAATTTCAGCGCTAATGAGAAGTACTACTAAACTCCTCCTGCCTTGTAGAGCTAAACAAAATTGTGCCACCCGCTCCCAACAGAGGCTGCCTCTCAGGGGACTCTGCTGGGCCCTGAGGGTAACCAAAAGCAGCCTGTCACCTTTCCTGCTCAGAGGCAGGAGGTCATAAGGTCAGCCACCCCTTGTGGCTAAAGGAGATCACCCTTTACCTGGCACTCCCCTGCCCAACCAGGGAAGAAGCAAGCTCTGGTCTGATGGCTGAGAGGGCACCGACAGAGAGATGGCAGGCAGGGTCGCTAGCAGAGAACAAGGGATAGGCCCTACCTGAATGCAGGATTCAGCTGCATCCAAGGAGACTCACAAAAACAAAGGACAGGCGCACAGCTGGACACAGAACACCTACAGCTTTCTCAAGGCAGGGACAGGGCTCCCACCAATGACATGCGCCCAACTCCTAGAGGGAGTCCTACAATTCCTGAGTGCAGGTGCAGCGAGCTGGGAGCTTCTCAGTGCAGGGCTGTGCGCATCTGCTGCAGGGAATGCCAGAGGCAGGAGATGCAGCTGCACCCCTCTAGGAGGCTATGCCAAGACTCGAACAGACAATAAATAGCAATTCAACATCACTGAAGATAACCTCTCTAAGCCATTTCCTCATCTGCAAAACAGAGACATCTTTTATCTCGTATGATTTGAGTAAGGATTAAATAAGATTGCTTTTATAAAGTGCCTGACACTACTCTGTAGATACCAAGTGGCAACTATTATTAAAACACACACACCCGTTCAACACGGGAGATGTCACAGGGCAGGCAAGGCCTCATGCCAATGTTATGGATAAACAATAAGGGAAAAGGGTTTGGGAGAGAAAGAGCAAGTGACTGCTGTGGGCTGGGAGGACCTCCCAAAAGGGGAAGAATCTGCATGGCCCTGAAAGTTACTACAGTGAGCTGGGCATTCTACCAGGCGTTCCCACATTCAGCCTCTACACTGGTCTTAAGGATGAGGCAAGTCAGGTTCAGAGAATGAGGTGCACGGACCTTAAGGTTCATGGTCACACAGGTACCGAGAGGCAGGGTCAGGAGCAGAACCCAGGGCCTCTGACCACGTCTTTCCTTTATACCAGGGCTGGATGCCATGGGGCTGGCTCGGAAGGAGAGAAAAGGCAAGCTTCGTGGGTGCTCAGCAGAATGAAGTCTGGGCAATCTGACCAACTAAGCCCTCTAAGTGCCTTGGCACTCCTAGAGACACATGTCCTACCTGAAGCCTTCCTCCAGTCCCCAGTTGACCTCCCTCCCACTGTTCTGCAGTCAGTCTGCTATTTTCCCAAAGAGAAAAAGGTCATCTCTTCCTTTTCACAGAGTCCTATCTGGGCTTCTTGAGACAGTTTCAAGGTGACCTTTAAGCTATTTGTTCTTCTCTTCTTTTGAGAAGTGAGAGAGGCACCTTCTAGTGTCACTTTCACAGGAAACCAGTTGCTGGGTCTGATATCCATGCATGTCAAGTGGGCAGTGACCACATCTCCCCTATTCACAGACTTAATCTACAGAGGAGATGGCAGGATTAGCCTTGCAAAGACCAAAACCAAAAAAAGCTATAAGATGTAAAGGGACAAAATAAGCCTTTTGTGTCCCTGGTCAGGAGACAAGATGAATACCTGCTTTATGGGCTCCTGGGCCTCTGCCAGGCATTCCGGGTCAGGAACATGGGTAAACAAATGCAGGAGATGCCAGTGCTGAGCTGAGTTACAGTGAAGCTCTCCCTTGGAACAAGTACTAACCCGGGAGTCAGGTGAACTCGGAACAAAGCAGAGTTCATGCAGGGTCCAAAGCACAATGTGGGGTGGGGAATGCATCTAACTCCTAAGGCTTGGAGTCATTCCCATAGTTTTCCCAATAGCCTAAATCCTCTTCACACCACTAGCCCCTCCCCAGCAAGGACAAGTAAGAGTTCCTGACTGTTGAGGGGAGAAAAAAGGCCCAGAGAGGGAAGGTGACTTGCCTAATGTCACCCACTGAGTCAGAGGTAGACTAGAACCCAGAAGCAACTGTTCTAGAACTTCAGCTCCCACCCTGCTCCTCCCACCCCAGTCTCTGCAAGAGTCTACCTGAGGCTCTGCTCCATGGTTAGGGTAGGAAGGAGAACTGCACAAAGTACTTTCTATTCTTAAAGGAGGGGTAACCTGCAAGGGAAGCAGCTGCCATAGATGACAGAATGAGGGCTCCAACGGAACTCCTACCCACGCTGGGGTGTTGAGAGAATAGGCAAGACCCCAAAATCAGCTCCCAGGCTCTTGGGTATCTGAGAGTGCAGACGGAGCATGGCCTCAGCCCCCCACCCTTATCCCCACAAGGCAGCTGGTGCCATCTTCCCTCCCGCCATGACCAGCTCAAGTGAACAGTATAGGACACATGGAAACCCTGATACCTTAAGGAAGGACACCGGTGGCAGCCTAGGTTTGAGAGATTTGTAAACCTTCAGCTCAGAGGAAGGTTGTAGGAGGCTGAGGTAGGGATGCATTTGCTGTAGGTGGTTAAAATATTAACAGGGGCAGATGTTACTCATTGAACGCTTCCTGTATATACAAACTCAGTTTTATGTGCATTAATTTATGTAATCATCACATTAATAGCACTGTAACTGGATACTATTAGTTCCCATTTTTAAAAGATTTATTTATTTATTTATTTATTTAGAGACAGGGTTTCACTATTGTTGCCCAGGCTGGAGTGCAATGGCGCAATCTCGGCTCACTGCAACCTTCGCCTCCCGGGTTCAAGCGATCCTCCTGCCTCAGCCTCCAGAGTAGCTGGGATTACAGGCGCCCACCACCATGCCCAGCTAATTTTTTGTAATTTTAGTAGAGACGGGGTTTCACCATGTTGGCCAGGCTGGTCTCAAACTCCTGACTTCAGGCAATCCACCCTGCCTCAGTCTCCCAAAGTGCTGGGATTACAGGCATGAGCCACTGCGCCCAGCTTAGTTCCCCTTTTATACATGAGGAAACTGAGGCTCAGAGATGCTGCTAAGTGGCAGAGTGGTAGCTGAATTCTACACTGCAAAGGGGAAGCTGGGAAAAATGGGCTTTCATTTTTGAGGCCTGAACAGGGAGTCTTCAGATCTTTGGACCACCTTTCTCTCCACTCATGGCCAGATGCTAGAGCTCCTGTTTTCAGAGGCAGAAAAATGCCTTTCCATGGCAGAGACAGACTTTTGGGAAGGAGACCACGTCCAGCCTCATCATTTCACAATGGGAAAACTGAGGTCCAAGGCTGAGTGACTTGCCAGAGTTTCCAGAGTCAGTGGAATGACAGAAATATCACACCTAGAAGGGACCACCAAAATCAACTGACAGGTAGGGAGGCGTGACTGGTCCAAGGACAGAGGGAGGTGGGAAGAGAAGCCGGGTTTTCCTCACTGCTAGACTGATATTGTTGCCATGGCACCGTCTCTGCTCTCCAGCTGCCCAGGGTCCCGGGCACAGCACTTGGGTGGCGACGACAAAGCAGGCCAGGCCAAGCTGACCTCATTAGCACTAGAGATACCACGCCTGCAGGGACAAACTTCTGACTGCCTAGAGTGGGGTCTCTGTAGTCATGCTGTCATCCCACCAGCAGCCACTGAGACTCAAAGTGTGTCTGCCAGCCCTGAATGCCCTAATAGAATGCCAGGTGTGGTGGGCAGGTGAGGGGATTGGGGACAGGAGGCAATTTATAGATTGCATTTGTGAGGTCTCCTCCTGGTCTTACACAGTCAAATGACATCACTGTCACTTCAGCTTCTTACAGCAAAATCAGACGACATTTCATGACTCAATTGGTATGGTAAAATTGAGAGTCTTACCCATTTCACAGGTGAGGGAGACCTGCAGAAAAAAGCCTCAGCTATTCAAGGTCATGCATTTATGTCGGAATCAGTACACATGGTTCCCCTTGTCCAGTCCTTGATTTCTCTCCAGGAAGCTAAGTGCCATCAGGGTATAGGTGCTGATGGCTTAGTTCCATGTAAGGCTCTGCTACTGTGACTAGCTTGGCACAAGAGCCCTGCACCAGGAACCCAGCTCCTGGATCTATCAAATTAGAGGCACCACTTTCCTCCCGCAGCATGTCCCAGAGTCTGCCTCACACCAGCCCAGCAGCACCGCTCAGCTCCTGCATGTCCTTGGGAGAGCTGGAAGGTTTCCTGCCAAATCCCCAAACCCAAATCTCAGGGAGAGGGGACAGCAGAGTCCCAGGACCTCATGCCTTCCACAACCAGCTGGGGGCAAGCTGAAAATGCAAAGGCAGCTTTCAAAGGCCCCCTGAACATCATTTCCAGGGACTTCTGGGCTATGTAGGCTCCAGTAAGCTACCCCAGTCACTCAGCAGAACAGAGCGCTCAGGCCTAGCAGGGAGACCAACACTCTGAGAGGGAATAACTTGTTTCCTTCTCCCCAAAAGGTTTCAAAGTCTCTTCAGGCCTGAACATCCCTAGCCTCCCCCTATGTACCTCACCTACTTGATTGAGCAGCAGACCAGACAGCACCCTGAGACACAGCGAGGCAGCGACCTGGCGGTGAGCTGGGGTGGGACCAAGCCTCAACCTCCTCTACTCTCCCTCCACTCCCAAAACAGACTTCAGAGATTTCCAGGGCCCCTTGTCCCACAGATCCTATAAAGTATGGCATTCCTGGACCGGAAATTGACTCAGGGGCTCCTAACTAGCCTGGGCAAGCAAAGCTGACAGATAACATTCTGGAGATGAAGGAAAGGTGGGAATATGGGGATCCCCTGTGTTCCACCACACTTGTAAGTTTCCTGCCCAGGTCTCCACTATGCTTACACTCCTCAAGCAGGCCAAGTAGAAATATACTCCATCCTGGAACACACTCCAATAAAGCCGGTCATAAATTGCACTGGTTGCTGTTGACAGAGCAGAATGTCTTGCCAGAAGACACTCCTTTCTGTCTCACATACAGCAGGGTGCCTGGCTCTCCTGGGGATCTGGCCCAGCCAGAGAAGACTTGCCAGTCGTGGAAGCCTTACTGAAGGGAGCTAGGATCAGAAGCATCCCATCCTCTAAACCTGCTCTCTTCTGTGCACAGTGCTGGCTCCCATCTTGGGAAGCCTCAGGTCACAAATCAGAAGTCACAGAACTGGAACTTGAGAAGGACCAAGGTGGCAGGATGGAGACTGCCTACCTTATGGGGGTAGTTCAGATCCTTACTCCTGGACAGCCTCAAATGGTGCGAGATGAGGCAAGAAGCTCACCAGTCTGGCGGCCGCCGCAGCATCGGAGCAAACGGGACTTACCTATCTTCATGAGGCAGGCCAGAAGGATCCAGAGGGAGATCTCGAAGGGGGTGCGCACGTGTGTGTAGTCGATGCCCAGGACTGGAAAGGCCTTGCGCGGCTTCATGCCATGATCAGTGACGGAATGATTAACAGGGCGGCTCTCTGGGGTGACCTCCGGTGGAGCGGTGGTGACATCTCCAATCGAGCGTTCTCGTGGTGGCTCTGAGCTTCGAATGGTGCTGGCAGTTGGGCTGAGCTGGAGGCCATGGCTCCTGAGAACAGGGAGCAGCCCCACCAAAGCGACCACCACGAGCAAGGAAGGGAAGATCCGAGGTGGAGAGAGGCCACAGATGCCAGACCGCAGAACCATGGTGCTGCTCCCAGAGCCGGCCTCGACCTTACCCAAGTGAGAGTAAAACCGGGCACATAGGTAGCAAGGGGTCAGCAAGTGGGAAGAGAGACTGGTGTAGTCTCTAGGAAAAGTTCATGCTTTAGAGAGGCATTTCCATGGAAGCAATTTTCTGGGGGTGGAGGGAGGCTGGGTTTGGAACCTGGAACTCCAAAGTGGAGAAAGGGGGCAAGCACCCCGGAAGGGCCACGGAAGGAGACCAAAAGGTCTGGAACTCCGGGCCTGGGAAGGGGGAGGAGGGATGTGGGAAACAGAGCCCTAGGGATAGAGGAAGGGGCAGGATAGGCTGGACCCGTGCAAGGGAAAGGAAGAGAGAAGGCTGGGACCTTTGGCTGAGGAAAGTGACTGAGGAGCTGGGACTCTGGGCTGTGGGCTAAGGGAAGCGGTAGGGAGCCTGAGCTAATGGAAGGGGACCGAAGGGGGTGAGACCCAGTCCAGGAAAAGGAGAGAGGGGGCTGGGAGCCCAGGCTGAGAAGGAGTGAAACCGGGAAGCGGCCGGGAGCTTGTCCACCCAGAGAAGGGCAGGGGTCCAGGCGCGCCGGGCTGAGATTCCGGGGAAATGGAGAGAGGCGGAAGGCGGAGGCAGGCGGCCTGGCGGGAAGGCGCCTCGGCGCGGGCTGGGGGCGGCTCGCGGTGGGCCAGCAGCAACACGCCCCTCCTCGCGGCCCCGGCGCAGCGCGGCGCTCCGCCCCGGCCCAGCCGCAGCTCCCGATCCAGCTCCAGAACTAACCCTAGCCCCGGCCCCGGCGGCAGCGGACTGAAGCCTCGCTGAGCCCGGCGCTGTCACTTATAGGCACCAGCGAGCAGCCGGTGCGGCGGGCTAGAGAGACCGTCGGTGCCCGCGCAGCGCAGCGGCCCCTGTCGCCGAGGGAAGGAAGTATCGCGTAGGAAGAGGAAGGAGAGTCAGAGATGACAAAAAAAAAAAAAAAAAAGTCCTGAAAAAGTCCTGAATATACAGAGAACCTCACTAACGCGGGTAAAATGCCGACTACTTACAAAGCGATTTCACCTCCACATCTGCAGTCTCATAAGGGCTTTCCAATAATCCTGTAAAGAATGTATCATTAGTTTATGTATTTAGTTACCGTGTGACCTTGAGCAAGTTACTTAACCTTTCTGTTTCATAACTTTCTCATCTGTTAAGTGGAGATAGTAGTAGTGACTATGTCAGAGGGATGATGTAATGACTGAGACAATCCGTGTAAACTATTTGGAATGCACCCTGGCACATTATTACAATTCCACTTTTACAGATGAGGAAACAGGTGAAGAGAGTCCCCTGGCTACTATGTAAGTAGTTGTATTGCTTACTAGGGCTACCGTCACAAAGTACCACAAACTGGGTGGCTGCAACAACAGAAATTGATTGTCTCACAGTTCTGGAGGCTGGAGGTCGGATCTAGGTGTTGGCAGGGTTGGTTTCAGCTGAGAGCTATGAGGGAGAATTTGTCCCATGCCTTTCTACCTTCCAGTGGTTTGTTGGGAATAGCTGATATTCCATGGAGTTCTCCTAGTGTCTGTCTCTGCGTCCAGATTCCCCGCCTCCACTTTTTTTTTTTTTTTTTTTTTTGAGATAGAATCTCGCTCTTGTTGCCCAGGCTGGAGTGCAGTGGTGCCATCTCGGCTCACTGCAACCTCTGCCCCCTGGATTCAAGCGATTCTCTTGCCTCAGCCTCCAGAGTAGCTGGGATTACAGGCACCTACCACCACATCCAGCTAATTTTTGTATTTTTAGTAGAGATGGGGTTTCACCATGTTGGTCAGGCTGGTCTCAAACTCCTGACCTCAGGCAATCCACTCACCTCAACCTCCCAAAGTGCTGGGATTACAGGCATGAGCCACTGCACCCTGCCTAATATTTGTATTTTTAGTAGAGACAGGGTTTCACCATGTTGGTCAGGCTGGTCTTGAACTCCTGACCTTATGATCCGCCCTCCTCTGCCTCCCAAAGTGCCAGAATTACAGGTGTGAGCCACTGCACCCAGCCTATTACCTTTATTTTTTACTGCATTTTTCTCCCTTCAGGATGTGAGCTCAGCTAGGGCAGGGACCACGTCTATCTCATCCATCACTGTTTCTCCACCACGTAGAACAATGCCCAGTGCATATTGGTACTCAATAAATATTTGCTGAGTGAATGAATCACAGGATACGTTATCCATGAGAAAACCAAGACTCCCAGAGGAGAAGTGCTTGTCTGAGGCCATAGAGCTGGGAAGAAGAGGAGCCAGGTTTGGATGCAGGTCTGCCTAACTGTCCAGGCTTTTCCCAGTTCTCCAGGCCAATAGCTACCATGAAAAAGCATGTACACCCTGGGTAACTAGAAGAGAGTTCGGAGGTTGGTAAGAAGTTGGAACTTAGGATCCAGCAAATTGCCTTTAAGCTAAGTTCATAATTTTGCAATACACATTTAGTGAGTTCTTACTATGTGCAACTCCCTGTGCTTTCTGCTGGAGGAAAATCAATAATGGATTTGACAAACACACATCGGCAAACTTTGACACGGCAAACTTGTTCGCTGACTGGATGTCCCACAGGCACCTCCATCGACTTCACCCACCATCTTCCACTAAACTTGCCCCCTTTCTACACTGTCAGAATCGTGTGTGTGTGTGTGTGTGTGTGTGTGTGTGTGTGTGTGTGTGTGTGTGTTTGACCGTGCTGGAAAAGTTAGGATTTATCAGATCTGAGGGAATGGGTCCAGGATTGACTTTTTTTTTTTTTTTTTAAGAGGGAGTTTTGCTCTTGTCTCCCAGCTGCAGTGGTGCAATCTCAGCTCACTGCAACTTCTGCCTCTTGGGTTCAAGGGATTCTTCTGTCTCAGCCTCCCGTGTAGCTGGGATTACAACAGGCACGTGCCATCACACCCAGCTAATTTTTTTGTATTTTTAGTAGAGATGGGGTTTCACCATGTTGGTCAGGCTGGTCTTGAACTTCTGACCTCAGGTGATCCCTCCATCTCAGCCTCCCAAAGTGCTGGGATTACAGGCGTGAGCCACCACCCTCGGCCTACACAGCTTTCGGGAAGAGTTGTCTGAGCCATGGTCATCCCCAGTTTAGACAGGCACACAGCCCATGCCAGCATGGCACTCAAAATCCTGCACACAATTTGGCCCACAAACCTTTTTTTCCCCTAATTATTTATAAGAAATTTTAAAAGTATAAAGATAATATAGCAAACATCCAAATTCAGAATTATCAGCTGTAACAGTTTATTTACTTTCAATAATATATGTATATTTTGGCTAGACACAGTAGTTCACTCCAGTAATCCCAGCACCTTAGAAGGCTGAGGTGGGAGGATCGCTTGAGGCCAGGAGTTCGAGACCAGTCTAGGCAACATAGGGAGACTCTGTGTCTACAAAATAATTTATGTATTTATTTGGTGGTGGTGGTGGTGGCGGTGTTTTGAGAAGGTCTCACTCTGTCACCCAGACTAGAGTGTAGTAGTGTAATTATAGCTCACTGTTGCCTCAAACTCCTGGGCTCCAGCCATCCTCCCACCTCAGCTTCCTGAGTAACTAAGACTACAGGTGCGTGCCACCATGCCCAGCTAATTTTCTTATTTTATTTTTAGTAGAGACGAGATCTTGCTATGTTGCCCAGGCTGATCTTAAGCTCCTGCACTCAAGCAATCCTCCTGCCTCAGCCTCCCAAAGTGTTGAGATTACAGGCATGAGCCACTGTGCCTGGCAAAATAATTTCAAAATTAGCCAGGCATGGCAGTATGTACCTATAGTCTCTACTACTGGGGAGACTGAGGCGGGAGGATCACTTGAGCCCAGAAGTTCAAGGTTACAGTGAGCTATGATCATGCCACTGCACTTCAGTTTGGGCAACATAGCAGGACTCTGTCTCTTAAAAAACTGGCCAGGTGCTGTGGCTCACACCTGTAATCCCAGCACTTTGGGAGGCTGAGGCAAACAGATCACTTGAGGTCAGGAGTTCAAGACCAGCCTGGCCAACATGCTGAAACTCTGTCTCTACTAAAAATACAAAAATTAGCCGGGCGTGGTGGTGCTTGCCTGTAGTCCCAGCTACTCGGGAGGCTGAGACATGAGAATTGCTTGAACCTGGGAGGTGGAGGTTGCAGTGAGCTGAGATCGCACCACTGCACTCAAGCCTGGGTGACAGAGTGAGACTCCATCTCAAAAAAACAAAACGAAAAACAAACAAAAAACTCCCGTGTGTGTGTGTGTGTGTGTGTGTGTGCTTTTAATGTGTTTTACAGATATCTGTAAAATTTTTATCAAATTTTAAAGTATTTTAAACTATCAATGACACTTTTCTCCCTTCCTGATGCCCTAGGCAACGTCTAACATAAGTATAATGTGTTATTTTAACACTGTAACACACATCTCATCTCTTCATTCCGCACCCACTCCCAGCACTGCCAAATGCTTAAGAGAGTTGTCTACATTGCCCATATTTTTTCTCTCCTATTGTCTCCAACTGGTCCAGGTCGGCTTGCCCTCTCATATGCTGTCCCTAACCTGCTCTTGGCCAGGTGCAGTGGCTCATGCTGGTAATTCTAGCACTTTGGGACACTGAGTGGGAGGCTCGGCAGGCAGGAGTTTGAGAACTCCAGCCAGGCAAATCAGGGAGACCCCTATCTCATATATGTGTGTGTACATATATAGCATGTATATATGTATATGTGTATACATATGTATTTATGTGTATATGTGTATATATACATAGGTATATATGCATATATGTATATATGTGTATATGTGTGTATATACATAGGTATATATGCATATATGTATATATGTGTATATGTGTATATATACATAGGTATATATGTATATATATATATGTGTGTGTGTATATATGTATATTACATGTATATATACACATATAATATACATGTATACACATATAATATAACATATATTCCTAGCACTTTGGGAGGCTAAGGCAAACAGTTTATATATATATATAAACTTATATATATATGTGTATATATACATATATTATATATTATATATACATATATGTGTATATGTGTGTGTGTGTATACATATGTATAAATAAAAATAAATAAAATAGGCCAGGTGCAGTGGCTCATGCCTGTAATCCTAGCACTTTGCAAGGCCAAGGTGGGCGGATCACTGAAGTCAGGAGTTAGAGACCAGCCTGGTCAACATGGTGAAACCCCATCTCTACTAAAAATACAAAAATTAGCTGGATATGGTGGCATGCACCTGTAATCCCACCTACTCTGGAGGCTGAGGCATGAGAATCGCTTGAACCTGGGAGGCAGAGGTTGCAGTGAACCAAGATCGCGCTACTGCACTCCAGCCTGGGTGACAGAGCAAGACTCTGTCTCAATAAATAAATAAATAAATAAATAAAATAACTGTCCTTCTCAGTGTTGCCAGTGACCCTCCATGTTGTTCAATCACATGGTCATTTCTCGATCCTCATCTTTCTTTCCCCATCAGCAGACTTCAACACATATAATCACTTGCTCCTTCTGAAAACACTTTCTTCAATTAGCTTATGAGACCCTGCAACCTCCTGGCTTTCCTCCCACCTCATTGGCTGTTCATTCTCAATTTCCCCTTGTTGACTCTTCCTCCTTCTCTCCTATTTCCCCCTCTGCCACAACTTCTAAATACTGAGGGCCCTAGGGCTTGGTTCTTGCCTTTTCACTGCTCTATCTACATTCTTTTCTCTGATGACCTCATTTTTTCTCATGATTTCAAGCCCCAGCTATATGAGGACAACTCATAGATTTCTATCTTTAACCCAGTTCCCTACTGTAAACTCCAGACTCCTGCATCCAACTGAACATTCAACATTTTTACGTGGTTGTACAACAGGCATCTCAAACTCAGCATGTCCAAAACTGAACTCCAGATCTTTCCACCCTCTCCCCAAACCTGCTTCTCCCACTGTCTTCCCCATCCAAGAGATAGCCTCTCCATCTTCCCACTTACTCTGGCCAAAAACTTGAGTCATCCTTGGCTCCTTTCTGTCATATCAATCCTCCACAAATAGTGTCAATTCAATCTTCAACATATATCCAGAATCCATCCATTTCTTACCACCTCCATTACCCACTCTGGTCGTAGCAGTGCCATTTCCGCCGCCCAGATTCTTGTTTCAACAAAGCAGCCAGAAGGATCCCTTTAAAAGCCTAAGTCAGATGGTGTCATCTCCTGCCAGACCCCCGCCTCGGGGTCCTTATTATGACCTACAAAGCCCCACCCACTCTACTCCCACCTCTCCCTCTAGCCTCTTCTCCTTTATTCCTTCCTCTTCCCTTTTCTCTCTGCATTAGCCACCCTGGCTTCCTTGCTATTTATTCCTTAAATACTCCAGGTTTATCCCTATCAGAGCCTTTGAGCTTACAGCTAACCCCGGATAGCTACATGGTTTCCTCCTTCACTTCCTTGCGATCTTTGCACAAATGTCTCTCAGTAAGGCATTCCCTGACCAGTCTCTCTCTCTCTCTCTCTCTCTCTCTCTCTAAAAAGTCTATATATACATATAAGTCCATATACATACATACATATATATATATATATATATATTTTAGACGGAATCTCATTCTGTCGCCTAGGTTGGAGTGCAGTGGCATGATCTTGGCTCACTGCAACCTCCACCTCCTGGGTTCAAGCAATTCTCCTGCCTCAGCCTCCCGAGTAGCCAGGATTATAGGCACGTGCCACCATGCCCGGCTAATTTTTGTATTTTCAGTAGAGACGGGGGTTTCACCATGTTGGCCAGGCTGGTCTCGAACTCCTGACGTCAGGTGATCCACCTGCCTCGGCCTCCCAAAGTGGTGGGATTACAGGCGTGAGCCACTGTGCCCAGCTGTACCATATTTTTCTATTGCCTGTGTTGACCCACTAGACTGTAAGCTCCTCAACGGCAGAAATTTGAGGCAGTAGAGCATAATGATTAATAGGGCTGACTTGGATCCAAACTGTCTGGATTCGATTGCTGTCTCTACCACTATCATTTCTTTTCTTTTCCTTTCTTTTTTTTTTTGAGACAGGGTCTTACTCTCTTGCCCAGGCTGGGCAGTGGCACAATCGTGGCTCAGTGCAGCCTTGACCTCCTGGGCTCAAGCAATCCTCCTGCCTCAGCCACCCGAGTAGCAGGCCTGGATAATTTTGTAGTTTTAGTGGAAACAGGATTTCACCATGTTGGCCAGGCTGGTCTCGAACTCCTGACCTCAGGTGATCCACCTGCCTCGGCCTCCCAAAGTGTTGGGATTACAGGCGTGAGCCACCGCACCCAGCCTTAATGTTTTATTTTTTGTAGAGGTGAGACCTTGCTATGTTGCCCAGGCTGGCATAAAACTCCTGAGCTCAAGAAATTCTCCTTCCTCGACCTCCCAAAGTGCTGAGATTACAGGCGTGAGCCACTGTCCCCAGCCTCTACCACTGTCTAGTCATGTGACCTTTGGCAAGTTATTTAACTTCACTGCACCCCAGTGTCTTCATCTAAAAGATGAGGCAGGGGGATTGGGCGCAGTGGCTCACGTCTGTAATCCTAGCATTTTGGGAGGTTGAGGCAGGAGGAATGCTTGAGCTCAGAAGTTCGAGACCAGCCTGGGCAACATGGTGAAACCCCATCTCTACTAAAATACCAAAAAAAAAAAAAAAAAAATATTAGCTGGGTGTGGTGGTGGGCACCTGTAGTCCCAGCTATTTGGGAGGCTGAGGCAGGAGAATTGCTTGAACCTGGGAGGCAGAGGTTGCAGTGAGCCAAGATCGTGCCACTGCACTCCAGCCTGGGTGACAGAGCAAGACTCTGTCTCTAAAAAAAGGGGGGTGGATAATAGTAGAACCTATGTGGTAAGGATATTGTAAGGATTAAATGAGTTAATGCATGTAAACTGTTTGGAATTGTATCTATGTAAGTGTTTGCTGCAATTATTATTATTTATGAATGGCTGGGCGCAGTGGTTCATGTCTGTAATCCCAGCATTTTGGGAGGCCAAAGCAGGAAGATTGCTTGGACTCAGGAGTTCAAGACCAGCCTGGGCAACATGGTGAAACCCTATCTCTACTAAAAATAGAAAAAATTAGCCAAGTGTGGTGGCGCACAGCTGTGATCCCAGCTACTCGGGAGGCTGGGGTGGAAGGATTGCTTGAGCCTGGGAGGTAGAGTTTTCAGTGAGTCAAGATCGTGCCACTGCACTCCAGCCTAGGCAACAGAATGAGACTCTGTCTAAAAAAAAAAAAAAAAAACGGCTCTTGGTAACTCCTATATAAGTGTTCACTGCTGTATCCCCAGAACTGACAATAGCACTTAGAACATAATAAGACATTCAGGAAAAAATTTGTGAGATGAATTAATTAAGACATGTGCATACATAAACAATGGCATTTTTGTGTACCCTTAAAATTTGTATTAATAGCATTATATCATATACATTCTTCTTCATCTTTACTTTTTAACACATTATATTTATAACATCAAGCCATGCTGATACATATAAATCTCATCCTGTCCTTGTAACTGTTTTAAATATTCCATATATTAATATATGTCAATTTTTATATCTTTTTTTTTTTTTTTTGAGAGAGGGTCTCCCTCTGGCACCCAGACTGGAATGCAGTGGCACAATCTTGGCTCACTGCAACCTCTCTCTCCCAGGTTCAAGCAAGTCTCGTGTCTCAGCCTCCTGAGTAGCTGGGATTGCAGCAGTGTGCCACCACACCAGGCTAATTTTTGCATTTTTAGTAGAGATGAGGTTTTGCCATGTTGACCAGGCTGATCTCAAACTCCTGACCTCAGGTGATCCACCCACCTCGGCCTCTCAAAGTGCTGGGATTACAGATGTGAGCCACCAAGGCCGGCCTCTGTTCTCCTGTTAATAGCTGTTCAGGTTGTTCCAATTTTATGTTATTATGAACAATGTTGTATCAAACATCCTTGTACATCTCTCTCTCTCTTTTTTTTTTTTTTTTCAGATGGAGTCTCGCTCTGTCGCTCATACTGGAGTGCAATAGTGTGATCTTGGCTCACTGCAATCTTCGCCTCTTGGGTTCAAGAGATTCTCCTGCCTCAGCCTTCCGAGTAGCTGAGATTACAGGCGCTCACCACCACATCTGGCTAATTTTTGCATTTTTAGTAGAGATGGGGTTTCACCATGTTGGCCAGGCTGGCCTTGAACTCCTGACCTCAGGTGATTCACCCATCTCAGCCTCCCAAAGTGCTGGGATTACAGGCATGAGCCACCACACCCCCGCCCCAAATCTTTATTAAAGCTCATATTGCACTCTATTAATTGTCGTTTGTTTAATCGCGTGCCTGTTGCTCCCACTACTTTGTTATTACTTGAGAAGAGGGGCCCTATTCGGTTTGTCTTTAACCAAGCACTGAGCTTGATGCAGTCAGTGTTTACTGAACAAATGAATGAGGAAATGAATGAATGAGCCTACTGTCTGGATCAGTGGTCCTTGGACGTTTTTCTCTTGTGCCCCCTAAAATAATGTTTTATATTTATTTTATTTTATTATTTTGTTTATTTTTTGAGACAGGGTCTTGCTCTGTCACCCAGACTAAAGTGCAGTGGTGCGATCTCAGCTCCCTATAGTCTCGACTTCCCAGGCTCAAGTGATCCTTCCACCTCAATCTCCTAAGCAGCTGAGACTATAGGTGCATGCTACCACGCCTGCCTAATTTTTGCATTTTTGGCAGAGACAAGGTTTCACCATGTTGCCCAGGTTGGTCTCAAACTCCCGAGCTCAAGTGATCCACCCACCTCGGCCTCCCAAGTGCTGGGATTATAGGCATGAACCACTACACCTGGCTTAAAATAATTTTTTAAAACTTTGCACCCCCTCTTTGTGAGGATTCTAACAGGAAACAAATGGCACAATCAACACAATTCAAGGAGGTTATATACACAAAACGACTAATTTGGATGTGTGGTCAGGGTGTAGGAAAATCACAGGAGATAGGGCAGGAAGCTGGACTGGTAGCAGCCAGGCTGTTACCACCCTAGGCCTGAAGGGGCAAATCCTCTGTCTTAAAAGGAGCACTACTAACTTTCTGTCCAGGGACAGGACCAACTTCACTGGGCCCCACAGGGCAGGAACCAGAGGGATACATCCTGGCCTCACTCCTTTGCCTCTCTCGGATTTCCTTCCAGGACTCCCTAGTGGCCAAACCAAAGCAGAACCCAAGACCAGAGGGCACAGGAGCCACTGATACCTTCCGTCCAAATAAGTCAACCAGGGGAGAGGCAGGGTGGAGGACAGAGCCTGGATCTGCAGGGATACCACTAAACTGTTCACCTTAAACACAAATCATTGCCAAGGCTATACCTCCTAGCATGTTGGAAATTAATTATTTTTATTTAATTATTTATTAATTAACATTTGTTAATTATAATTAATAAAAATAATTAATATTTTATTTATCTTATTTATTTATTTGAGATGGAGTCTCACTCTGTTGCCCAGGCTGGAGTGAAGTGGCATGATCTCGGTTCACTGCAACCGATGCCTCCTGGATTCAAGCGATTCTCCTCCCTCAGCCTCCCAAGTAGCTGGGATTACAGGCGCCTGCCACCATGCCTGGCTAATTTTTGTATTTTTGGTAGAGACAGGGTTTCACGATGTTGGCCAGGCTGATCTCAGATTCCTGACCTCAGGTGATCCACCTGCCTCAGCCTCCCAAATTGTTGGGATTACAGGCGTGAGCCACCGTGCCCAGCCAATACTAATATTTTAAATAAAACTGTTCTATCACTTGACTGAATGTAAGTACCATGGTGATTTGATATCCACTATTATCCATTTAAAGAAAGTACTTGGCCAGGTGCAGTGGCTCATGCCTCTAATCCCAGCACTTTGGGAGGCTGAGGCAGGTGGATCACCTGAGGACAGGAGTTCGAGACTAGCCTGGCCAATATGGCAAAACCCTGTCTCTTCTAAAAATACAAAAATTAGCCAGCATGGTGGCGGGCGCCTGTAATCCCAGCTACTTGGGAGGCTGAGGGAGGAGAATTGCTTGAACCCGGGAGGCAGAGGTTGCAGTGAGCTGAGATTGCGCCACTGAACTCCTGTCTTGGTGACAGAGCAAGACTCTATCTGGGGGGAAAACAAAGAAAAGAAAATACTGAACAAACTCTACGTTAACAAACAGAAATGCTACATCATTACTTTTCTTCTTGAATGTATGGTTATATTTTGCTTCCTCTTACAGAATGGTATTCTAGTGTAATATATTTTATGCTTGAAAGCTTGTTATTTGGTTGGGTGCAGTGGCTCACACCTGTAATTCCAGCACTTTGGGAAGCCAAAGCGAGTGGATTCCCTGAGGTCAGGAGTTCAAGACCAGCCTGGTCAATATGGTAAAATCCTGTCTCTACTAAAAATACAAAAACTAGCCAGGCACCATGGTGTGCTCTTGTAATCCCAGGCACTTGGGAGGCTGAGGCAGGAGAATTGTTTAACCTGGGAGGCGGAGGTTGCAGTGAGTCGAGATTGTGTGCCACTGTGCTCTAGCCTGGGCAACAGAGCGAGAAAAAAAGAAAGCTTGTTATTGATCACCTAACTTATATTTTCACAGAAATTTATACAGTGTTAAATTACAGTTTACAAATTTGGGGGTCAGGAGGTGCTGGCTCACTTTGGGAGGCCAAAGTGGGAGGATTGCTTGAGCTTGAGGCCAGGAGTTTGAGACTATAGCGAGCTGTGACTGTATCATTGCACTCCAGCCTGGGTGACAGCGAGACCCCATCTCTAAAAAATAAAAATAATAGGCCAGGTGCAGTGGCTCATGCCTATAATCCCAGGACTTTGGGAGGCCGAGGAGGATCGCTTGAGCTCAGGAGTTCGAGACCAGCCTGGGCAACATAGTGAGACCCTGTCTCTACAAAAAAATACAGAAGTTAGCCGGGCATGGTGGTGCATGCCTGTAGTCCCAGCTACTTGGTAGGCTGAGGTGGGAGGATTGCTTGAGCCTGGGAGGCAGAAGTTGCAGTGAGCTGAGGTCATACCACTGCACTCTAGCCTGGGTGACAGAGCCAGATGCTATCTTTAAAAAGTAAAATTATGGCCAGATGCAGTGGCTCATGCCTGTAATCCCAGCACTTTGGGAGGCTGAGGTGGGTGGATCATCTGAGGTCAGGAGTTCTAGACTAGCCTGACCAACATGGAGAAACCCCGTCTCTACTAAAAGTACAAAAATTAGCCGGGCGAGGTGGCACATGCCTGTAATCCCAGCTACTTGGAAGGCTGAGGCAGGAGAATTGCTTGAATCCGGGAGATGGAGGTTGCAATGAGCCAAGATTGCGCCACTGTACTCCAGCCTAGGCGACAAGATCAAAACTCTGTCTCAAAAAAAAAAAAAAAAAATTACTGGAGGCCAAACACAGAGACTCATGCCTATAATCCCAACACTTTGGGGAGGCCAAAGCAGGAGGATCACTTGAGCCCAGAATTTTGAAGTTGCAATCAGCTATGATCACACCACTGCACTCCAGCCTGGGTAAAACCAGCCTGGGTGACACAGCAAGACCTGGTTTTTTTTTTTGAGAGAAAAAAAAGTCTCGCTCTGTCACCCATGCTGGAGGGCAGTGGTGCGCTGTCGGCTCACTGCAACCTCTGCTTCCTGTGTTCAAGCAGTTCTCTGCCTCAGCCTCCTGAGTAGCTGGGATTACAGGCACCTGCCACCACACCCAGCTAATTTTTGTATTTTTAGTAGGGACGGGGTTTCACCATGTTGGCCAGGCTGATCTTGAACTCCTGACCTTGTGATCCACCCGCCTCAGCCTCCCAAAGTGCTGGGATTACAAGTGTGAGCCACCAAGCCTGGCCAAGACCCTGTCTTTAAAAAGAAAAAAGAAAAAAGGAATGGAGGGAATTGTGTTACAATAATGTCTGTCACCCAGGTTGGAGTGTGGTGACACAATCTTGGCTCACTGCAAACTCTACCTCCCAGGTTCAAGCGATTCTCATTCCTCAACCTCCCGAGTAGCTGGGACTACAGGTATGCGCCACCGTGCCCAGCTAACTTTGTATTTTAGTAGAGACGGTTACACCATGTTGACCAGGCTGGTCTCGAACTCCTGACCTCAAGTGATTTGTTCACCTCAGCCTCCCAAAGTGCTGGGATTACAGGTAGGAGCCACCATGCCTGGCCTTTTTTTTTTTTTTTCCTTTTTTGAGATGGAGTCTTCCTCTGTCACCCAGGCTAGAGTGTAGTGTCATGATCTCAGCTCACTGCAACCTCTGCCTCCTGGGTTCAAGCAATCCTCCCACCTCAGCCTCCTGAGTAGCTAGGATTACAGTTGTGTGGCACCATGTCTGGCTATGTTTTTCGTATTTTTAGTACAGACTAGTTTTCATCATGTTGGCCAGGCTGGTCTTGAACTCCTGACCTCAAGTAATCCACCTGCTCAGCCTCCCAAAGTACTGGGATTATAGGCGTGAGCCACCGTACCTGGCCACAGTAATGTCACTTAATTAGTTGAATTCCTTCTGGGTTACAAGCCAAAAATCACATAGTGACCTATCACTGAAACTTATTTTTAATGACAACAGAATTAGAACCTCCTTTGCCTTTGTTGAAAGCAAAGATCTGGCAACTGCCAGGTATGCAAAGCTCCTTGTTATTTGGTCAGTAGAGCCCTTCACCTTTGATTGGTGCCCCTGGAGGTTTTCATTCCTTCTCCAGTCCCCAACCCCCAATGCTGTAGGGTAAAATTCCTTTCCAAAGTGTGAGGAGGGAGGTGGGAAAGAAGCAGCACCTGGATGTCAGTGCCAGTTCTCCTGAACATGGATCATAGGAAAGAAAACCAATGGAGGTTGGGGACCTGGACGTCAGTTTCCTAGAAACACAGGAAACTAATGCAAAAGTGAGACCTGGCCAGGCAGGGTGACTCAGGCCTGTAAACCCAGGAATTTGGGAGGCTGAGGTAGGAGGATCCCTTGAGCCCAGGAGTTGGAGATCAGCCTGGGCAACATAGTGAGACAGACCCCTGGGAGTAGGGGAGCTGAAGATCATTTGCACCTGGGAGGTTGAGGCTGCAGTGAGCTAGGATTACACCACTGCACTCCAGCCTGGGCAATAAAGTGTGACCCTGACTTAAAAAAAAGGAGAAAGAGTCCTTTTGCGGGTGTCAACCAGCTCTTAGAGGATGCCATGAAGGCCTTGGGCACACTATGAGAGTACAAGGTGGTGGGTCGCTCCCTATCCACCCCCAAATGCCACACACCGCCCCTCTACCGCATGGGAATCTTTGCGCCTAATCATGTCGTCGCCAGGTCCCACTTCTGGTACTTCATATCTCAAAGAAGATGAAGAAGTCTTCAGGGGAGATTGTCTACTGTGGGCTGGTGTTTGAGAAATCCCCCCTAGGGCTGAAGAACTTCGGCATCTGGCTGTGCTATGACTCCCGGCACAGCACCCACAGCATGTACTGAGAATACTGGGACCTGAACACTGCGGGCACTGTCACCCAGTGCTACCGAGACATGGGCGCCCGGCACCCCGCCTGGACCCATTCCATCCAGATCATGAAGGTGGAGGAGATCGCAGCTAAAAAATGCCCGCGGCCGCCGACAAGAAATTCCACAACTCCAAGATCAAGTTCCTGCTGCCCCATGGGGTCCTGCGCTGTCAGCACAAGCCACACTTCACCACCAGGAGACCCAACACCTTCTTCTAGGTACAGGGCCCTGGCCCGGTATGTGCCCCAAATAAACTCATGAACGCCCCGGTATTTAAAAAAAAAAAAAGAAAGAAAGATTCCGGTCGCGGTGGCTCACATCTGTAATCCCAGCACTTTGGGAGGCTGAGGCGGGCAGATCACCCGAGGTCAGGAGTTCGAGACCAGCCTTGCCAACATGGTGAAACTCCATCTCTACTAAAAATACAAAAATTAGCTGGGCGTGGTGGTGCATCCCTGTGTGTAATCCCAGCTACTCCGGAGGCTGAGGCATGAGAATCGCTTAAACCCAGGATGCAGAGGTTGCAGTGAGCCGAGATCACGCCACTGCACTCCAAATTGGGCAACAGAGTGAGACTTTGTCTCCAAAAAAAAAGAGAGAGAGAGAGAGAGGCCCTGGGAGTTCATTGTAGAAGGAAAATTAGAATAGGGATGGGGGAAAAGGGTGCATTACAGAAGGTACATCATCCCCTCCCATGCTGGCTTAGGGGTCCTCTGGCTGGGCACTTCTGTTTCTCACTCTGGGCTAGGAATTCTTGTTTTCCAGAGAATTTCCAGTGCCAGGGCATGGGACCTGCTCAGGAAATGGTTGATTCACTGGCTGCATGAATGAATGAATGAATGAATGAATGAATGAATGAATGACATTTGAAGGACAGGTAGCACTTGACTATAGGAAACAGGAGAATGAGTATTCCTGAGAAAATTAAAAATATAATTTAAAATTAAGAAGTGAATGCTGGGCACAGTGGCTCATGCCTGTTATCCCAGCACTTTGGGAGGCCGAGACAGGCGAATCACCTGAGGTCGAGAGTTCAAGACCAGCCTGACCAACATGAAGAAACCCTTCTCTACTAAAAATACAAAATTAGGTGGGCATGGTGGCACATGCCTGTAATCCCAGCTACTCAGGAGGCTGAGGCAGGAGCATCACTTGAACCTGGGAGGCATAGGTTGCGATGAGCTGAGATCATGCCATTGCATTCCAGCCTGGGCAACGAGAGCAAAACTCCATCTCAAAAAAAAAAAAATTTATTATAAAGATCACCTAATCCTGAAGCTAAGCTATGAGTGAGGCAGAAGAATAGGGCCTGGGGGCAGGGAACCTAAGGACTTCCTAGAACTAAATCAAATGGAAACACTTCAGCTATGAGAGGAAATATCCTCCTCATTTACATAGGGTGTACATCAAGTAAATAACTTTGTAACTTTACTTCATCCTCTTCATTTACATAAGGACTACACCAAGTAACCAATGGAAACCTCTAGAGGGTATTTAAAACCCAGAAGATTATGTAACGGGGCTCTTGAGCCCCTAAATCCGGCCCCGTTCCCACCATGTGGAGTGTGCTTTCATTTTCAATAAATCTCTTCTTTTGTTGCTTTATTCTTTCCTTGCTTTGTTTGTGTGTTTTGTCCAGTTCTTTGTTCAAGATGCCAAAAACGTGGACACCCTCCACTGGTTACATGAGGATGCAAAGGCATAAGAATCATATAATGGGCAAGCTGCGGTGGCCTACACCTGTAATCCTAGCACTTTGGGAGTGGGAGGAGAGCTGATCAGGAGGTCAGGAGTTCAAGACCAGCCTGGCACATAGTGAGACCTCATCTCTACTAAAAATTTAAAAATTAGCTGGGCATGGTGGTGTGCAGCTGTAATCCCAGCTACTCAGGAGGCTGAAGCAGGAGAATTGCTTGAACCCAGGAGGCAGAGGTTTCAGTGAGCCGAGATGGCACCACTGCACTCCAGCCTGGGCGACAGAGCAAGACTCCATCTCAAACAAACAAATAAACCTGATAGAGAATTGAAGACATTTGGCTAATTAACATTTTCGTAGTTAAAGCTCTTAGTCTTGATTAAAGTAAAATAAGAAGTATTGTAGGCTGGGCACAGTGGCTCACGCCTGTAATACTAGCACTTTGGGAGGCCAAGGTGGGTGGATCACAAAGTCAGGAGTTTGAGACCAGCCTAGCCAATATGCTGAAACTCTGTCTCTAATAAAAATACAAAAATTAGCCAGGCGTAGTGGTGGGTGCCTGTAGTCCCAGCTACTCGGGAGGCTTAGGCAGGAGAATTGCTTGAATCCGGGAGGCGGAGGTTGCAGTGAGCTGAGATAGCACCGCTGTACTCCAGCCTGGGCGACACAGTAAGACTCCATCTCAAAAAAAAAAAAAAAAAAAAGTACTGGAAAGAAACACATTGACAGTTTGGCCATTCTCTTTTAAATACAGTTAAGCATGAAGCCAGATTTGGTGTGGAGCCAAATTTCACATACATGCTTGCATTGCTTCATATTATGTTTACTGTTTTGCCTGGATAGTGCTGGCACTGGAGTACGTATTTGTCATGCGCCTGGAGTGAATTTCTTGATTGCACTAGACTTATGGTGATATTGTGGACTTAAGGATATTCAATTGTTTATCAGGAATAAAATATTCATTATGTGTGTTTTTTGGGGCCCTGGGTAACACTGTAGCTTCCAGAGTAGACTGAGTAGGAAAATTAAGGGTTGGTTGTTTGTTTGTTTCTAATTTTCATTCATTTGCTGTTTATTGTCCTCTGAGCTTCACGTGTGTATGCATACATATAAAACCATGATTTTTTTTTAGTTTCTAGTGGAAGGTTTTTATTTGGTTCTATGAATAGTTATTTTGTTTCCTATGCATTTCTAGCAAGTCATCATTTCTTCCATTTACCTGGAATTCCTAAGCTACCTCTGCTAGGCCTGCAGGAATTAATGGAAAACACCAACTATTTAACCTTAAACTAACTTTTTGGAGTTTAGGCTTCCTGATACTTTAAGTGTGTTAAGTATGCTTTCATAGATAGAATTTGAGTCATATTTCTCTATCTGCCTAGTTTCTCCAAAATTTCTAAACTATTTGTGAATATTCTTAATTCATGGCAATGTGTTCGTTTGCATACAGTTGAGCAGGGTTGCTAGGGCTGCTCAGAGAGAACCCAGAAACCTGACATACAGGCAAAAGGGTAAGAACTTCTTACCTTACTCTGGTCTCTCTCTCTCTGTGCAAACTGGTTTAATGAAGGATAAAAGTCACTGTTCATCGCCTCTGTAAAGTTTTGATTATTACAAAAAAGAATTCTGAGGCTGGTCTTAAGTTGTAGTGAATTTGGTGTGCTTTGTGTTTTTCTGTATTGTTCTGTCATAAAGAGGGGTACCTTAGGATAAAATGCATGCCTAAGACCCCATAGGTCTTCAAGATGGCCCAGCAAACTGGTCAGTCATGTCCTTGGGAGGCTGACCTTTAGTAACCACGTGGCCATGCTTTCTCTTTTCACAATGGCAGCCTGGGTTTAGAGATCAATTCCTGGCTTAGGGAATGAGTCCTTTGTTTTCTGTCTGTCTGTGTATTTATACGTCTTCTATATATACTATAAAAGAGCTTTAATTAATTAGTTTAATAAAAGCTTAAATAAAATATTTTGTCAGAAAAGGAAAAGGTGTAATACCTTTTATTTAGTTTATGTGACTTAAGTAATCTTTGGGAAATAAAGAAAGTTTTTTGTTTATTTATTTGTTTGTTTTGTGAGATGGAATCTTGCTCTGTCACCCAGGCTGGAGTGTAGTGGCACGATCTGCAACCTCTGCTTCCTAGGTTCAAGCAATTTTCCTGCCTCAGCCTCCTGAGTACCCGAGTAGCTGGGATTACCGGTGTGCACCACCATGCCTGCCTTTTTTTTTTTTTTTTTTTGGCAGAGACTGGATTTCACATGTTGGCCAGGCTGGTCTCAAACTCCTGACCTCAGGTGATACACCCACCTTGGCCTCCCAAAGTGCTGGGATTACAGGCATGAACCACAGAGTCTGGCCAAAGAGAGTTTCAAGATTATTGGTAAAATAAAAATATCTTCAAAAATGTGAACATTTGGTCTAAATTATGCAGGTCAGATATTAGGTTTGCTAAATGCTTTATGGTCATAAGCGGATTCTTTGATTTTTAAAGATTGTTTAATTTATTTTGGAACATTAGATTCTATATAAGGCCTGGGGACATGTGAAATTAGCCATGCCCCTAGCTATGCAAAGAAGGTTATAAAGAAAAGAGCTTTTATATAAGAAAGGATCTTTTATGGTAAATTCTTGTCCTAAAGTAAAATAACTGGTTGTTCAAAAAGGGGGGGTATTGGCGAAGCACAGTGACTCACACCTGTAATCCCAGCACTTTGGGAGGCCAAGGGGGGTGGATCATGAGGTCAGGAGTTCAAGATCAGCCTGACCAACTTGGTGAAACCCCATCTCTATTAAAAATACTATATATATATATATATATATTCGAGTGTGGTGACACACGCCTATAATCCCAGCTACTCAGGAGAGGCTGAGGCAGGAGAATTGCTTGAACCTGGGAGGCAGAGGTTGCGGTGAGCCAAGATCATGCCATTGCACTCCAGCCTGGGTGACAGAGCGAGACTCCATTTCAGAAAAAAAAGAAAAAGAAAAAGAAAAAAGGCCGGGTGCAGAGGCTCCTGTCTGTAATCCCAGCACTTTGGGAAGCTGAGGAGGGTGGATCATGAGGTCAGGAGATTGAGACCATCCTGGCCAACATGGTGAAATCCCATCTGTACTAAAAATACAAAAACTAAAAACACAAAAATACCACTGGGCATGGTCATGGGCGCCTATAATCCCAGCTACTCAGGAGGCTGAGGCAGGAGAATGACGTGAACCTGGGAGGCAGAGGTTGCAGTGAGCCAAGATCATGCCACTGCACTCCAGCCTGGTGACAGAGCAAGACTCTGTCTCAAAAAAAAAAAAAAGGGGATGTTTAGGACAAGTCAGAAAGTCCAAGCATGTCCTACACGGTCTGTGTAAGTCATGAAAGGATTTATTTATTTATTTATTTATTGAGACGGAGTTCACTCTTGTCGCCCAGGCTGGAGTGCAATGGCGTGATCTCAGCTCACTGCAACCTCCGCCTCCTGGGTTCAACCCTGAGTAGCTGGGATTACAGGTGCCCACCAGTATGCCTGGCTAATTTTTGTATTTTTAGTAGAGACAGGGTTTCACCATGTTGGCCAGGCTCATCTTGAACTCCTGACCTCAGGTGATCTGCCTGTCTTGGCCTCCCAAAGTGCTGAGATTACAGGCATGAGCCATTGCACCCAGCTGTGAAAGAATTTATGAGAGAATTTATGCAAGAAATGTTTAACAATTTAAAAATGATTAGTCCTCATAACTACTTCATAAAATGCCACCATGACTCTTTCACTGTACAACTTGCCTGCCTTACAGGTAGCTAAGGCCTGGGACACATGGCGTTAGATGCTGGAAAGAGTCAGACCTCATCTGCACTTCTGTCTGGGTCTAGGCTCTACACCTAATACATAATTAAAATTCCTAACTTACCAAGGTTTTCACCAAAAGTAAAAGTCGCTAAGAGTTAACATTGTAACCTGTAATTGAGAATACTGAAGAAACAGTTTTACGTGCAAGTATGTAAGAAAACTGAAATGTGTTTTTGTAAAAGATTATAAACAGGTGTGATAATATGGATTTTTTTGCCTAAAGAGTTAAAAGATTGTTTTAAGTTAGGATAAAGCTAAAGGTTTGAACAAGTTGTGAAGGTTTGTAAAAAAATTAATCTTGTAAAAAATTCTGGGCCGAGTGCGATGGCTCATGCTTATAATCCTAGCACTTTGGGAGGCCAAGGCTGGTGAATCACCTGAGGTGAGGTCTAGAGTTCGAGACCACCCTAGCCAACAGGGTAAAACCTCATCTCTACTAAAAATACAAAAATTAGCTGGGCATGGTGGCATGAACCTGTAGTCCCAGTTACTCGGGAGGCTGAGGCAGGAGAATCACTTGAACCTGGGAGGCAGGGGTTGCAATGAGCCGAGATCACACCACTGTGCTCCATCCTGGCAATAGAACAAGATTAGGTCTTAAAAAAGAAAAGAGAGAGAGAGTTTGAGACCAGCCTGGCCAACATGGTAAAACCTCCTCTCTACTAAAAATAAAAAATTAGCTGGGCATGGTGGCAGATACCTGTAATCCCAGCTACTTGGGAGGCACAAGAATTACTTGAACCCAAGAGGCAGAGGTTACAGTGTGCTGAGATTGCACCATTGCACTCCAGCCCAGGCAACAGAGCAAAAACTCCATCTCAAAATAATAATAATAATAAGTTAAAGTTTTAAAACACTTAATATTATGAAATAGAATTCTAGGTTACCATAAGTCATTCATTTAGCCAAAATGGTGACTAACAAACTTTTGAAAGGCAAAAACCTTTACTTATTGATAGAGGGAAGACTTAGCTTTCCAAACATTCTATCTCTTGTCTTTCCCTTCCTTTTTTTTTTTCCCAGTAGTTTATTCAAAAGGCAAACAAAAATCTTTCATTGTCTTTTAAAATTACATGGAAATCTTGTTCAAGAGAGAAAGCCAAATTTTCATCCTTGCATTACTGTGTTATTAATGTCAACCCCAAACCCAATTTTTAATAAAACCTTATAGACAAATCTTTCCAATTTTTTTTTTTTTGAGATGGAGTCTTTAACTTATTTAACTTTATTGGCCGGGCACAGTGGCTCAAGCCTGTAATCCCAGCACTTTGGGAGGCCGAGATGGGCAGATCATGAGGTCAGGACATTGAGACCATCCTGGCTAACACAGTGAAATCCCGTCTCTGCTAAAAAATACAAAAAAACTAGCTGTGCGAGGTGGCGGGCGCCTGTAGTCCCAGCTACACGGGAGGCTGAGGCAGGAGAATGGCGTAAACCCGGGAGGCGGAGTTTGTAGTGAGCTGAGATCCGGCCACTGCACTACAGCCCCGGTGACAGAGCAAGACTCCGTCTCAAAAAACAAACAAACAAACAAACAAAAAAACTTTATTAACTCACCTTTAACTTATTTAATAGGCGTCCCAAAATAAAATTTCTGCTTCAAAATTCTCTTTTCTTTTCTTTTTCTTTTCTTTTCTTTTTTTTTTTTAAGAGAGAGTCTCGGCCGGGCGCGGTGGCTCAAGCCTGTAATCCCAGCACTTTGGGAGGCCGAGACGGGCGGATCACGATGTCAGGAGATCGAGACCATCCTGGCTAACACGGTGAAACCCCGTCTCTACTAAAAATACAAAAAACTAGCCTGGCGAGGTGGCGGGCACCTGTAGTCCCAGCTACTGGGGAGGCTGAGGCAGGAGAATGGCGTAAACCTGGGAGGCGGAGCTTGCAGTGAGCTGAGATTGGGCCACTGCACTCCAGCCCGGTCGACAGAGCAAGACTCCGTCTCAAAAAAAAAAAAAAAAAAAAGAGAGAGTCTCACTCTGTTGACCAGGCTGGAGTGCAGTGGTGCTATCTTGGCTCACGGCAACCTCCACCTTCCAATGATTCTCCTGCCTCAGCCTCCTGAGTAGCTGGGACTACAGGTGCACACCATAACAGGCTAATTTTTTGTATTTTTAGTAGAGACAGGGTTTCACCATGTTGGTCAGGCTGGTCTTGAACTCCTGACCTCAGGTGATTTGCCCATCTCGACCTTCCAAAATGCTGGGATTGTAAAAGTTTCTTTTCTGACCTGACTTTGAGATACTATAGCATGCTCCTGAAGCATTCAAAAGAGAAGTAAACAGGCTTATTTGATATATTTAGTTCCCTGGGAAGCACTGTCAAAATAAAAAAATGTTTAATCTTTTTCAAGTTATACTTTAGTAAATATTAATGTATGTTAGAAAATTGTTGGCCGGGCGCGGTGGCTCAAGCCTGTAATCCCAGCACTTTGGGAGGCCAAGACGGGCGGATCACGAGGTCAGGAGATCGAGACCATCCTGGCTAACACGGTGAAACCCCGTTTCTACTAAAAAAAATACAAAAAACTAGCCGGGCGAGGTGGCGGGCGCCTGTAGTCCCAGCTACTCGGGAGGCTGAGGCAGGAGAATGACGTAAACCCGGGAGGCGGAGCTTGCAGTGAGCTGAGATCGCGCCACTGTACTCCAGCCCGGGCGACAGAGTGAGACTCCGTCTCAAAAAAAAAAAAAAAAAAAAGAAAAAAAAATTGCATGGGGTTCTAGATTTATCAACCTAGTAATCCCTGCACTTTGGGAGGCCGAGGCGGGTGGATCATGAGGTCAGGAGATCGAGACCATCCTGGCTAACATGGTGAAACCCCGTCTCTACTAAAAATACAAAAAACTAGCCGGGCGTGGTGGCAGGCGCCTGTAGTCCCAGCTACTCGGAGGCTGAGGCAGGAGAATGGCGTGAACCTGGGAGGCGGAGCTTGCAGTGAGCCGAGATCGCGCCACTGCACTCCAGCCTGGGTGACACAGCGCAAGACTCTGTCTCAAAAAAAAAAAAAAAAAAAAAAAGAAAAGAAAATTGCATGGGATTTCTAAAATTCTAAATGTCTGAGTATATGCTATCAATCATAATTATGTTTATTATGTTGAGTTACTGTAGACCACAGAAATGAGCAAATTTCCTTGTATATAACTGCTAACTTAAGTAGAACAAAAATTAGTTGAATACCAAGAAAATACATTCCCAGATTTGCATGCTAAATCAGCTGATACTGAAATTGTTTAGATATACAATTTGAATAAACTCCATGGTCTAAGTGAAATTACCTGTGATAACCCATTCGTTATCAGTGCTATGCACCTAAATTGGAGAAACAATTGATATTCAAAAGGACATAAGTTCAATGTTAAGCATGGACTCATGGCGAACCAACACAGCCACCTGTCCTTCCTGAGTCCTTAAAGCTTTCGTTAGTAAAGGTTATGCATTCCATGACTCATCATGGAAAAGACAAAATGATCCAAATTAAATATATATTGGTGTGCTGACTTATACATTGCTAATTCAGTTTATAACCAATGTTTGGTTTGTCAAATTCATATTCTCGGGAAGACAGTCAAAGCTTCAGGTCACTCGCCTTGGCCTCCCAAAGTGCTAGGATTACAGGCATGAGCCACTGCACTTGGCCCCAAAGCTTCAGGTACATTTGGCTACCTGACAGGCCATTTAAACATTTCAATTGTCATTTTCAATGCCTGTCTTCTGGTTACACAATAGCTTTCCCATGCAAGAGGGCTGATTTTATAACAGTAGATTATTATGCTACAGTGTATTTTCACCAGGTAAAGAAAGTTTTTTATAGTTCACTGATAGGACAATCAACCCCTTCACAATCTAGAACCCAAAGATTGGATCTTCTGAGAACATCAGAGAAAGACTCCCCTTGCCATCCACACTACAGCAAAACTGTGGGACCTTGAACTTTGGATTCATAATCTCACAACTGAGAAGGGTCCCTCCACATTCTTGGAACTGTACACCCATTAGAATCCTTAAGATAACGCTAAAGAAGTTTCTCCCCAGAAGAAGATGGCATCCTTGACGTGAAAAGCTTTTCCCAAGATCATGAATCAAGACTTCTCTACAGGCTGGGAGCGATGGCTCACACCTGAAATCCCAGCACTTTGGGAGTCCAAGGCAGGAGGATCACGAGGTCAGGAGTTCAGGACCAGCCTGGCCAACATGACGAAACCCCATCTCTACTAAAAATACAAAAAATTAACCAAGTGTGGTGGTGCATGCCTGTAATCCCAGCTACTTGGGAGGCTGAGGCAGAAGAATTGCTTGAACCCAGGAGGCAGAGGTTACAGTGAGCTGAAATGATGCCATTTCACTCCAGCCTGGGCAACAGGGCAAGACTCCGTCTCAAAAAAGAAATAAATAAAGACTTCTCTATCATCGTGAGACTCACGACTTCTCTACTATCTTTTTTTTTTTGAGACGGAGTCTCACTCTGTCGCCCAGGCTGGAGTGCAGTGGCCGGATCTCAGCTCACTGCAAGCTCCGCCTCCCGGGTACACGCCATTCTCCTGCCTCAGCCTCCCGAGTAGCTGGGACTACAGGCACCCGCCACCTCGCCCGGCTAATTTTTTGTATTTTTTAGTAGAGACGGGGTTTCACCGTGTTAGCCAGGATGGTCTTGATCTCCTGAGCTTGTGATCCGCCCGTCTCGACTTCTCTACTATCTTGAGACTCTTTGAATATTTTTCCCTTGCTTATGCCTCTGTGAACAACAGAAATGGAAAAGGGGTCTGTTGTGTGCACTTGTGGGGCATACTTTTATGTATGAAGGGTTTTGCAGCCAGCCTTATAAATGGATAAGCTCATACTTTGACAGATAAAAGATGAAGGCCCAATGTAAGTGAGAAACTTTAATGATACATACATTGCCTCATAATCAGTCACAAACATAAAATTGGCTCACTCTCCTTCACCCACACAGTGGGTTAAAGAGAACATTGTCAGGAGCCTTCATTCTTCTGAAAGGGCATCATTTGTTAGGTCCTTTTCCCATGGTTTGGAAATGCAGTGATTAGACATGTATCCCTCATGATAGGCTCTATAGCAGATTCTACTGCAAAGGCTATAGCTACATGATAGACTTTATTTATTTTATTTTATTTTATTTTTGAAACCGAGTCTTACTCTGTCACCAAGGCTGGAGTGCAGTGGCACAATCTCGACTCACCACAACCTTTGCTTCCTGGGTTCAAGCAATTCTCCTTCCTCAGCCTCCAAAGTAGCTGGGATTACAGGGGCCCACCACCATCCCCGACTAATTTTTGTGCTTTTAGTAGAGACAGGGTTTCGCCATGTTGGTCAGGCTGGTCTCAAACTCCTGACCTCAAGTGATCTGCCCGCCTTGGCCTCCCAAAGTGCTGGGATTACAGGCCACACGATAGACTTTTAAATTCTCTTGTGAAGAGTTGGAATTGGCTGAACACAAAAAGGAAATATCTGTGCAACTGCTGCTACTTGTGGCCTATGGAAAAATACATCAAATGAAGATTATAGGAGATTCGAGTGGTGCGGGATTAGCAAGAGATTTAGTTGGGTGAATAGACTCTTTTAGCTCATTCTTTGATCCTATTTATTTGATTATAGGGGCGGTTTATGGGGACCCTGGGTAAGGAGCATGCTCAACCTTGGTGTGCTGTCTCTCAAGGTTTGAAATATTTGCATGCAGCTATCTCTAGAATGTCAAGTGGTCTCCTTTCAACTGGAATGACAAGAGCTGAAAGAAATGTGTGACCATGAGGATACTGTAACAGATGAATGATGTGCTGAGACCAGAAACTCAAAGCAGTGGTAGCTGACCTTGGCCTTTAAGGCCCTAAGTTTCACTCTCACTAAATGAACCTGACCAAAAGGGAGATTTTTAAAAACAAAATTATGAGAGGCCATTGTTTTGGATTGAGCTCATGCACTAGGCCTCATAGACAAACTAGACCAAAATGGAGTAAGCTCATGCTAAGACTTTAAGGGAAACACATAGGTCCTAGAACAGGCAACAGACCAGGTTTTGTTTTCTCCTGCAGATCTGTATAACAAACATTCCTGACAGCATAGCTATCCACCCTATGAAGTTACCATTAATTCTTTTAACCAAATTCATTTCCTCTTGCCCAGAGACAATCAAGCTTCAGATGATCAGCGACAACTGTTCCAGCCAGTTCAGGTGAACACCATCCCTGGCCTTCAAAGGAGCTACCCGTCTCCACTAGACAGAGCAGGGTGAGTTCTATGGTCCCCAATAGGTAGGCACTATGCCCCAAGCCAGGATGAAGCAGTTACAGAAAAAACACCATCCCGGTCCCTCTGCCTCCTATAAAGATTTATGGGAATCATGTCTTTCAAAGGGGAAGTGAGGCAGGAGGGAGGCTTAGGGCCTGGAGACCTTAGGGAACCTAGGACTTCCTAGAACTAAATCAAATGGAAACACTTCAGCTATGATACCTTCATTTTACATAGAGGTGTACACAGAATAAATGACTTTTTTTTTTTTTTTTTTTTGAGATGGAGTCTCTCTTTGTTGCTCAGGCTGGAGTGCAGTGGCATAATCTCGACTGACTACAACCACCTCAGTCTCCCTTGGTTCAGCGATTCTCCTGCTTAGCCTCCCAAGTAGCAGGGATTGGCATGTGCTACGCCTGGCTAATTTTTTTTTTCTTTTTGAGACAGAATTTCACTCTTATTTGCCCAGGCTGGAGTGCAATGGCACAATCTCAGCTCACTGCAACCACACCTCCCGGGTTCAAGCAATTCTCCTGCCTCAGCCTGCCAAGTAGCTGGGATTACAGGCACCACTACCCGCCCAGCTAATTTTTTGTGTATTTTTAGTAGAGACAGGGGTTTCACCATGTTTGGCCAGGCTGGTCTTGAACTCCTGACCTCGAGATCTGCCGCCTCGGCCTCCCAAAGTGCTGGGATTACAGGTGTGAGCCACATACCTGGCTTTTTTTTTTTTTTTTTTTTTTTGAGGCGGAGTTTCATTCTTGTTGCCCAGGCTGGAGTGCAATGGCTTGATCACCAGTCACCACAACCTCAGCCTCCAGGGTTCAGCGATTCTCCTGCTTCAGGCTCGAGCACCTGGGATTACAGGCATGCACCACCTGCGCCTAGCTAGCTCAAGTGATCTGCCCGCCTTGGCCTCCCAAAGTGCTGGGATTACAGGCCACACGATAGACTTTAAATTCTCTTGTGAAAGTTGGAATTGGCTGAACAAGGAAATATCTGTGCAACTGCTGCTACTTGTGGCCTATGGAAAAATACATCAAATGAAGATTATAGAGATTCAGTGGTACGGGATTAGCAAAGAGATTGCTTAGTTAGGTGAATAGACTCTTTAGCTCATTCTTTGATCTATTTGATTATAGGAGATTTGGTTTATGGGGACCCTGGGTAAGGAGCATACTCCAAACCCTTGGTGTGCTGTATTCTCTCAAAGGTTTGAAATATTTGCATGCAGCTATCTCTAGAATGTCAAGTGGTCTCTCTTCAACTGGAATGACAAGAGCTGAAAGAAATGTGTGACCATGAGGATACTGTAACCGATGAATGATGTGCTGAGACCAGAAACTCAAAACGATGGTAACTGACAGTAGCACTAAGGCCCTAAGTTTTGGTCACTCTCACCTAAATGAGAACCTGACCAAAAAGGGGAAATTTTTAAAAACAAAATTATGAGAGGCCATTGTTTTGGATTGAGCTCATGCACTAGGCCCTCATAGACCAAACTAGACCAAAATGGAGTCGCTCATGCTAAGACTTTAAGGAAACACATAGGTCCTAGAACAGGCAACAGACCAGGTTTTGTTTTTCTCCTGCAGATCTGTATAACAAACATTCCTGACAGCATAGCTATCCACCCTATGAAGTTACCATTAATTCTTTTAACCAAATTCATTTCCTCTTGCCCAGAGACAATCAAGCTTCAGATGATCACGTGACAACTGTTCCAGCCAGTTCCAGGTGAAGACACCATCCCTGGCCTTCAAGGAGCTACCCCGTCTCCACTAGACAGAGCAGGGTGAGAGTTCTATGGTCCCCAATAGGTAGGCACTATGCCCCAAGCCAGGATGAAGCAGTTACAGAAAAAACACCATCGGTCCCTCTGCCTCCTATAAAGATTTATGGGAATCATGTCTTTCAAGGGGGAAATGAGGCAGGAGAATAGGGCCTGGAGACAGGGAACCTAAGGACTTCCTAGAACTAAATCAAATGGAAACACTTCAGCTATGACAGGAAATACCCTCTTCATTTACATAGGGTGTACACAGAATAAATGACTTTTTTTTTTTTTTTTTGAGATGGAGTCTCTCTTTGTTGCTCAGGCTGGAGTGCAGTGGCGCAATCTCGGCTGACTGCAACCTCAGTCTCCTTGGTTCAAGCGATTCTCCTGCCTTAGCCTCCCAAGTAGCAGGGATTACAGCATGTGCTACCACGCCTGGCTAATTTTTTTTTTCTTTTGAGACAGAATTTCACTCTTGTTGCCCAGGCTGGAGTGCAATGGCACAATCTCAGCTCACTGCAACCACCACCTCCCGGGTTCAAGCAATTCTCCTGCCTCAGCCTGCCAAGTAGCTGGGATTACAGGCACCCACTACCACGCCCAGCTAATTTTTGTATTTTTAGTAGAGACAGGGGTTTCACCATGTTGGCCAGGCTGGTCTTGAACTCCTGACCTCGAGATCTGCCCGCCTCGGCCTCCCAAAGTGCTGGGATTACAGGTGTGAGCCACCGCACCTGGCTTTTTTTTTTTTTTTTTGAGACGGAGTTTCATTCTTGTTGCCCAGGCTGGAGTGCACGAAACTTATCTCGCCTCACCACAACCCCGGGCCCAGGGTTCAAGCGATTCTCCTGCTTCAGGCTCCCGAGCACCTGGGATTACAGGCATGCACCACCACGCCTAGCTAGTTCTTGTATTTTAGTAGAGACCAGGTTTCTCCATGTTGGTCAGGCTGGTCTGAACTCGACCAGGTGATAGCAATACGTAACTGAACGAAGCATACCAAAGCTGGGACTACAGACGCCTGCCACCGCCCTGACTAATTTTTTGTTGTTGTTGTTTTTTTTTTGAGGCAGATCTTGCTCTGTCACTCCGGGCTGGAGTGCAGTGGCGGGATCTCATCACTGGCTCGCCTCCCGGGTTTCGCCATTCTCCCTGCCTCAAAGCCTCGAGGTAGCTGGGACACGGCCGCCACCTACGCCAGTTTTTGTGGCGCAGCAGAGGCAGGGGTTTCACCGTGTGGCCGGACGTGAGATCTCCTGACCTGATCCGCCCGTCTCGGCCTCCCAAGTGCTGGGATTACAGGCTTGAGCCACAGCCTTGACCATTTTGTATTTTAGTGGAGCGGGGTTTCACCGTTTAGCTAGGATGGTCTCGATCTCCTGACCTCTCATGATTCGCCCGCCTCCGCCTCCCAAAGTGCTGGGATCCCAGGTGGGAGTCTGGCGGCATTTTGGGCTTTTCTGCAGCGCTGGGGATGACGCAGGCCTGTGCCCGGCCATTTTTTAGAGAACCAAGTGAGCCAGGCGTCTCTGTCCGGCTGCTGCCCCACCTCCTGAGGCAGGAGAGTCTTGAACTCAGGGTGGAGGCTGCGATGAGCCAAAGGCCACAGCACTGCAGCCCTGGTGACAGGCGAGACTCTGTCTAAAAAAGGAGACAAGCATGCTTGTGTTCCTGAAGTCTCAAACTTAGCTCAAAGGGAATCTGCTCGGCCTCCCAAGGTAGCAGAGATTATAAGTGAAACCTGCCAAGCTCCATAAATATCTCTGCTTATACCTTAAATCTAAAATTATTTGGTAAAGGTTTATTAAACCTTAAATATTATTTTGTATGTAATACTAGGAAAGCCGAGGGAAAGGGCAGAATTAAAAAAAAAAATTTAACAGCTCTGGTTGGTCTTGAGAAAAAGCAATGAAAAAAGAGAGACCAAGAAGCAGAGACCTCTGAGGCTGCATTTCAGGCTTATAGAAGCCGGTGGGTAGCAGGCTCGTGAAATCACTAGGATTCTGGATCAAGGAGGTTAAGTTTTGGGACTTTATCCACTGCATGAGGAGTCATTGAAGGAGCTGTGCAGGCAAGGCTTGGCCTGGTGCTGATGATTCAGCCAAAGGTCCCGCACAGATCCAGCAGCTTCCCGATCCTTCCCACCCTGCCTCCCTTCCATGCTCAGCACCTTCTTTGCCAGAGGCTGAAACTCTGGCACAACTCTAAGTCACTAGCATAGAGATTGGGCACTCACTGCCCACACTGCCCCAGCCTGGTTCAGGTGTCTTTAAAGGCTCCCATTTTCTTTTTGTTTGTTTGAGAGCAGATCTCTAATAAATTACAGGCTGCAGAGTGAAACGTCTCAGCTGGCAATCCCGCCTCAGATTCAAATGTTTCTCTTCTCCATTTTCCAGGTGGCTGGGATTACAGGTCGTGCCTGTAGTCCACATAGCTCAGTGCATTTTTAGTAGAGACAGGGTTCCCACCATGTTGGCCAGGTTGATCTCAGCCTGGCCTCCACTGCCTTGGCCTCCCAAGTGCCGGGGTTGGTGTGAGCCACCGCACAGCCCTTGACATTTCTTGCCATTGCAGCTCTGTTGCTTTGAGGTGCAATGAGCAATCTGTAGCTCCTGCAACTGGCTTTCTGTCTCATGCTTCTGCTCTAGCCCTCTTGAGTAGTTGGGGGTTACAGGTGAGGCTCAGGTAGATCTCAACATGCCACACCTGGTAAGGGCTGGCACCATTCCACCGACCCAGTACAGAGACCCTTTGGGCAGGGAGTTGCAGGGTGGAGCCTTATGCAAAATTCCACAAGTTCTAGGTTGAGTCATTTCTTGCCACACCCTACTCGCTCTCCTCCCCAGTGAGATAAGTCCAGTCCATCGGTGGAGGAAGGGAGCTCAGGAGCAGAAGAAGATGAGGCTTCAAGACTAAACCAGAATATTGTGCCACCACGAGAATTGTCAATTCTTTCTCCAACGGGCCTTCTTGAAACCACACATATGTCCAGGTCAGAAGCTGGGGGGAAGAAAGTTGGATAGAAAAAGGAGTTGAAGGGGAATAAATGTGTGTGTTTGTGTACATTTTTTCATACCAACCGTGCAATGAGTTCAAGGCTGAATTGTTAGTTCTCCACCCCAATTAGTGATTTTCTCCATCCGGGTTGTTAACAAAAGGCTAACAGTATTAAACAGTCTGTTCTGTGCCAGGCACTGTATGCATAAATTCATTTATTCCTCATGTCAAATCTATATTAGTATACCCATTTTATTTATTTATTGTTTATTTATTTTATTTATTTTATTTATTTTGGGGCGGGTCTTGCTCTGTCTGCTTGGGCTGGGTGCTGTGGCGGGATCTCAGCTCACTGCAGCTCCGCCTCCCGGGTTCCAGCCATTCTCCTGCCTCAGCCTCCCGGCGGTAGCTGGGACTGGGCTTGTGCGCCACTCGCCCGGCTAGTTTTTGTATATTTTTTTAGTAGAGCCCGGGGTTTCACCCGTTTAGCCAGGATGATGGTCTCGATCTCTGACTCGTGATCCGTAGTCTGCGGCCTCCCAAAGTGCTGGGATTACAGGGCAGGCAGCGTGACCTAGTATGCCACATTTATAAATAGAAACTGAGGCTTGGAGAGAGGTAGGGGATGAAATGCCGGGTTTTGCATGGCATGACCGAGCTGGCGAAACACAACAATTCAAGTCTTCAGAAGACTGCATGGGTTTAAAAGTGCTCTTGGGGAATTTCATCTTTCAGGGAAGAAGGAAATGGTTTTACAGTAAAACCCTTATTCCTTTCAGGGTATTCAGCGCGCCATTTCGGTTGCTATGACTGAAGTGAAGTTTACAGCATGGATAGAACCCCTGACCTCAAAGCCACACCCATATTTTTGCCCAGAAGGGTGAGTCCCTGTATCTGCATGTGTCCCTCCTCCCTTCATCTCCTCCCTTCATTCAGGTCTCTGCCTAAAAATCAGAGAAGACTTCTCTGATCACCCTATCCAAATGACAACTGTCAGGCCTCTGAGCCCAAGCCAAGCCATCGCATCCCCTGTGACTTGCATGTACATACGCCCAGATGGCCTGAAGTAACTGAAGAATCACAAAGAGGTGAAAATGCCCTGCCCCATAACGCTGTGTGTGTTTGCACCACCACAAAAGAGTGAAATGGCGGTACTTGTAAGTGATGGCTTCTACCACCTTATGAAGTCCTTTCCTGGCTCATCCTGGCTCAAAACCCCTACTGAGCACCTTGGCGGCCCCCCACTCACCGCCAGAACAACCCCCGCTGACTGTAATTTTCCTTTACCTACCCGTCTATAAAAAGCATTACCCCTTATCTCCCTTGTTGACTCTCTTTTACCGGACTCCAGCCCGCCTGCCCAGGTGATTAAAAGCTTTATTGCTCACACAAAGCCTGTTTTGGTGGTCTCTGTTCACACGGTTGCCTTGAGAACAACCTCCATGTGTAGCCTCATAATCAGTCTAATTTGTCTTCGCCCAACACCATGTGACGCCAGACATTTCTTTGCTTATTGTCTGTCTCCACCCACTAGAATGTAAACTCCATGAGGACAGGACCTGGTCTGTTTTGTTCACTGCTGTATTCTCAATGCCTGGACTGGTGCCTGACATATAGTAGGCTCCTAACAAATATGTGGGTTTTTTGTTTGTTTGTTTGTTGGTTTGTTTGTTTGTTTTTTGAGAAAGAGTCTTGCTCTGTCACCCAGGTTACGGCCTCAGTGTATGCGATCTCGGCTCACACTGCAACCTCCACCTCCCAGGTTCAAGCGATTCTCCTGCTTTAGCCTCATGAGTAGCTGGGATTACATGCCTGTGCCACCATGCCTCACTAATTTTTGTATTTTAAGTAGAGGCAGAGGTTTCACCATGTTGGCCAGGCTGGTCTCAAACTCCTAGCCTCAAGTGATCCACCCACCTCAGCTTCCCAAAGTGCTGGAATTGTGTTGAATGAATACAAAGGGAAAATTCAGCTTTGCTTTCCACTGGGTGGCCTCCCACTTTCCTCAGGGGCTCAGTGTCCTTACCCCCTCAGAGTGCACTCCCCTTTGTGTGCCTCTCTTCAGGGACTTCTCCCTCATCTTCCCCAGCCCAGGGATTGATACAGCCACCCACCCAGCTGCTCCAGCCAGGAACTGGAAGATATCCTCACCTCTTCTTTCATTCTTTCCACCTCTGCCCCCCGACTCCCCACTACTTCCAGTGTTCGATTAATCACCAGCTCCAGTCCACTCTGCCTGTTTTTAAAACTTTTTTGGGACAGGGTCTCACTCTGTTGCCCGGGATGGTCTCAAACTCCTGGGCTCAAGTATTCCTCTCACCTCTGGCCTCCCAAAGTGCTGGGATTACAGGCATGAGCCACCATGCCTGGCCTCCATTCTGTCTCTTAATATCTCCTAAATCTGCTCATATCTCCCAATCTTTGCTACGCCCCCTCTACCAGGCAACCCTCCTATTTTTCCTGGGTTACGGCATCAAATTTCTCACCAGCCTCCTGCCTCCAGTTTGGCCCCAGCCACTCAGTCTCCACATTGCAATCAGTGATTGGTCTAAAGCTTAAATTAACTCGGTAAACAAAGCATTGAGTCCTTAGCGGCCTGAGATAAAGTCCAAGATCTTAATATGGGTTACAAAACCCTGCCCCATCTGACCACAGTCTCATTCTTAGCCATGCCTGTTTGAACTATTTCAGTTCCCCAAATGTGCTCCTGATAGTTATTTTGCCTGGGAGCTCTGCCCAACTCCTGCTCATCATTCAGGTCTCAGCTCAGATGTTGCTTTCTCCAGGAAGGCCTCCCTGACTTCTGTCCAACTAGGCTGGGCTAGGGTCCTTAGTGTATCTTAGGGTATAGAATCAGGGCATTCTCCCTACCTGGAGGACTACCAGTGGTCACTGGTCCCATTTCCACCCTTTTCCGTTTCTTGATTGGTGTCACTGCTTAAATAGTCTCTGCTTCTCTGATGCCTCTCACCCTTCAAGACTTCCTCTTCTAGACTTGTTGTCTAGAAAACTCTCTGGGGAGTAAAAAGAAGGCAGCCTCTGAGTCAGGATGCCCCACGCTCAAGCCACCTCTGCCACTTCTTAGTGATACAACCTTGGGCGTGTCACTGTAAAATGGGGATAACATTAATATCCACCTCACAGTTTGAAGGGGTGGCCTGCCTCCACACCTGTGGTGTTTCGTAGGTGGAACGAGAGACTTGAGAAAGAAATGGTGAGGCAAAGTATAGAAAGAAAAGCGGGGGCCCAGGGTTGGCTCAGCCCCTGAAGGGATCCATGACGCGGTCTCTGAGTTCCCTTAGTATTTATTGATAATTATCTTTACCATCTTAAAGATGAGAGGGGGTGGCAGAACAATGGGATCATTTTAGGGAGGAGATTAGCAGTAAAGACATAAGAACAAAACCTCTGTGATATGAATAAGTTCAAAGAAATCCTGTGCCCTTGAGATAAACTTTTTGCTTAACATAGTTTCATCCTATCACATGGGATGACCTTGGACAATACCTACTTTCCTAGGCAGGGTCCCTGGAGCCTTTGTAGATATGCGATGTCTGGGTAGTTGAGATTGAGAGAATGGTGATAACTTTTAACCAATAAAGCTACCTTCAGACATTTTGTTTGCTCAAAGACACATCCTGCACAGCCCCCAAAATCCATTAAACCTTGAGTCACATAACACATGTACACAGAGACAAGGTTGGGGGTAGAAGTCCCTGGATTAACAGCATTTCAAATACAGAACAAAATGGAGTCTCTTATGTTTACTTCTTTCTATATAGACACAGTAACAGGCTGATCTCTTTCTTTTCCCCACAACAGTTGTTACAAGTAAAATTATAAATGTTAAAGGACAATTGGCCGGGTACAGTGGCTCATGCCTAGAATCCCATCACTTTGGGAGGCCAAGGCGAACGGATCATCTGAGGTCAGGAGGTCGAGACCAGCCTGGCCAACATGGCGAAACACTGTCTCTACTAAAAACACAAAAATTAGCAGGGCCTGGTGGCATATGCCCATAATTTCAGCTACTCAGGAGGCTGAGGCAGGAGAATTGCTTGAACCTGGAAGGTGGAGGTTGCAGTGAGCCGAGATAGTGCCATTGCACTCTAGCCTAGGCGACAAGAGCAAAACTCCATCTCAAGAAAGAAAAAGGAAGGAAGGAAGGAAGGAAGAAAGGAAGGAAGGAAGGAAGGAAGGAAGGAAGGAAGGAAGGAAGGAAGGAAGGAAGGAAGGAAGGAAGGAAGGAAGGAAAGAAAAAGAGATGTTAAAGGACAATGTTAACACTGCAGTGTGTTATAGAGACGTGAGGATGATTATTCTCTCCTGGTACTGTGCTCCTGCAGCGCTCACAGGCCGTGACCTGCCATTTGCATTTCATTATATCCTGCCTCCAGTGATCTGCTCTCTACAACCAGCGTGGAAGCCAGCTAGGTTCTCTTCTCTAGCTCTTCTGCATCCCCTGGAGTTCAGAGATTGGTGCTGAGCAAATAGAAGGTGTATGTGATTATAACCAACTACCATTTATTTATCAGCTACTATGCACTAATTACTTTACATATATTACAGTCAGGCACTGCATAATGATGTTTTACTCAACTACACTGCTGTATATGTGGTGTAGCAGTGGTTCCATACGATTGGAATACCAGCAGTGGTTCCATACAATTGGAATACCATGTTTGTATTGTACCTTTTTTATGTTTGGGTATGTTTAGATACACAAATACTTACCATTGTGTTACAATTGCCTACAGCATTCAGTACACTAACCTGCTGTATAGGTTTGTAGCCTAGAAGCAATAGGCTATGCCATATAGCCTAGGTGTGTAAGAGGCCTTACTGTCTAGATTTGTGTAAGTACACTCTATGATGTTTACACGACGAATTCACCTAATAATGCATTTCTCAGAATGTATCCTTGTTGTTAAGAAATGCATAGCCCTGGCCGGGCGCGGTGGCTCGTTTGCATCCCAGCACTTAGAGGCTGACGGGAAAGCGATCACGATCAGGAGATCGAGACCATCTCTGGCTAACACGCAGTGAAAACCTCGCTCTTACTAAAAATACAAAAAAAAACTAGCTGGCGGTGGTCAGTCCCGGCTACTCGAGGCTGAGGAGGAGAATGGCGTGGAACCCGAGTGCTGAGCTTGCGAGCTGAGATCGGCCACAGCACCAGCCTGGTGATGAGGGAGATCTGGCCTCAAAAAAAAAGAAATGTATTAATAGCCAGGAGCTGCTTCATCCTGAAGACTTTTTGAGGCTGAGACATGATCACTTGAGGCCGAGATCGTGAGACCATCCTGAGCATGGTGAGTCCCCGAAATCTTACTAAAAAATACAGGGTTCAATGATGCAGGATGGTGCCTGTAGTCCCAGTTACTCAGAGGCTGAGGCAGAAGAATGGCGTGAACCCGGGAGGTGGAGCTTGCAGTGAGCTGAGATCCTGCCACTGTGCTCAGTTTCATGACAGATTGTTTCAAAAAAAAGAAAGAAAAGAAACGATAGCTGTAGTTATTTTTCTTTTCTTTTCTTTTTTTTTTTTAGAGACGGAGTCTCACTCTGTCACCAGGCTGAGTGCAGTATGATCTCGCTCACTGCACCCTCCAGCTCCCAGGTTCAAGCGATTCTTCTGCCTCAGCCTCGCAAGTAGCTGGGACTACAGGCATGCGCCACCACACCCAGCTAATTCTTGTATTTTTAGTAGAAATGGGGTTTCACCATATTGGCCAGGCTGGTCTCGAACTCCCGACCTCGTGATCTGCCTGCCTCAGCCTCCCAAAGTTCTGGGATTACAGGCTTGAGCCACCACACCTGGCCCGCATAGCTGTATTTATAATTCTCAGAACTACCCAGGAGACAAGTAATTTTATCTCCATGATGCAACCTAAGGATTAAAAAAATTAAATTACTTGTCCAAGGTCACAGAGCTGTTGGTTAGGGACCTTGGGGGTCTTTCTGGCACTTTCCCCAGCTTAATGTTAACAGGCTCATGGCCTTCCTCCTGCCATTTCCTCTCTTGGTCATAAGCTGAGCTGTGTTCAGAGAAAGAAAAAATAAATCAAACTTGGGGCCTGGCAAAGGGGGTGAGTGTCATGCCACAGACCAGACACAGGGCAGCAGGAGACTTTTCTTTTCTTTTCTTTTCTTTTTGAGATGGAGTTTCACTCTTGTCGACAGCTGGAGTACAGTGGTACAATCTCAGCCCACTGCAACCGCCTCCTCCTCCCAGGTTTAAGCAATTCTCCTGCCTTAGCCTCCCAGGTAGCTGGGATTACAGGCGCCTGCCACCACACTCAGCTACTTTTTGTATTTTTAATAAAGATGGGATTTTTTTGTTAGCCAGGCTGGTCTTGGACTCCTGACCTCAGGTGATCTACCCGCCTCACCCTCCCAAAGTACTGGGATTATAAGCATGGGCCACTGCGCCCGGACAGGAGGAGAGTTTTTTTTTTTTTTTTTGAGATGGAGTCTCACCATGTCGCCCAGGCTGGAGTGCAGCGGCACCATGTCAGCTCACTGCAATCTCCATCTCCTGGGTTCAAGCAATTCTCCTGCCTCAGCCTCCTGAGTAGCTGGGATTACAAGGGCCCACCACCATGCCTGGCTAATTTTTGTATTTTTAGTAGAGACGAGACTTCACCATGTTGGCCAGGCCTCAGGTGATCCGCCCGTCTTGGCCTCCCAAAGTGCTGGGATTACAGGCGTGAGCCACCGCGCCTGGCCAGAAGGAGACTTTTAAAATGAAAAGTAAGATACGTCTCCACCCAGAGCACTGTCACAAAGCCCTGGTTCTGTGAATGCAGAGTGTGACAGGCGGTCAGGAAAAGCACTGAGACATCTTCTAGCTGCATCAGCACTGAAGTGATGCCCACATCTTACACATGGAAAGTAGATCGGAGTGGGATCTGTTAGCCAGATCACTCACAATAAGGGAATGGTCCACCATTACTCACAAGGGTTTCTATCCTCTCTGACACAAATTTTAATTCAAGAAGAGAAGACGCAGGGTTCATAGTGAGCCACGAGGTGGCACTGTGAGAGGAGGGCACACAAAGTACCGAATTAGAACCTCTGGACATGAAGGATTAGAAGACGTTTTACAGCAGAGAAATGTAAAGTAAACGCCTCCTTTTACAGAAGAGATATGAGGTCCAGAGAAGTTATCCAAGTTGTAGAGTTTTGTGGTTAAGCCAGTACCAGAGACCCAGGTCTGTCTGTTTCTAAGTCTGGTGCACTTAACCTGTAATGCTCACCAAATCACATCTACAGATTCCTACCCATTCATTGTGTGATCTTGCTCAAGTCACTGATGTATTTCTGAGTCTCAGTCTTCCTGACCATAGAATATAGGACTAGTCTAGATCTGGGTTTTCTTTTTCTTTTTCATTTATTTTGAGACAGAGTTTTGCTCTTGTTGCCCAGGCTGGAGTACAATGACGCGATCTCAGCTCACTGCAACCTCTGCCTGCCGGGTTCAAGCGATTTTCCTGCTTCAGTCTCCCGAGTAGTTGGGACTTCGGGCGCGCATCACCACACCCAGCTAATTTTTGTATTATTAACAGAGACAGGATTTCACCATATTGGCCATGATGGTCTCGAACTCCTGACTTCATGATCTGCCTGCCTCAGCTTCCCAAAGTGCTGGGATTACAGGCGTGAGCCACCATGCCTGGCCTTATTTTTATATTTTTGTTTTTTTGTTTGAGATGGAGTCTTACTCTGTCACCCAGGCTAGAGTACAGTGGCATGATCTTGGCTCACTGCAACCTCTACCTCCCAGACTCAAGTGATTCTCTTGCCTCAGCCTCCCGAATAGCTGTGATTACAGGCATGCGCCACCACATTCAGCTAATTTTTTTGTATTTTTAGTACAGATGGGGTTTCACCATGTTGGCCAGGCTGGTCTCGAACTCCTGACCTCAAATGGCCCGCCTGCCTCAGCCTCCCAGAATGCTGGGATTACAGGTGTGAGCCACTGTGCCTGGTTTTTTGTTTGTTTGTTTGTTTGTTTGTTTTTAGGAGCTGAAGTTTAATAGGTAAGAGAAAGAGAAAGGAAAACAGCTCTCTTCTCTAGTGAGAGAGAGAGGGGACTTCTGAGAGGAAAAGGCTGGTCAGTGGTGGATGCACTGGATTTTATATGCAGGCTTGAGGAGGTGCTGTCTGCATACACAGAAAGGATAGGAGACATGGCAGTCATGGACAGAAAAGGAGGGGATTACGATAGAAAAGTTGGAGATCCTGTTGCTGACACCCCATCGGGTGGTCGGAGGCTGGGGTCAGTCCAGAAGCTTTTGGATAACACCAGGGGGTAGCCTCAGCCAGAAATCCTTGGTTACTTCCAAGACCTCTTCCAGCGCCACATGACAACTAAGTCCTCTGTGAAAGGAAGCTGGTTCAAACATGGCTAATATGCCCAGCAACCTGTGGGTACTGGGGGATTCTCTGTGTTCTCCTCAGCAAGCCTCACATCTAAGTCTTTAAGAACATAGCCATGCTAATTGTATTCTTAAATGGCTGAAGGATACCTGTTAGTGATTTGATTTGGTTCTAAAATGGAGGCCGGACACGGTGTGGCTCACACCTGTTATCCCATCACTTTGGGAGGCTGAGGCGGGCAGATCACCTGAGGTCAGGAGTTCAAGACCAGCCTGGCCAACACAACAAAACTCCATCTCTACTAACAATACAAAATTAGCTCAGCATGGTGGTGCAGGCCTGTAATCCCAGCTACTTGGGAGGCTGAGGCATGAGAATCATTTGAACCTAGGAGGTGGAGGTTGCTGTGAGCTGAGATCACACCACTGCACTCCAGCCTGGGTCAGAGAGGAAGACCCTGCCTCAAAATAAAATAAAATAAAATAAAATGGAGGCTGAGAGCCCCAAAATGAAAGGACAGAGTTGGAGTCTGCTCCTCTACTCACCGTTTCAATGAATGATGTACGTTGGTATCCTGGACAAGGTCCCCAATATGAAGCAGCTATGTTGTCTAGGTAAGTACCCAGGGTTCATTATCTCACACCAAGAAAATTTAGGATGTGGACACACATGAGGAGTTTAGGAGTGGAGGTGTAACAGGCAAGAGAAAGAGAAAGAAAGAGAAAGGAAAACAGCTCTCTCTCCAGTGAGAGAGAGGGGATTTCTGAGAGGAAACATCGCCCTCTTTTTTTTTTTTTTTTTTTTTGAGATGGAGTCCTGCTCTGTCACTCATGCTGGAGTGCATTGGTGCAATCTCAGCCACTGCACTCTCCACCTAGCAGGTTCAAGCGACTATCCTGCCTCAGCTTCCTGAGTAGCTAGGACTACAGGCACACGTTACTATGCCTGCCTAATTATTATATTTTTTTTTGTAGAGACAGTGTTTTGCCATGTTAGCCAAGCTGGTCTTGAACTCGTGAATTCACGTTATCTGCCCACCTCAGCCTCCCAAAGTGCTGGGATTACAGGCGTGAGCCACTGTGGCCGGACATTTTTTTCTTATTGTCTACACAGATGTATAGTTTAGATCTGTGATGTCAATACGGTAGCCACTAGTCACATGTAGCTATTTGAATTAATTAAAACTAATTAAAATTTAAAATTCAGTTCTCAGCTAGCAACATTTCAAGAGCTGAATAAATAATTGTAGATAGTAGTTGTCATATTGGACAGCATAAACATAAAACATTTCCATTATCGCAAATAGTTCTAGTAAACAGCATTGGGGGATGAAAACATTGAGATGGTAGTTAACGTCCTTCCAGCTTTAGTATCCGATGGCTCTTCTGTGTGACTATTGGAGGGTGTAGGATTCCAGCTCTCAGCCTGAGTTCTCTCCCTCTCTTTTTTTTTTTTTTTTCTTTTTTTGAGACAGAGTCTTACTTTGTCACCCAGGCTGGAGTGCAGTGGCGTGGTCTTGTCTCACTGCAACCTCCGCCTCCTGGGTTCAAGTGATTCTCCTACCTCAGGCTCCCGAGTAGCTGAGATTACAGGCATGTGCCACCATACCCAGCTAATTTTTGTATTTTCAATAGAGACGGGGTTTCACCATGTTGGCCAGGCTGGTCTTGAACTCTTGACCTCAAGTGATCTGCCTAGCTCGGCTTCCCAAAGTGCTGGGATTATAGGCATGAGCCATCATGCCCAGCCTCAGCCGGAGTTCTTAACCAAATACAAGCACTGGGGGATACAGAAGATAAGATAAACATCTTCCCTTTGTGAAGCTGATTTTTTTTTTTTTTTTTTTTTTGAGACAAGGACTCACTCTGTTGCCCAGGCTGGAGTGCAGTGACACAATCATGGCTCACTGCAGCCTCGACCTCCTGGGCTTAAGCAATCTTCCCATCTCAGCCTCCCCAGTAGCTGAGACTACAGGCACATGCCACTATGCCTGGCTAATTTTTTGTATTTTTTCTAGAAACAGGGTTTTGTCATGTTGCCCAAGATGGTCTCAAGCTCCTGAGCTCAAGCCATCCACCTGTCTTGACCTCCCTAAGTGCTGGGATTACAGGTGTGGGCCACCATGCGCAGCCAGAATTTACATTCTAACGGGCCTAGGGTACTGAGTACAAAATCCACAGCTCCTGCCATCAAGGTAGCTAAGAACAGCATGTCTTAGCTTTAATATACATACCCATTTAGTTTAAAATGCAACTTCTGATTCAACAGGTCTGGGGTAGAGCCTGTGAACCTACATTTCTAATAAGCTCCTTGGTGATGTCAATGCTGCTGGTCGCAGAGTGTACTTTAAGTAGCAAGTCTTGTGGCATATGGCCTGGCGTGGTAGCTCACGCCTGTAATGCCAGCACTTTGGGAGGCCGAGGCGGGCAGACCACGAGGTCAGGAGATCGAGACCATCCTGGCTAACACGGCGAAACCCCATCTCTACGAAAAACACAAAAAATTAGCCAGGCATGGTGGCGGGCACCTGCAGTCCCAGCTACTCGGGAGGCTGAGGCAGGAGAATGGCGAGAACCTGGGAGGTGAAGCTTGCAGTGAGCCAAGATCATGCCACTGCACTCCAGCCTGAGCAACAGAGCAAGACTCCGTCTCAAAAAAAATTAAAAATACAAACACAATATGTGTAAGTCAACTAAAATAATGTGTTTATATTGTGGATCTTCCCGGGACACCTGGGTTTAAATCGCACTCCTGGGTAGCCCACTCTTCCTAATCTTCAGTGCTAGGTTATGGAGGCTCTTCTAGGCATCTGTCATCCTTTATTCTTCCCCTAACCTGGCTTTATTCATGCTATACTGCCTTTCCTTTTTTTTTGAGACTGAGTCTCACTGTGTAGCCCAGGCTGGAGTGCAGTGGTATGAATGGCTCACTGCAACCTCTGCCTCCCAGGTTCAAGCAATCTCGCACCTCAACCTCCTGAGTAGCTGGGATTACAGGCACCTGCCACTACGCCCGGCTAATTTTTGTATTTTTAGTAGAGATGGGGTTTCACCATGTTGGCCAGGCTTGTCTCAAACTCCTGGCCTCAAGTGATCTGCGTGCTTCAGCTTCCCAAAGTGCTGGGATTACAGGCATGAGCCACTGTGCCTAACCAACAATTTGAGTTTTGAGAGTTATTTTCTTTACATATTTGGATCAGACATGTGATTAGAGCCAATATTTTCTCCATCTGTGCCTTGTCCATTCATTTTATGTTATCTTTTGAAGAGCAGAAGTTCTTGATTTTGATGAAGTCTAATTTATCAATACTTTTTATTATAGATCATGCTTTTGTTGTCATAGTTAATGGTAAATCTTTTTGGTTTTTTTGAGGCAGAGTTCGGCTCTCTTGCCCAGGCTGGAGTGCAGGTCAATCTCAGCTTCACTGCAAGCTCCACCTCCGGGTTCACGCCATTCTCCTGCCTCTGTGCCTCCCTGAGTAGCTGGGACTACAGCCTACCACCTCACTCGCTGTTTTTGTATTTTCAGTAAAGACGGGTTTCACTGTGTTAGCCAGGATGGTCTGGGATCTCCCTGACCTCGCGGATCCACCCTCGGCCTCGGCCTCCCAAAGTGCTGGGATTACAGGCTTGAGCCACCACCGCCAGCTAATGCAAATCTTGTCTAACCTGTTATCATCGCGAAGCATTTCTATTCTTCTCCTAGAAATGTATACTGTTGGGTTTGTTTTCTTTTTTGTTTGTTTGTTTGTTTGTTGTTGTTGTTGTTGTTGTTTTAGATGGAGTCGCACTCTATTGCCCAGGCTGGAGTGCAATGGCATGATCTCGGCTCACTGCAACCTCCGCCTCCCAGGTTCAAGCAATTCTCCTGCCTCAGCCTCCCAAATAGCTGGGATTATAGGCGCTCACCACCACGCTTGGCTAATTTTTGAATTTTAGTAGAGAATGGGGTTTCACCATGTTGGCCAGGCTGATCTTGAACTCCTGACCTCATGATCCACCCGCCTCGGCCTCCCAAAGTGCTGGGATTCCAGGCATGAGCCACCACGCCTGGCCCTGTTTTATCTTTTGGAGACAGAGTCTCACTCTGTCACCCAGGCTGCAGGGCACTGGCTCAATTATAGCTCACTGCAGGCTTAACCTCCTGGGCTTAAGCAATCCTCCCGCCTCAGCCTCCTGAGTAGCTGGGACTACAGGTGCATGCTACCACACTTGGTTAATTTTTTTTTTTTTTTGGAGATGGAGTCTCGCTCAGCCTCCCGGGGCTACAGTGCAGTGGCATGATCTCAGCTCACTGCAACAACCATCTCCCAGGTTCAAGTGATTCTCCTGTCTCAGCCTCCTGAGTAGCTGGAATTATGGGCACCCACCATCATTCCCGGCTAATAATTTTTAATTTTTTTTGTAAAGATGGGATGTCCCTATGTTGCCCAGGCTGGCAGAACTTTATAGTTTTTGGTGTTACATTTAAGTTCATGATCCCTTTTCAGTTAATTCTTATATATTTTAAGGATTTTTGCATCTGTGTTCATGAAGGATATTGGTCTGTGTTTTTATTTTTGTATAATGTCTTCGTTTGGGCTTAATATTAGGGTAATGCTAGCCTCATAAAATGAGTCAGAAAGTGATCCCTTCTCTTCTGTTTTTCTATGAAAAGTTTGTATAGAATTTATATCATTTCGGGCCGGGCGCGGTGGCTCAAGCCTGTAATCCCAGCACTTTGGGAGGCCGAGACGGGCGGATCACGAGGTCAGGAGATCGAGACCATCCTGGCTAACCCGGTGAAACCCCGTCTCTACTAAAAAATACAAAAAACTAGCCGGGCGAGGTGGCGGGCGCCTGTAGTCCCAGCTACTCGGGAGGCTGAGGCAGGAGAATGGCGTGAACCCGGGAGGCGGAGCTTGCAGTGAGCTGAGATCCGGCCATTGCACTCCAGCCTGGGCCACAGAGTGAGACTCCGCCTCAAAAAAAAACAAAATTTCAATAAAAAGTTTGTATAGAATTTATATCATTTCTTCCTTAAGAGTAAGGTAGAGGCCAGGTGCGGTGGCTCACACCTGTAATCCCAGCACTTTGGGAGGCTGAGGCAGGTGGATCACGAGGTCAAGAGATCAAGACCATCTTGGCCAACATGGTGAAACCCTGTCTCTATTAAAAATACAAAAATTAGCTGGGCGTGGTAGCGTGCATCTGTAGTCCCATCCACTTGGGAGACTGAGGCAGGAGAATTGCTTGAACCCAGGAGGCAAAGGTTGCAGTGAGCCGAGATTGTACCACTGCACTCCAGCCTGGCGACAGAGCGAGACTTTGTCTCAACAACAACAAAAAAGAATAAGGTAGAATTCACCAGTGAAGCAATTTGGATCTGGAGGTTTCCTTTTTTAAAAATTATTGTTAGGCCGGGCGCGGTGGCTCAAGCCTGTAATCCCAGCACTTTGGGAGGCCGAGGCGGGTGGATCACGAGGTCAGGAGATCGAGACCATAGTGGGAGACCCTGTTGAAACCCCGTCTCTACTAAAAATAGAAAAAATTAGCCGGGCGCAGTGGCGGGCACCTGTAGTCCCAGCTACTCGGGAGGCTGAGACAGGAGAATGGCGTGAACCCGGGAGGCGGAGTTTGCAGTGAGCCGAGATTGCGCCACTGCACTCCAGCCTGGGCGACAGAGCAAGACTCCGTCTCAAAAAAAAAAAAAAAAAAATTATTGTTATTTAAAAATATATATATATTAGGCCAGGCACAGTGGCTCACACCTGTAATCCTAGCACTTTGGGAGGTCAAGGCAGGCAGATCACGAGGTCAATAGATTGAGACCATCCTGGCCAACATGGTGAAACTCCATGCAACTAAAAATACAAAAATTAGCTGAGTGTGATGGTGTGCACCTGTATTCCCAGCTACTCAGGAGGCTGAGGCAGGAGAATCGCTTGAACCTGGGAGGTGGAGATTGCAGTGAGTTGAGATCTTGCCACTGCACTCCAGCCTGGTGACAGAGCAAGATTTCATCTCAAAACAAACAAACAAACAAAAAAACCCATATATATAAAATAGAGATGGAGTCTCTTTATGTTGCCCAGGCTGGTCTCAAACTCCTGAGCTTAAGTGCCCCTCCCACCTAGGCTTCCCAGTCTGGAGTACAGTGGCAAAATTATGACTCACTTCGCCCTCAACATCCTGGGCTTAAGCGATCTTCCCACCTCAGCTTCCCTAGTAGTTAGGACCACAGGTGTACACCACCACACCTGGCTAATTTTTATAATTTTTTTGGAGAGATCCTCCTGCGTTGGCCTTCCAAAATGCTAGTATTACAGGCATGAGTCACTGCGCCCAGAAACTTTTCTTTGTTGGAAGGTTGTACCTACAAATTTAAGTTATTTAATAGACTACTATGCAAGTTACCTATTTCTTCTTGAGGGGACTTTCCTAGTTTGTGTCATTCAAGGAATTTATCTATTTCATCTAAGTTACCAAATTTATTGGCATACAGTTGTTAATAATATTACCTTATTATCTTTTTAGCTTCTGTGTTAGTCTGTTCACACACTGCTATGAGGAAATATCCGAGACTGGGTAATTTATAAAGGAAAGAGGTTGAATTGACTCACAGTTCTGCATTACTGGGGAGGCCTCAGGAAACTTACAATCATGGCAGAAGGCAAAAGAGAAGCAGGCACCTTCTTCACAAGGAGGCAGGACAGAGCGAGTGCAAGCAGGGGCAATGACGGTCGCTTATAAAACCATCAGATCTCGGCCAGGCACGGTCGCTCACACCTGTAATTCCAGCACTTTGGGAGGCGGAGGAGAGCTGATCACGAGGTTAGGAGTTTGAGACCAGCCTGGCCAAGATGGTGAACCACCATCTCTACTAAAAATACAAAAATTAGTCAGGCACAGTGGCGGGTGCCTATAATCGCAGCTACTCGGGAGGCTGAGGCAGGAGAATCGCTTGAACCCGGGAGGCAGAGGTTGCAGTGAGCTGAGATTGTGCCAATGCACTGTAGCCTAGGCGACAGAGCAAGGCTCCATCTCAAAAAAAAGAAAAGAAAAAAAAAAAAGAACCAGCTTTAGGCTTCTTTAATTTTTTAGATTATTTATCTATCTCTTTTTCTTTTTTTGAGAGAGAGTTTCTCTCTTGTTGCCCAGGCTGGAGTACAATGGCACAATCTCAGCTCACTGCAACCTCCGCCTCCTGGGTTCAAATGATTCTCCTGCCTCAGCCTCCTGAGTAGCTGGGATTATAGGCATGTACCACCATGCCTGGCTAATTTTGTATTTTTAGTAGAGATGAGGTTTCTCCATGTTGGTCAAGCTGGTCTCGAACTCCTGACCTCAGGTGATCGGCCCAGCTTGGCCTCCCAAAATGCTGGGATTACAGACCTGAGCCACTGGGCCCGGCCTATTTATCTATTTTCAATTTCACTGACTTCTACTTTTTCTTTTATTATTTTCTTTTTCTGTTTGGTTTAGGTTTAATTTGCTCTTCTTCCAGTTTCTTAAGGTGGAAGCTTAGATTATTGATTTAAAACCTTTTTTTTTTTTTTTTTTGAGACGGAGTCTCGCTCTGTCACCCAGGTTGGAGTGCAGTGGCGTAATCTCAGCTCACTGCAAGCTCCACCTCCCGGGTTCACGCCATTCTCCTGCCTCAGCCTCCTGAGTAGCTGAGACTACAGGTGCCCGCCACCATGCCCGGCTAATTTTTTGTATTTTTTTTTTAATTTTTGTATTTTGTATTTTTGGTAGAGACAGGGTTTCACCAAGTTAGCTAGGATGGTCTTGATCTCCTGACCTTGTGATCCGCCTGCCTCAGCCTCCCAAAGTGCTGGGATTACAGGCGTGAGCCACTGCGCCCGGCCTAAAACCTTTCTTTTTAAGTTTGGTGCTATAAGATTTCCCCTAAGCACTGCTTTAAGCTTAAGCTATGTTCCACCAATTTTCAATTTTGCTACACTATTTTCCTTCCTTCCTTCCTTCTTTCCTTCCTTCCTTCCCTCCTTCCCTCCCTCCCTCCTTTCTTTCTTTCTTTCTTTCTTTCTTCCTTCCTTTCTTTCTTTCTCTCTCTCTCTCTCCTTCCTTCCTTCCTTCCTTCTTTCCTTCTTTCTTTCTTTTCTTTTTCTTTTTTTTTTTTTTTTTTTGAGACGGAGTCTCGCTGTGTCGCCCAGGCTGGAGTGCAGTGGCCGGATCTCAGCTCATTGCAAGCTCCGCCTCCCGGGTTTTTACGCCATTCTCCTGCCTCAGCCTCCCGAGTAGCTGGGACTACAGGCGCCCACCACCTCGCCCGGCTAGTTTTTTGTATTTTTTAGTACAGACGGGGTTTCACCGTGTTAGCCAGGATGGTCTCGAACTCCTGACCTCGTGATCCGCCCGTCTCGGCCTCCCAAAGTGCTGGGATTACAGGCTTGAGCCACCGCGCCCGGCCTTTCTTTCTTTTCTTTTTCTTTTCTTTTCTTTCTTTCTGACAAAGTTTCACCCTTGTTGCCCAGGCTTGGAGTGCAATGGCGTGATCTTGGCTCACTGCAACCTCCGCCTCCCAGGTTCAAGCAATTCTCCTGCATCAGCCTCCTGAGTAGCTGGGATTACAGGTGCCTACTACCGCACCTGGCTAATTTTTGTATTTTTAGTAGAGACTGGGTTTCACCATGTTGGCCAGGTTGGTCTTGAACTCCTGATCTCAGATGATTCACCGGCCTCAGCCTCCCAAAGTGCTGGAATTATAGGCATGAGCCACCGTGGCCAGCCGCTACATTATTTTCATTGTCATTCTATTCAAAATGTTTTCTAGTTTCCTTTGTGACTTCCTCTTTGATTCATGGGTAACTTTTTTTAAATTTTTTATTTATTTTTTATTTTTGAGACGGAGTCTCACTCTGTTGCCCAGGCTGCAGTGTCATGGTGTGATCTGAACTCACTGCAACCTCCACCTCCCCAGTTTAAGCCTTAGCATCCCAAGTAGCTAGGACTACAGGTGTGCATCACCACACCCAGCTAATTTTTTTTTTTTTTTTTTGGTTTTTTTTTTTGAGACGGAGTCTTGTTCTGTCAACCAAGCTAGAATACAGTGGCACAATCTCAGTTCACTGCAATCTCTGCCTCCCAGGTTCAAGCAATTCTCCTGCTTCAGCCTCTGGAGTAGCTGGCATTATAGGCCCCAGCCACTGTATCTGGCTAATTTTTGTATTTTTAGTAGAGACGGAGTTTTGCCCTGTTGGCCAGGCTGGTCTTGAACTCCTGTCCTCAGGTGATCCACCCACCTTGGCCTCCCAAAGTGCTGGGATTACACCCAGCCTCATGGGTATTTTAAAGTGCTATTATTATTATTATTTTGAGATGGAGTCTCACTCTGTCACCCAAGTTGGATTGCAATGGTGTGATCTTGGCTCACTACAACCTTCGCCTCTCTGGTTCAAGTAATTGTCTCACCTCACCCTCCTGAGTAGCTGGCATTACAGGCATGCGCCACCACACTGGGCTAATTTTTTTTTTTGAGACAGAGTCTCCCTCTGTCACCCAGGCTGGAGTGCAGTGGTGAGATCTTGGCTCACTGCAAGCTCCACCTCCCGAGTTCGCACCATTCTCCTGCCTCAGCCTCCCGAGTAGCTGGGACTACAGCTAATTTTTGTATTTTTAGTAGAGACGGGGTTTCACCATGTTGGCCTGGCTGGTCTTGAACTCCTGACTTCGTGATCCGTCCACCTCGGCCTCCCAAAGTGCTAGGATTACAGTTGTGAGCTAAAGTGTTATTATAATTTGTTTTATGGCCCAGAATATGGTATATCTGGATGAATGTTCCATGTGCATTTGAATTGAATGTACATTTTCCTGTTGGTGGGTGGGATGTTGGAATATTCTGTAAATGTCAGTTAGGTCAAGTTGTTTGACAGTGCTGTTCTTTCCTTTTTGTTTTTAGGCAGGATCTCACTTTGTCATCCAGGCTAGAGTGTGGTGGTGCAATCTCACTGCAGAGTCGACCTTCTGGGCTCAAGTGATCCTCTCATTTCAGCCTCCCTAATAGCTAGGACTACAGGCACACTTGGCTATTTTTAAATTTTTTTTGTAGAGATGGGGTTTTTACTATGTTGCCCAGGCTTGACAGCGTTTTATCGATTACTGAGAAAGTCATGTTGATGTCTCCAGCTATAATTGTGATTTCTGTATGTCTTTTTTCTTTTCTATCAGTTTTCGTGTCATGTGTTTTGAAGCTCTTTTGTTTGGTATATAGATACACATTTAGGAATTGTTACATCTTCTTCGTAAAAGGCCCTTCTTTGTCCCTAATAATACTACTTATTCTGAAGTCCATTTCCCGTTTTCTTTTCTTTTTCTTTTCTTTTTTTTTTTTTTTTTTTTTGAGACAGGCTCTCTTGTCCAGTCTGGAGTGCAGTGGTGCCATCTCAGCTCACTGCAACTTCTGCCTCCTGAGTAGTGGGAACTACAGGTGTGTGCCACCACAACCGGCTAATTTTTGTATTTTTGTAGAGATGGGGTTTTGCCATGTTGCCCAAGCTGGTCTCAAACTCCAAAGCTCAAGTGATCCACCCCTGGTCAGCCTCCCAAAGTGTTGGGATTACAGGCATAAGCCACTGCGCCCAGCCTGAAGTTCATTTTCTTATTTACTTACTTATTCATTTTTATTTTTAAATTAGAGATGAGGTCTCACTATGTTGCCCAAGGTAGTCTCGAACTCCTGAGCTCAAGTGATCCTTCCACCTCGGCCTCCCGAATTGCTAGAATTACATGTGTGAGCCACTACGCCCAACCTGAAGTTCATTTTTTAATATTAGTATTGTTGTTTCACTTTCTTGTAATCAGTGTTTGCATGATATATTGTTTTCTCCCCTTTTTTTTTTTTTTTTTTTTTTTACTTTTAACCAACTTATATCTTTATATTTAAAATGGATTTATTATTGACAGGGTATACTTGGGTCTTGCTCTCCTAATCCAATCTGACAATTTCTGCCTCTCAACTGGGGTGTGTAGGTTATTTTAAGTGTAATTTTTGATATGGTTGGATTTAAATTTACTTTGTTACCATGTGTTTTCTAATTTGTTGTATCTCTTATTTGTTCCTATTTTCCTGCCTTCTTCTGTATTGAGGGTTTTTTTTTTTTCTTTTTTTTTTGAGACGGTGTTTCACTCTTGTTGCCCAGAGCTGGAGTGCAATGGTGCGATTTTGGCTCACTGCAACCTCTGGCCCTCCTGTGTTCAAGCGATTCTCCTGCCTCAGCCTCCCAAGTAGCTGGGATTACAGGCATGCACCACCACACCTGGCTAATTTTGTATTTTTAGTAGAGATGGAGTTTCTCCATGTTGGTCAGGCTGGTCTCAAACTCCTGACCTCATGTGATCCACCTGCCTTGGCCTCCCAAAGTGCTGGGATTACAGGTGTGAGCCACTGTGCCTGGCAAGGGTTCTTTTTTAATTAGTCCCTAGATTGCTCAGCAGAAGAAAGTTTTAAACAATTATTCTACGACCGGGCACGGGACTACAGGCACCCGCCACCATGCCTGGCTAATTTTTTGTATTTTTAGTAGAGACGGGTTTTCACCGTGTTAGCCAGGATGGTCTCGATCTCCTGACCTCGTGATCCGCCCCCCTCGGCCTCCCAAAGTGCTGGGATTACAGGCGTGAGCCAACACACCTGGCCTGAGTTTTTTCTTTTTTTTTTTTTTTAAAGCTCATCATCTATTGTTAGTGTATTTTAGTTAGTGTTTAGTTTAGTTAGTGTGGCCCAAGAAAATTCTTCTTCCAGTGTGACCCAGGGAAACCAAAAGATTGGATGCCCCTGGTAGAAGGTCTGTTACTATGGTCACAATGATAGAGATGGAAGGTAAATGAGGAGCATTTAAGAAATACTGGCAAAGGATTCAGCACATGGGATCTGGAACCAGAGAAAATCCTGGCTAGTTTCCAAAAGCAAACATCCCAAAAAAGACCCAGGCAAGTTATTTAGCTTCCCTGTGCCTCAGTTTTCTCATCTTTAAAATGAAAATAGGCTGGGCATGGTGGCTCATGCTTGTAATCCTAGCACTTCGGAAGGCCAAAGTAGGAGGATTGCTTGAGACCAAGAGTTCGAGACCAGCCCTGGCAATATAGCAAGACCCTTGTCTCTATACAAAATAAAAAAAAAAAAAATTACGGCCAGGTGCGGTGGTCTCATGCTTGTAATCTTTTGGGCGGCTAAGGCAGGAAGATCACTTGAGCTCAGGAGTTTGAGATCAGCCTGGGCAACACTGTAAGAATCTCATCTCTTAAAAAAAAAGAAAGAGAAGGCCGGGCGCGGTGGCTCAAGCCTGTAATCCCAGCACTTTGGGAGGCCGAGACGGGTGGATCACGAGGTCAGGAGATCGAGATCATCCTGGCTAACACAGTGAAACCCCGTCTCTACAAAAAAATACAAAAAAATAGCCGGGCGAGGTGGCGGGCGCCTGTAGTCCCACCTACTCGGGAGGCTGAGGCAGGAGAATGGCGCAAACCCGGGAGGCGGAGCTTGCAGTGAGCTGAGATGCGGCCACTGCACTCCAGCCTGGGCGACAGCGCGAGACTCCGTCTCAAAAAAAAAAAAAAAGAAAAAAAAAAAAAAGAAAGAGAGAAAGAAAAAATTTTAAAAAAATAACCAGGCATGGTAACACACGCCTGTAGTCCTAAGCCACTCAGGAGGCTGAGTTGGGGCAATTGCTTGACCCTAAGAGGTCCAGGTTGCAGAGCCATGATTATGCCACTGCAGTCCAACCTGGGTGACAGAGGGAGAGAGAGACTCTGTATCAAATAAATAAATAAACAAATAAATAAATAAAATGAAAATAATTATATTACCTCCTTTCATAGAGTTGTCATGAAGACGAGTTGATATTTGTATAGTGCTTACAATAATTCCTGGCACTTAGTAAGTGCTACATAAGTGTTTGTTAAATAACTAAATTAACTGACTTAAGCATCAAAGGGAATCAATCCCATTGCAGCATTTTTTAAAATTGCAAAGAAGACTGAAAGTACCCTAAATGTTTATCAATACAGGAATGGTTAAACAACATTCATTGGATCTTTACTCCATGGTATACTACACAGCTGTTAAATGAGCTAGGTCTAGGAAGATCAATCTGGATAAATGAAATCATGTAGGAAGAAGCATGCCTGACTTCTTCCTACAGTGTTATGTTTGTGAGATCCTTCTAGATAGTTACATGTGGTGGTAGTTTTCTCCTTCTTGTTGCCATATAGTAACCTCTGGTATGAATAACACTGCAATTTAAATACACATTTATTTATCCACTCTACTACTGATGATCATTGGGTTGTTTTCAAATTTTGGTTGTGATGGTTGCATTGGCTCTTATATTCTTGTGCATACCTTGGTAAACATATGAACACGTATTCACAATCCACTTTAGAGCAGAGGATATGCATATGTGTGTTCAGCTTTTTTTTTTTTTTTCTTTTTTTTTGAGACGGAGTCTCGCTCTGTCACCCAGGCTGGAGTGCAGTGGCCGGATCTCAGCTCACTGCAAGCTCCGCCTCCCAGGTTCACGCCATTCTCCTGCCTCAGCCTCCCAAGTAGCTGGGACTACAGGCGCCCGCCACCTCGCCCGGCTAGTTTTGTTTTGTTTTGTTTTTGTATTTTTTAGTAGAGACAGGGTTTCACCGTGTTAGCCAGGATGGTCTCGATCTCCTGACCTCGTGATCTGCCCATCTCGGCCTCCCAAAGTGCTGGGATTACAGGCTTGAGCCACCATGCCCGGCTGTGTGTTCAGCTTTATTTGATACTGTCAGATAGTTTTGAAAGTGGTTGTACTCTTCTTCACTCCTACAAACAGTGAATAAGAGTATCAGTTGCTTCACATCCTCAGCAAAACTTGGTAGTGTCAATATTTTACATTTTAGCCATTTTGGTAGGTGAGTAGTGAGCTCTCATTGTACTTTTACTTTGTATTTCTCTCATGACTTGAGATTGATAAACTTTTCATATGTTTAATAATCATACGAATTTTCTGTCAGTAATGTTCCTGTTCAAGCATCTTGCTCATTTTTTATCGAGTTATCTTTTTTCTTTCTTTTTTTTATTTTTTTTGAGACAGAGTCTCGGTCTCTCACCCAAGCTGGAATGCAGTGGCACAATCTCAGCTCACTGCAACCTCCGCCTCCTGGGTTCAGGTGATTCTCCTGTCTCAGCCTCCTGAGTAGCTGGGATTACAGGCGCCTGCCACCGCACCCGGCTAGTTTTTTGTATTTTTAGTAGAGATGGGGGTTTCACCATGTTGACCAGGCTGGTCTCGAACTCCTGACCTCAGGTGATCCACCTACCCCAGCCTCCCAAAGTGATGAGATTACAGGTGTGAGCCACCAAGCCCAGCCAGAGTCATCTTTTTTCTTATTGATTTATAGTGATTCTTTATATGGTATATCCTGAATACATGTCTATTTATATGTGTTGTAAATATCTTCTCCTCCTTTGTGGTCTACCTTTTATTTTAGCAATATGTAAGGTTGCCCATCCTTCCCCATCTGGTCGGGTGTGGTGGCTAATCCCTTAATCCCAGCATTTTGGGAGGCTGAGGTATGTGGATCACCTGAGGTCAAGAGTTTGAGACCAGCCTGGCCAACATGGTGAAATCCCATCTCTACTAAATAAACAAACAAACAAAAAACTACACAAAAATTAGCTGGCTGTGGTGGTAGGCACCTGTAATCTCAGCTACTCGGGAAGCTGAGGCAGGAGAATTTGAACCCAGGAGGCAGAGGTTTCAGTGAGCCAAGATTGCACCACTGCACTCCAGCCTGGGCAATAGAAAGAAATGCAATCTAAAAACACATTTTGCCAAAAAGCAAAAACTACCGTTTTTTTTTTTTTTTTTTTTTGAGACAGAGTTTCACTCATGTCTCCCAGGAGTGCAGTGACACGATCTCGGTTCACTGCAACCTCTGCCTCCCGGGTTCAAGTGATTCTCCTGCCTCAGCCTCCCGAGTAGCTGGGATTACAGGCCCATGACACCACGCCCGGCTAATTTTTGTATTTTCAGTAGAGACGGGGTTTCACCATGTTGGCCAGGTTGGTCTGGAACTCCTGACCTCAGGTGATCCACCTGCCTGGCCCTCCCAAAGTGCTAAGATTACAGGCGTGAGCCACCACTCCCAACCCACTGTATATTTCTTAATTAATAGAATTATCTATTTGTTTTTGTTTTTGTTTTTTGAGACAAGTTCTGGCTCTACAGCCCAGGCCGGAGTGAGTGGCACAATCTTGGCTCACTGCCATCCTAGGCTCAAGCCATCCTCCCACCTCAGTCTCCTGAGTAGCTAGAACTATAGGCATGCACCATTACAGCTGGCTAATTTTTGTATTTTTTGTCGAGAGGGGGTTTTGCCATGTTGCCTAGGCTGGTCTGGAACTCATGAGCTCAAGAAATCCACCTGTCTCGGCCTCCCAAAGTGCTGGGATTATAGCCGTGAGCCACCACGAGAATTTATTTTTTAGAGTTGTTTTATTATTTATTTATTTATGTGTGTGTGTGTGTGTTTCTTTTTTCTTTTTCTTTTTCTTTTTTTGAGATCAACCCCTCATTCTGTTGCCCAGGCTGGAGTACAGTAGTATGATCTCGGCTCACTGCAACCTCCTCCACCTCCCGGGTTCAAGCAATTCTTGTGCCTCAGCCTCCTGAGTAGCTGGAACTACAGGTGTGAACCACCACACTCGGCTAATTTTTGTATTTTTAGTAGAGACGGGCTTTTGCCATGTTGGCCAGGCTGGTCTCGAACTCCTGATATCTGGGGATCCGCCTGCCTAGGCCTCCCAAAGTGCTGGGATTACAGGCGTGAGCCACTGCGCCCAGCCGTGTTTCCTTTCTCTAGAGAAGTTTTAGATTTACAGGAAACTGGCCAGGCACAGTGGCTTACGCCTGTAATCCCAGCACTTTGGGAGGCCGAGGCGGGCGGATCACCTGAGGTCAGGAGTTTGAGAGCCTGGCCAACGTGGCAAAACCCATCTCATTAAAATACAAAACAAGCCGGGCGTGGCTCGCCTGTAATCCCAGCACTTTGGGAGGCCGAGGCGGGCTGGGATCACCTGAGGTCAGGAGTTTGAGGAGCCTGGCCAACGGGCAAAACCCATCTCTATTAAAAATACAAACAAGCCGGGCAGCTGTGGCTCAAGCCTGTAATCCCAGCACTTTGGGAGGCCGACAATGGATCACGAGGTCAGAGATCGACCATCCTGGCTAACACGGGTGAAACCCCCGCCTCTAAGAAATATAAAAAACTAGCCATGAGTGTGGGCGGGCTTCAGTCCCAGCTACTGAGGCTGAGGCCGGAGAATGGCGTCCCGAGGCTGGAGCTTGGCGGTGAGCTGAGATCCGCCACTGCACTCAGCCTGGTGACAGAGCGAGATCTGCCTCAAAAAAAGAAAAAAAAAAAAATACAAAACAAAAAAAATTAGCTGGGCATGGTGGCAGGCACCTGTAATCCCAGCTACTCAGGAGGCTGAGGCAGGAGAATTGCTGGAACCCTGCAGGTGGAGGCTGCAGTGAGCCGAGATTGTGTCATTGCACTCCAGTCTGGGTGACAGAATGAGACTTGGTCCAAAAAGATTTACAGGAAACTGAGCAGATAGTAGAGTTCCCATATACCTCCTTTCCACTCCCTCCCTCACAGTTTCCCCTATTATTAATATTACATTCGTGTGGTACATTTGTACCACACTGATTAAACCAACATGGATATGTTATTATTAATCATAATTTGAATATATTATTATTATTAGTTAAAGTCCATAGTTTACATTAAGGTTCACTGTGTCATATAGCAATATGAGTTTTGAAAAAAATACAAAATGTTACATATCCACCACTATAGCATCACATAATATAGTTTCACTGCCCTAAAAATCCTCTTTTTATCCCTCCCCTTCTCTTCCCCTTGAACATCTGGCAGCCACTGATCTTTTTACTGTCTCTACAGTTTTGCTTTTTCCAGAAAGTCATGTATTTACAATCATACAATAGGAAGACTTTACAGACTGGCTTCTTTCAGAAAGCAATATGCATTTAAGTTTCCTCCGTATCTTTTTGTGGCTTGATAGCTCATTTATCACTGAATAACATTCTGTCGTGTGAATGTGCCACAGTTTGTTTATCCATTCACCTTTTGAAAGACATCTTGGCTGCTTCCAGGTTGGGGCAATTATGAATAAAGTTAGATAAATGTTCATGTGCAGGTTTTTATGTGGACATAAGTCTATTTGGTTCATTAGGGTATTTATTAAAGTAAATAAACTACTATTTACCCTAGTAAATACTCCCAGGTATTTACCTAAGACTGCAATTGCAGGATGGTGGGGTAATACTATTTTTAGCTTTGTAAGAAACTGCCGAACTATCTTCCAAAGTGGCTGTACCTTTGTGCATTTCCACCAGCAATGAATGAGAGTTCTTGTTGTGTCATAGCCTTGCCAGCATTTGTTGTTGTTAGTTTTATGGATTTTAGCCATTCCAATAGGTGTGTAATGGTATCTCATTTTAAGTTATAATTCCCTAATGATATATGTGGTTTGGCACCTTTCTATATGCTTATTTGCCACTTGTATATTTTCTTTTGTGAGATGTCTGTTTCGACCTTTTGCCCATTTTTAAATTGGGTTATTTTCTTATTGTTGAGGTTTTTTGGTGTTTTGCTTTTAGTTTTTTGAGACTGGGTCTTGCTTTGTCGCCCAGGGTAGAATGCAGTGGCATGATCATAGCTTACTGCAATCTTGTACTCCTGGGCTCAAGTGATCCACCTCAGGCTTCTGGATAGTTGGTGTAGCTTGGACTACAGGCATGTGCCACCATGCCTGGCTAATTTTTTTTAAATTTTTAAATTTTTTTAGAGACATGATCTTTCTCTGTTGACCAGACTGGAGTGCAGTGGTGCGATCTCCGCTCACTGTAACCTCCGCCTCCCGGGTTCAAGGGGTTATCCTGCCTCAGCCCCCGAGTAGCTGGTACTACGGGCACATACCACCAAGCCCAGCTAATTTTTGAATTTTCAGTAGAGACAGGGTTTTGTCATGTTGGCCAGGCTGGTCTCAAACTCCTGACCTAAAGTGCTTCGCCTGCCTTAGCCTCTCAAAGTGTTGGGATTACAGGCGTGAGCCACCTCGCCTGGCTGGTTTTTGTCAAAGTTGTAAAGTTAGTGTCTGGATGTCCTAGTCTCTTTGGGCTGCTATAACATAGACTGGATAGCTCATAAGCAACAGAAGTTTATTTTTTGCAGTTCTTGAGGCTGGGAAGTCCAAGATCAAGGCACTAGCAAATTTGAAGTCTGGTGAAGGCCGACTTCCTGGTACATGTACTATCTTTTTGCTGTGTCCTCACATGGCGGTAGGGAGCAAAGGCGTCTCTTTCAAAAGAGCATTAATTCATGCAGGCTTTACTCTCATGACCTAATCACCTCTCAAATGCCCCGCCTCCTAATACCATCACCTTGGGGGTTAGGATTTCAACATACTAATTTTGGGGGAACACAAATGTTCAAATCATAGTGTTCGATTCATTTTTTACATGTGGATGTCCAGTTGTTCTAGCATCACTTCTTTTTTTTTTTTTTTTTTTGAGATGGAGTCTTGCTCTGTTGCCCAGGCTGGAGTGCAGTGGTGCGATCTCTGCTCGCTGCAATCTTCGCCTCCTGAGTTCAAGCGATTCTCCTGCCTCAGCCTCCGGAGTAGCTGGGACTACAGGCACCAGCCACCACACCTGGCTAATTTATATTTTTAGTAGAGACGGGGTTTCGCCTCATTGGCCAGGCTGGTCTTGAACTCCTGACCTTGTGATCTGCCCATCTCGGCCTCCCAAAGTGCTGGGATTACAGGCGGAGCCACTGCGTCTCGGGCTTCTAGCATCATTTCTTTCTTTTTTTTTTTTTTAGTAGAGACGGGGTTTCACCATGTTGGTCAGGCTGGTCTGGAACTCCTGACCTCGTGATCCAGGGCCCCACCTCGGCCTCCAAAGTGCTGGGGATTACAGGCATGAGCCACCGCGATCAGCCACATCACTTTCTTTTTTTTTTTTTTTTTTTTTTTTTGAGACGGAGTCTCGCCAGGCTTCCCATTGGCGCGGTGGCTGATCTCGCTCACGTGCTCAGCCTTGGTTCACGCCATTCCTTCGCCAGCCTCCGGGAGAAGTTGGAATTACAGGCGCTCGCCACCACGCCTGCTGGACATTCTTTTGTATTTTTAGGACGGACATCAGAAGTTAGATAGAGCCCGGAGGATCCGTCGCTGCCTGCGTTGGACAGTGGCTGAGCCACCGCCACGCCCGTTTTCGCCACATCATTTCTACAGCACCTACCCATGGCCGGGCCGGGCCGTGGCTCAAGCCTGTAATCCCAGCACTTTGGGAGGCCGAGACGGCGGATCACTTCAGGTCAGGAGATCGAGACCATCCTGGGCTCTACACACGGTGAAACCCCGCCTCTACTAAAAATACAGAAAACCAGCCGGGCGGCGGGCGTGGCCTGCAGTCCCAGCTACCGGGAGGCTGAGGCAAGCAGGAGAATGGCGAACCCGGGAGGGCGGAGCTTGCAGTGAGCTGAGATCTGGCCACTGCACTCCAGCCTGGGCGGCAGAGTGCCTGGTGACTCCGTCTCAAAAAAAAAAAAAAAAAAAAAAAAAAAAAAAGAAAATCTGGCTCCATGGTCGGGCACAGGGTTTCACGCCTGTAGTCTCACTTAAGTCTGAGGTGGGCAGATTGCTAGCCCAGGAGTTGGAGACAACCTGGGCAATATGGCAAAACCCCATCTCTACCAAAAATTACAAAAATTATCCAGGTGTCGTGGCGCACCCCTATAGTCCCAACTACTTGTGAGGCCGAGGTGGGAGGATCATCTGAGCCTGGGAAGTTGAGGCTGCAGTTAGCCATGATCGTGCCACTGCACTCCAGCCTGCGTGACAGAGTGAGACTCTGTCTCAAAAAAAAAAAAAAAAAAAAAAAAAAATTATCCTTTCTCCATTGAATTGCCTTTGTGTGGGTCTATTTCTGAGTTCTATATTCTGTTCCATTAATCTATTTGTCTATTCTTTCACCTATACCACACTCTCTTGATTATTGTAGCTTTTTTTTTTTTCTTTTTTTGAGACAGTCTCATTCTGTCACCCAGGCTGAAGTATAGTGACATGATCTCGGCTCACTGCAATCTCTGCCTCCTGGGTTCAAGCGATTCTCCCGCCTCAACCTCCCAAGTAGCTGGGATTACGGGTGTGTGCTACCACACCCAGCTAATTTTTGTATTTTTAGTAGAGACAGGGTTTCGCCTTGTTGGCTAGGCTGATCTCCAACTCTTGATCTTAGGTGATCTGCCCACCTTGGCCTCCCAAAGTGATGGAATTATAGGCGTGAACCACCACACCCAGCCGATTATTGTAGCTTTATAGTAATCTGGAAGTTGGGTGGTGTCAGTTTTAAAATTTGAATTTCATTATTTCAATGTGTTCTACAAGCATACTGTGAATTTCTATTTATAACTCATCAAGTAGGTGGTGACATATGGTATACCCTATTTACAAGATATAAAAAGGTTAAATAACCTGCTCATCTAACAGGTTAACAGTCTTGGTTTTTCAGTGCCTTGATGCACTAACCTGCTCCCTGAGAGAGGAACCATGCTCTGTCTATATTGTCAAGCAAGATTAACAACTATTCCCCACTGCACATTAAAACACTGGAATTCTGTTGTTTCGGTTCGTTTGTTTATTTTTGAGACGGTGTCTTGTTCTGTCATCCAGGCTGGAGTACAGTGGTGCAACCTCAGCTCACTACAACCTCCACCTCCTGAGTTCAAGCGATTCTCCTGCTATTAGTCTCCCAAGTAGCTGGGACTATAGGTGTGTGCCACCAAACCCAGCTAATTTTTAAATTTTTAGTAGAGATAGGTTTCACCATGTTGGCCAGGCTGTTCTCAAACTCCTGACCTCAAGTGATCCCCCTTCCTCAGCCTCCCAAAGTGCTGGGATTATAGGCGTGAGCCACCATGTCTGGCCCCTGGAATTCTATTTGATACGTCCTTTCTGAGTTTGACTAGCAGAAGTTATACCCCTGATTCATTTTGTTTTGTTTTGTTTTGTTTTGTTTGGGTTTTTGCTATGTTGCCCAGACTGGTCTCGAACTCCTGGGCTCAAGCAATCCTCCTGCCTCAGCCTCCCAAAGTGTTGGGATTACAGGTGTGGGCCACTGTGCCTGACCTATCCCCCCTGATTTTGACTGACACAGTTGAGAGTCTGTCCATATGGAACTAGGTTAGAGCCATGGATTTGAGTTCCACCCAAAATTATCACCTTGAAATATTTTGTGGGCCGGGCGCGGTGGCTCAAGCCTGTAATCCCAGCACTTTGGGAGGCCGAGATGGGCGGATCACGAGGTCAGGAGATCGAGACCATCCTGGCGAACACAGTGAAACCCCGTCTCTACTAAGAAATAAAAAAAATAGCCGGGCGAGATGGCGGGTGCCTGTAGTCCCAGCTACTCGGGAGGCTGAGGCCGGAGAATGGCGTGAACCCGGGAGGCGGAGCTTGCAGTGAGCTGAGATCCGGCCACTGCACTCCAGCCTGGGCTACAGAGCGAGACTCCGTCTCAAAAAAAAAAAAAAAAAAAAGAAATATTTTGTGGCAGATATTCCTGGTTGGCTAGCTCAAATCCATGCCTCAATTTCTTTTCCTTTGCCTTCTCTTGCCATATAGAGGCTAGAAATACTAAATAATTGCTTTCCAGACTTTTCCAGATCTACCTTGTAGATAGAGGTCATCACAAGACGTAGCCCTGGCAAGTGAGATATAAATAGAAATCTGTTGGGGTCTTCTAAAAAGCTTTTGCTTTTTTGATAAAAAGCAGCTAGTGCCTCTCCCTTTCTCTTGTTCGTTTTGCCTTGAACACAGTTGAGATGCTTGGTGCTACAGCAGCCATTCTGTAACTATAGTGAAAAACTAAAACTTAGGATTCTGGAACAGAAAAAAGATAGAAATAAATTATGTTGAATGGCTGAACTAATTACAATAATCACTTTGGGACTTGCTGTGTGAGAAAACTCAACCTCGTATGTTTAAGCCACTGCTAGTCAGATTGCATGTTATTTGCAACTGAAAACAGTCTCACCGGATCTAACTATTCTAGTGGGGCCATCATTGCATAAACATCTTTGGAATGACTCCTGGAAATGCCACAGGATTTCTTGACATAGTCTCATGAATGTTTTCACTGGTGGCAATCTTTGCCTTTGTTGGCTGGATTGGAAGGAAATGGAGACGTTTAGCTTGGGAAACGGAAGGCTTAGTGGGGACATGAGAGTTTCATTGCCCGAAGTTATTTTTTATTTTAGAAACAGGGTCTCACTTTGTGACCTAGGCTGGGGTGCAGGGGCATGATCATAGCTCACTGTAACCTTGAACTCCTGGGTTCAAGGCATCCTCCTACATAGTTAGGACTACAGGCACATGCCACCATGCCACATGCCTGGTTAATCTTTTAAAAAAGTATTTTCGGGCCGGGCGCGGTGGCTCAAGCCTGTAATCCCAGCACTTTGGGAGGCCGAGACGGGCGGATCACGAGGTCAGGAGATCGAGACCATCCTGGCTAACACGGTGAAACCCTGTCTCTACTAAAAAATACAAAAAACTAGCCGGACGAGGTGGCGGGTGCCTGTAGTCCCAGCTACTCAGGAGGCTGAGGCAGGAGAATGGCGTGAACCTGGAAGGCAGAGCTTGCAGTGAGCTGAGATCCGGCCACTGCACTCCAGCCTGGGTGACAGAGCCAGACTCCGTCTCAAAAAAATAAATAAATAAAAATAAAAATAAATAAAAATAAAAAAGTATTTTCGGAGACGAGGTCTCTCTGTGTTGCCCAGATTGGTCTCAAACTCCTGGCCTCAAACTATCTTTCTGTCCAGGCCTCCCAAGTAGCTGGGATTACAGGTGTGAGCCACAATACACTAAAGGTTTTTGTGGGTTTTTTTTGGAGAGACAGGCTCTCGCTGTGTTGCCCAGGCTGGCCTCAGAGTCCTGGGATCAAGCAATCCTCCTGCCTTAGCCTCCAAAAGTGCTAGAATTACAGGCATGAGTCACTGCACCCAGCCCTTGAAGCTTTATTAAGGGCAAAAGGGATCATCATGATTACCACTCTGGCTAATCCCCCCAAATTGTCCCAGACCTTTACAGTTTACACAAATATCACCTCATTTAATATATAAAACCTATGTTGCCACAGATAACAGAGTTGGGGCAAATAAGTGGAAGTTAAAACTTTATCATTAAGAAGAACTGCTTAATGATCAGAGTAGTTCCAACAAGAAAACATACTGCTGACGGGGTGAAGTGGCTTAACCTCTAATCCCAGCACTTTGGGAAGCTGAATCAGAAGGATTGCTTGAGGCCAGGAATTCAAGACCACCCTAGGCAAAAAAGTGAGATCCTGTATCTACAAAAAACATAAAATTTAATAAATGAAAATTTTAAAACATGTCACCTGTGAAACAGAGAACTTGTTTTCCTTGGAAAGGATGAGCAGAGAAGTGAAGGTACAGAGAAAGGAAGCTAATTAGGGCCCACTCAAATCTAAGGTTCAGACTCAAGTGTGGGGAGTAAGATTGGCTAATTTTGTTTTTCTTTTTCTTTTTCTTTTTCTTTTTTTTTTGAGACAGTCTCACACTGTGGCTGAGGCTGGAGTGCAGTGCGCGAACTTCTGCTCACCACAACCTCCTCCTCCCAGGTTCAAGTGATTCTCCTGCCTCAGCCTCCTGAGTAGCTGGGATTACAGGCATGCACCACCATGCCCAGCTAATTTCTTGTATTTTTAGTAGAGACGGGGTTTCACTATGTTGGCCAGGGTGGTCTTGAACTCCTGACCTTGTGATCTGCCCACCTTGGCCTCCCAAAGTGCTGGGATTACAGGCATGAGCCACCGCATTGGGCCTGGATTGGCTAATTCTTTCTTAGCCTAGCTAAGTAAGGTTTTAGAGGAGGAACAGAGATGGGAGTAGGAGAGTGATTTCAAGTGGAAGGCACAGCTGGAACACAGGTACGGTATATGCCCAAGAGAAGTTTGGAAACTCTCAATGATTTGGACTAGAGTGTAGAGTTTGGGCTCTTGGTGATTTGTGACTTTAAGCAAGTTACTGAATTGTCCTAGGCCACAGTTTTCTCCTTGGTTAAACGAAGGAACTGACTGAAATCAGTGGATCTCTATCTTTTCTCATGGTGGCTTAGATTGTACTCCCGAGACTCTTTGCAACCAGAAGTCCTAAATGAAATAAAAGGAGGTAATACTTCTTTGTTGTTACTGTGTTTTGCTTTGTTTTGTTTTGTTTTGAGACAGAGTCTTGCTCTGTCATCCAGTCTGGAGTGCAGTGGCACAGATATCGGCTCACTGCAGCCTCCTCCTCCCAGGTCTAAGCAATTCTCCTGCCTCAGCCTCCTGTGTAGCTGGGATTACAGGTGCATGCCACCATGCCCCACTAATTTTTGTATTTTTAGTAGAGACAGGGGTTTCGCCATGTTGGCCAGGTTGATCTCAAACTCCCGGCCTCAAGTGATCCTCCTCCCTTGGCCTCCCAAACTGCTGGGATTACAGACGTGAGCCACTGCGCCCGGCCTGTTGTTTTTATTTAAACAATGAAATTCTTGTATGAGGCTGGGCATGGTGGCTTGCATCTGTAATCCCAGCACTTTGGGAGGCTGATGCAGGAGGATTGCTTGAGGTCAGGAGTTTAAGACCAGCTTGGGCAACATGGCAAGATCCCATCTCTAAAAAAAAAAAAGAAAAAATTAGCCAGGAGTGGTGGTGCATGCCTGTAGTCTCTGTTATTCAGGAAGCTGAGGTGGGTGGATTCTTGAGTCTAGGAGATTTCGGCTATAGGGAGCTATGAGCCTACCACTGCACTCCAGTCTAGGCCACAGAATGAGACAGTGTCTCAAAAAAAAAAAAAAAAAGGATGACGTTTTTGTATTTTAATAATTATCACAGTATAGAGATTATGGACCTTTAACTTTTAGTCAGGCTTAGTGCCTGTCAAGATGGATTTTTTTTTCTTCATTTAATTAAAAAAAATTTGTGGCCGGGTGTGGTGGCTCATGCCTGCAATCCCAGCACTTTGGGAGGTCAAGGCGGGAGGATCAGCTGAGGTCAGGAGTTCGAGACCAGCCTGGCCAACATGGTAAAACTCTGTCTCTACTAAAAATACAAAAATTAGCCAGGTATGGTGGCTTGTGCCTGTAGTGCCAGTTACTTGGGAGGCTGAAGCAGGAGAATTGCTTGAACCTGGGAGGCAGAGGTTGCAGTGAGCCGAGATCGCGCCACTGCACTCCAGCCTGGGCAACAAGAGTGAAACTGCCTCCAGAAAAAAAAAAACAACAAAAAATTGTAATGTTTAATTAGAAACTACTTCAAATATTCAGAAATCTACAGATAATATAACCACCAAGATAATAGTTCTAATCTCTTTTTTCTAATCTTTTTTTTCTAATCTCTTTTTTTAAGAGATAAAATGATATAAATACAGCTAAAACCCCATCCTCACCTCTTTTCTTCCCCTTTCTTAGAAGTGAGTACACTTGCTGGTTGACTATGAGTTAGCCCTGCTCCACAAGCAGCAGTACTGTTTTGGGGGACTTGGGGGATTTTTGTGAGATAGGGTCTCACTCCAGTTGCCCTGGCTGGACATGCCCTGCAGTGGCATGATCTGGGCTCACTGCAGCCTCAACCTCCCAGGCTCAGGTGATTCTTCCACCTCAGGCTCCCTAGTAGCTGGGACTACAGGTGTGCCACCACACCCGGTTAATTTTTTTTTTTTTTTAGTAGAGATGGGGTTTTGCCATGTTGCCCAGGCTGGTCTCAAACTCGTGAATTCAAGCAATCCACCCCGCCTCAGCCTCCCAAAGTGCTGGGATTACAGGCGTGAGCTACCCAGCCTGGCCAGAAGTAGTACTGTTAAAAAAAAAAAAAAAAAAGGAAAAAAGAAGCACTCTCCCAAAATTGCTGTCTTTCCCATTTAACTTTTTGTACTTTTCTACATATATATCTATAAATATATGACATTTTTGTGTTAAATTTTACATAAGTGCCATACTGAATGTATTATCTTTAAACTTCCTTCCTTCACTCATTATGTTTTTAAGATTTATCTATGTCGATTACATGTAAATCATTTAATTGGTTGTATGGTACTCCATGGTATGACTAACCCACGATTCATCCATTGATTCCCCTTACAGAAAGACAGGTTATTTCGACATTTTTGCTATTATAATACAGTTGGAAGGCGTATTCTTGCCAATGTCTCCTCGTGCACACATGCAATAGTTCCCCTAAGGTATCAGAAGTAGAATTGCCGGGTTGTAAAATATAAGCATCTTTAATTGTAGGTTGAACATGCCCACTTTTGCCTAGGAATCCAATTAGGAGATGAAAATGATGGTATCAGTGACTGCCTCTGCAGAGCTGGTGATCAGTTGAGGCATCATCTCATGCTCTTAGGAGAGGAAAAACAGCAACATTCACTGCCATAGCTTTGTTTGAATAATCCTTGTCTGTTTCCAAAAGCCAAATAAAAAAATATTGGAAATGGTCACTTAATTAAATATCTACCTAATACAATAATTGCTTCTAGAGTATCTTGGACACACGTGTATATAGCCTGTACTTGAATACTACCAGAAACAAACAACTTACAACCTCTCAAAGTAGTCCAGCTCTGTTGGTTAGAAAATTATTTTAGGCCGGGCATGGTGGCTCACACCTGTAATCCCAGCACTTTGTGAGGCTGAGGTGAGCAGATCACGAGGTCAGGAGTTCGAGATCAGCCTGGCCAACATAGTGAAACCCTGTCTCCACTAAAAATAATTAGCTGGGCAAGGTGGTGTGCACCTGTAATCCCAGCTACTCAGGAGGCTGAGGCAGGAGAATCGCTTGAACCTGGGAGGCGGAGGTTGTGGTGAGCCAAGATCTTGCCACTGCATTCCTACCTGGGTTGCAAAGTAAGACTCTGAAAAAAAAAAAAAAGAAGAAAATTATTTCATAATCTGAAAACACCTGTGGCTGGGAAGTGTGTATCTGATTTTGAACTTAACCATCTTCTTTTTCTTTCTTCTCTTTCTTTTTTTTTTTTTTTTTTCTTTTTTCTGGACAGGGTCTCGTTCTGTGTACCAGGCTGGAGTGCAGTGGTGCCATCTTGGCTCACTGCAACCTCTGCTTCCCAGGCTTAAGCAATCCTCCTATCTCAGTCTCTCCAGTAGCTGGGACTACAGGCACACACCACCACAACCGGCTAATTATTATTATTACTATTATTATTTTGTATTTTTAATAGAGATGGTGTTTGGCCATGTTGGCCAGGGTGGTCTCAAACTCCTGAGCTTAAGTGATCCTCCCACCTCAGCCTTCCAAAGTGATAGGACTACAGCCATGAGCTACACCCAGACCAGCCACCATGCCCACCCTAATTTTTTTTTTTTAGGATGAAGTCTTGCTCTATTGCCCAGGCTGGAGTGCAGTGGCATGATCTTGGCTCACCACAACCTCTGCCTCCCAGGTTCAAGCAATTCTCCTGCCTCAGCCTCCCAAGTAGCTGGGACTACAGGCAAATGCCACCATGCCCAGCTAATTTTTTTATTTTTAGTAGAGACGGGGTTTCACTATGTTGGCCAGGCTGGTCTCGAACTCCTGATCTGGTGATCTGCCTGCTTTGGCCTCCCAAAGTGCTGGGATTACAGGTGTGAGCCACCGCGCCTGGCCAATGTTTATATTTTTTGTAGAGACAGGGTTTTGCCGTATTGCCCAGGCTGGTCTGGAACCAAAAGGTTGGGATTACAGGCGTGAGCCTCCGTGCCTAGCTGAGTCTCTGTTTCTTCTAGGTACAATGGGAGTAAGAATCATACCTAACTCACAACGTGGTTGGAAGAATCAAGTGAGTTAGTGGGTGTTAATGTATATAAATGTGTGTGTGTACACATATGTATAGATTTACGTATAAGTCTCTGCTATATGGAGAGAGAGGAAGAAAGAGAGAAACTCAAGGAAGCGTAAGAGTACGAGTGAGTACCTACTAGAAAATGATAAATAGTAACTGCAGTTGTTAATAGTCTTCTTCCTAGTGGAGCGAGGTGGCTCATGCCTCTAATCCCAGCACTTTGGGAGGCCAAGGCAGGTGGATCACCTGAGGTCAGAAGTTCGAGACCAGCCTGACCAATTATGGTGAAACCCCATCTCTACTAAAAATACAAAAATTAGCTGGGCATCGTGGTGCGCACCTGTAGTCCCAGCTACTCGGGAGGTTGAGACAGGAGAATCGCTTGAACCCAGGAGGGGAAGGTTGCAGTGAGCCAAGATTGCACCATTGTACTCCAACCTGGGCGACAGAGCAAGTCCATCTCAAAAAAAATAGTCTTCTTCCTGTCATCAGTCTCCACCAACAAAAGTTCATTCTGACAACAAATGTTTACTGAGTTTCTGCTATGTGCCATAGACTGTGCTAGGCGTCACAGAAACATCACCCACTCTTCTCTGTCGGTATATCTAAGATCCTCTGTGACCTTGCCAGCATTAAACAAGAGTTTAAAATGGGGGTTCTCTGCCACAAAAAAACAGGATGCTAAAACGATTTAAAAATGGGGGTTCTGGATTTGAATGATCTAGAGCTTTTTTTTTTTTGAGGCCGAGGTCGCTCACAACCGCCCAGGCACCGGAGTGCAGTGGCGGATACCGCTGCAAAGCTCCGCCTCCGGGTTTACGCCATTCTCCTGCCTCAAAGCCTCCCGAGTAGCTGGGACTACAGGCATCCCGCCACCTCCACCCGGCTAGTTTTTGTATTTTTTACTAGTAGAGACGGGGGTTTCACTGTGTTATGGGATGGTCTCGATCTCCTGACCGATCGGCCCATCGGCCTCCCAAAGTGCTGGGATTACAGGCGTGACCGCAGCCTTGATCTGATCTAACTTTAATCCCAGCTGTACCACCACTTCCCTAGCTATGTGATTGTAGGAGTGTTTCTTTCTTTTCTTTTCTTTGTTTTCAACTTCTTTTTTTTTTTTTTTTTTGGAGACAGAGTCTCGCTCTGTAGCCAGGTTGGAGTGCAGTGGCATGATCTCCAGAAGCTCCTGCAACCTTTGCCTGGGTTTCCAACTATTCTCCTGCCTCAGACTCCTGAGTAGCTGGGATTACGAGCATGCACTTCCACCCTTGACTAATTTTGTATTTTGTTGAGAGACGGGGTTTCACCATGCTGGCCAGGCTGGTTTTGAACTCCCAACCTCAGGCCATCTGCCCGCCTTTGCCCTCCCAAAGTGCTGGGATTACAGGCGTGAGCCACTGGGCCCGGCCGGGAGTGTGGGAGTGCTTTTTTTCTTTTTTTTTGAGACAGAGTCTCTCTCTGTCGCCCAGGTTGGAGTGCAGTGGCGTGATCAGGGCTCACTGCAAGCTCTACCTCCCGGGTTTACACCATTCTTCTGCCTCAACCTCCTGAGTAGCTGAGACCACAGGCGCCCGCCACCACGCCTGGCTAATTTTTTTGTATTTTTAGTAGAGACGGGGTTTCACTGTGTTAGCCAGGATGGTCTCAATCTCCTGACCTCGTGATCTGCCGGCCTCGGCCTCCCAAAGTGCTGGGATTACAGGCGTGAGCCACCGCACCCAGTCCGGGAGTGTTTCTTAATCCACTAGTAAGCACTTATCTCCCATGGTAAGTATTCAATAAATGTTAGCTATTATTCAGTTTAATTAACCCAATGACCCTAACCAAGGTTGCAGCCTGAACCTGGGAAGCTACAGATAGATGATCTCAAAGCTTTCTTCTAGTTCCAAAGTCTATGATTTTTTATATTCAGTGGAACAGCTGTGGGGGAGAGGTCGGGGGAATGACCCACAGCATTTTTTAGGAGAAAGGCATAAAAGACTTTGTGAGCTGATGTCACAAGGGTAGGTTCTTACTCCTCTAAATGGGGAGAAATCTCCCTTGGGGATAAATCACCAGCAACTAGAATACTACCTTTGTCTCTGGGAGTATTCAGGTATTCACAGAAAAATTCATACTCATGATGTGAGCAGAATTGGAAAAAAAAAACAAGCTACATACGGAGTGGTAAACACTATAAATGCCAAATACATATATTCAGTCCTTACTGAGAGCGGGTGCTGTCTGGTTTTCACAGGAAAGACAGGCAGTGTTCAGAGGCTCAGACTCTGGAGTCAGGCAGATCTGGGTCTAATTCCCAATTTGCCAACTTATCAGGACCCCGGGGGCAAGTTGCTTTTAGCCTTTCTGCTTCAGCTTCTTTCCTTTTCTGCAAAACACAGACAGCAATAGTACCTAGCTAAGGGACTGTACCCAATCCAGTGCAAATAAAAGTGAATTATTGTATCTGACAAATGGCACCCTATGGGTGAGTGAAAAGTTTCCCTTGTTAGAAGGTGATGACACTTGTCTTCCCTTTCTGACTTGAAGTTTCATGGGTGGGGCCTGGTCTCTGCCTTAAGAAGATAGGCTTAGTACCACCCTTGTCACCTTGGGAACTTCCTTAATAAAGAGGAGGGTGTCTCCTCCATCAGCCCTGGGACTCCACAAGGCTGGAACTGCGTCTCTTCCTCAGAGATGGGAGCAGCAGTGACTCGGCGAGGATCAGATGGACCTAGTCGCTCCCATCACCCCGAGGGCACCCAGAGTATGTGTGGCTGACTCCTCTCCAGGCTACTCAGCGTAAGACCGATTCTCTTTCATCCTCTTCCTTAAGACCCAGGAGACGCGAGTGAGGACTGTGCCACTTCAGCAGTCCCCCAGAGCAGGAAGGAGTGGGCTGAGGCTCGGTTCTGGAGAGCCCTCGGGGCCCTAGCCTGAGAGGTCTCACAATTCGGGGGCTCAGAGTAAGTCTAAGGAGCTCTTAAGGGGCTGTGCGGGGGCCTGCGGGCCAGTGGGCGAGCGTGTGAGCGGGTGTCCCAGAAGCAGTGTGAGGAGCGTTTTACCCGGTGGTGGGGTGGGAGGTGCGTCCGGGTAACTAATGGCAACCGGGCGGGGTGAGCCCGCTCGGCAGGAACTCCTCGACGGCGAAAAACTACGACTCCCAGGGTGCCCCGGGGCTTAGCCCAGCTTTCCCGCCCGCCCACTGGCTGCCGGTCCCGCGAGCGGCGAAGCCCATTGGCCACGGCGGTGCGGGGCTCCCCCACTAGCAGGTTAGTGGGCGCCGCCGGCAGCAGACGTTGACCGGGCGCGGGGGGGTAAGTGGGGGGGCCCAGCTAGCCATTCTGGAAGCTGCCGGGCGCAGTCTGCGTAGCGTACCCGCCGGCTGCGAGGCGCGGGGCGGAGGCGGAGACTGCGTGGCGCAGGCGCGTTGCTGGGCTTCTCTTGGGTCCCCAGACAGCTGGAGGAGATAAACAGAGGAGGAGGAGGGAGGGGAGTGCGTGTGTGAGAGCGCGCGAGGGAGTGTGAGTGTGTGTGAGCGCGGGTGTGAGGCGGTGCGCAGGGGCGGGCGGAGGCGCTGTCCGGCCCCGGCCAGGCGCCGGGCGGGGAGCATGGGAAGGGGCTAGAGCTGCTCGAGCCCCCCAGCCCCCTCCCCGGGATCCTCGCCCCACCTCCCGGGAGAGGGGCCGCCCCCCCGGACGGATATGGGCTCCTGAAGTTGCGCCGCTGCCGGTCGGGGAAAGAGACCTGACAGGTACGGGTCGCCGCCGCCCCCTGCCCTCCGCGGGCGCCTAGGCTGGACTGGCTCCCGCAGCCCCGGCTCACGGGCTGCCCGCTCTGGGCCGGCTCCAGCCCTACCGGCCTGGGGGCCTGAGCCCGCCCGTCTCGGGGCCCCGGGTGTCCCGAGAGGGGCCAGGCCTCGCCGGGGCGGAGGGCAGAGTGGTCCGGGGGCGGGGTGGGGGCTGAGGGTTTGGTCGGGACGCGGGGGGGAGGCTGTGGGAGTCCAGGGGGCTCTGCGGAGGGAGAGGTGGAAGTCATTCCATCACGGGACTTTTTTGCGGAGTTTTTGTTTGACATCTGATCTGGCGCCGGAGTCAGGAAGAAGGGGCAGGTGTAAGTGCCGGGAGGGCAACGCCGACCTGACCTGCTCTTAGTTTCTCGCTCGCTCTCTCTGTTTCTCTCTCTCTCTCTCTCTGTGTGTGTGTGTGTGTGTGTGTGTGTGTCCACCGCAGATGCCTTCAGTGGCCCATCCTGGCACCAAACTGAACTCTGCCAAGGTGCTTCCACCAGGCGACTGTAGCACCCCGTATACAAAGGGCCTCTGCTTGGGAATGGGCCATTCAGTACCCACTTCAAAGGGTAAATAGGAAGTGAGGAGATAGAAGAGAGACTGCGAACCAGCAGGATCCACTTCTTGCACTGAAAGCCGCAGTGGGACGCCCCCTTGCCAGCCTGGTTGACTTTGCTTGGTGCCTTGGGCTCTCTCTCCTCTCCGGGTGTACTCCCAGGGTTTCTAGAGGAGAGGTACAGGGGCCTGTGAGTAATGTCTAACAGCCGAATTTGACTGTTTTCCCCAAAGTTCTTTTCTTCTGTGATTTTCTTTAACCTCCTGAAGTACTGGTAGAGCAACGTTATGGTTTTTCTCTCAAGTTGGTGATTTTAGAAGCCTGGTGGGGTGGCTGAAGCTTCCCCATTCATTCCAAGGATGGGGTAGATGATCTGGGTAAAGTGGCAGTGAAGCCTTCCCTTTCTAACAAAGCCTGAAACCGTTTTGAGAAGAAAACTTTTTGAGGGCAGCTTCTGATTCAAAGACATTATGAAATCCCCACCTAGGACACCGGTATGCCCAGTAGTCCCTACTAAGCTTTTCTGTGTCTTTTACAGTCGTTAAGTGGCCAGCTTCTGCTCACTGTACTGAAGGAACTACTTAATGCTATTTCTGTCTTGAGTTCTGGCTTATTCTTCCTTGTGATTCTTATATCTTTAGCGGGATTGAATTGAATTTTTGCTGTTGAGTGTAATAGCCAGATCCTCTATAACAGACCAGGGAGTAACCGTGGAGCTTCTTTGGGCCAAGTCTGAGACTTACTGAGATTTCTTCATTGTAGGTTGTTGTATTTCACTGGCAGGTAGGAAATGACCTTTTCTGTCATAGTTTGTGATCATGCTGCTTAAAGTCTGGAGTCCTGCTCTCCTTTCCTTTTTTGACCTATGTGGGAGCACTTCTGTTCGAGTCTTATCTCAATTTGAAGGAACAGTGCTTTTGGATCAACTCTGCAGAATAATTGAGCAGTAGTCCATATTTCTGCCTGGGACACCTTCTCTGAGGGTCATGAGGGAAAGAGAGAACACGTGTAAAGATTATGATGATGAAGCTAACGATTATTTACCAGTTTCATACAATTGGCAGGTTTTTTTAGCTGGAAGGAGTTCAGTATTGACTCATTGGGCAACTTATGTAGGGTGTTTTTGCACACCTAGACTTTAGGATTTGGAAAGACAACTGAAAATCATGAAGCCCACTGCCAAACATTTGTGGATCTTGAGGGGCCAACTGCTAAGGAAGATCTAGACTATGACTTGTTCTTTAATTATTTTTATTTTTTCTCTCCTTTTTAAAATTTTATTTGTTTATTTTTTGAGATGGAGTCTTGCTCTGTCGCCCAGGCTGAAGTGCAGTGGCACGATCTCGCTCACTGCAACCTCCACCTCCTGGGTTCAAGCAATTCTCTGCCTCAGCCTCCCGAGTAGCTGGGATTGCAGGTGTCTGCCACCATGCCCGGCTAATTTTTGTATTAGTAGAGACGGGGTTTCACCATCTTGGCCAGGCTGGTCTTGAACTCCTGACCTCGTGATCCGCCCACCTCAGCCTCCCAGAGTGCTGGGATTACAGGTGTGAGCCACCGCGCCTGGCCTCTCCTTGTATTTTTATTTTTTGAGATGGAGTCTCACTCTGTTGCCCAGGCTGGTCTCAAACTCCTGAGCTCAAGGGATTCTTGTGCCTCTGCCTCCCTGGTAGCTGGGACTACAGACACGGCCACCATGACCACTCTCTTCTCTCATTTTAAATTAAGGAATGTTGCTGACATATGCAGTTCTGCGTCTCAGAGAGGAAGTCAAACAGAACATGTAATCTGGTAATACTTGTGTTTTCTTTGGGTCATTGGTTTAGTTATCTGTTCTGTTTCCTTTCTTCTTTCTGCCTCACCTTTCCAGATGCTCCACTGCATCTTTAGGCTGCCATTGCAGATTGCTGGGCCCACAAAACCCTTAGGTTGTACTTTCTTAGCGATCATCTCTTCAAAAGCCAAAGTTCTGGCAATTGCTATTAGAAACCAGTTCCTGGCTGGGTGCAGTGGCTCATGCCTGTAATCCCAGCACTTTGGGAGGCTGAGGTGGGTGGATCACGAGGTCAGGAGATCAAGACCATCCTTGTTAACACAGTGAAACCCCATCTCTACTAAAAATACAAAAAAATTAGCTGGCCGTGGTGGCACGCGCCTGTAGTCCCAGCTACTCAGGAGCTAACGCTGGAGAATCGCTTGAACCCAGGAGGTAGAGGTCGCGGTGAGCTGTGATCATGCCATTGCACTCCAGCCTGGGCAACAAGAGTGAAACTCCGTCTCGAAAAAAAGAAAGAAACCGGTTCCTTGGTGTGGTTAATTTACTTTGAGAGGTATTTACCAGTTGGGATATGTCCTAAAAAGTGACTGACATTTTATTCAGGGCCTGGTATATCTTGGGCTCAGTGCTGGCTAGTATTTTTACTTTATCCAGTGTAACCTTCATGACTGTCCTGTGAAGTGAGAATCATTTTCCCTGTTATACCTATGAAGAAACAGATTCAGAGAGATTAAGTAATTTGCTTAAGGTCACATAGCAAGTAAGAGGAAGGATTGGAATTCAAACCCAGGTCTGTCTGCTCTGTGATACTGAATTGCCTCTGGGACTGTGACACATGAGGAAGAACTGAAAAGACCAAGGCTAAGAGCCTGGGGGAACATGATACTTCATTCAAATACCTGAAGAATTGTCATGGGGAAAAGAAACTGGATGTTCTCTGTGATTCTAGAAGGCATCTCAGGATTAAATGACATAATTTCCAAGAGGGTAGACTTTGGTTTAATAGGAGATAATGTAGCTTTCTAAAAACAAAATGGGCTGCCTTGTGAAGGAGTGAGTTACCCATCATTGCAGATATTCAAGCAGAGAGTTTGCCACATTTTATTTATTTATTTATTTTTTGAGACAGCGTCTCACTTCGTCATCCAGGCTGGAGTGCAGTGGCATGATCTTGGCTCACTGCAACCTCTGCCTCCTAGGTTCAAGCGATTCTCATGCCTCAGCCTCCCGAGTAGCTAGAATTACAGGCATGTACCGCCACATCCAGCAAATTTTTGTGTTTTTATAGAGGGTTTCACCATGTTACCCAGACTGGTCTTGAACTCCTGACCTTAGGTGATCCGCCCGCCTCAGCCTCCCGAAGTGCTGGGATTACAGGCGTGAGCCACTGCGCCCAGCCCCGGCTAATTTTTTTGTATTTTTAGTAGAGACAGGGTTTTGCCATGTTGCCCAGGCTGGTCTCAAACTCCTGAGTTCCACCTGCCTCGGCCTCCCAAAGTGCTGGAATTACAGGCATGAGCCACCGCTCCTGGCTTTTTTTTTTTTTTTTTTTTTTTGAGACAGGGTCTTCTTACTCTGTTGCCCAGGTGGGACTGTTACAGTAGTGCAGTCTTAGCTCACTGCAACCTCTGCCTCCTGGGCTCAAGTGATCCCCCTGCCTCAGCCTCGCGAGTAGATGGGAATACAGGTGTGTGCCATCACACCTGGCTAATTTTTAAATCTTTTTGTAGAGATGGGGTTTCACTATGTTGTTTAGGCTGGTCTCAAACTCCTGGGCTCAAGAAATCCGCCCACCTAGACCTCCCAAAGTGCTGGGATTACAGGTATGAGCCACCATGCCAAGCCATGTTAAGTTTTACAGATCAAACAGACAGGGAGGCTGGGCATGGTGGCTTAAACCTATAATCCCAGGACCTTGGGAGGCTGAGGTAGGCAGACTGCTTGAGCAGTCTCAAGCAGTCAGGTGTGGTGGCATGTGCTTGTATTCCCATCTACCTGGGAATCTGAGGTGGGAGGATCACTTGAGTGCAGGAGGCAGAGGTTGCAGTGAGCCAAGACTGTGCTACTGAACTCCAGCATGGGAAACAGAGACCCTGTCTCACACACACACAAAAAAAAAGCCGGGTGCGTGGTGGCTCATGCCTGTAATCCTAGCACTTTGGGAAGCCGAGGTGGGCAGGGCTCAGGAGTTGGAGACCAGCCTGGGCAACATGGCAAAACCTGTCTCTACTGAAAATACAAAAAATTAGCCAGCCGTGGTGGCACAAACCTGTATTCCCAGCTACTTGGGAGGCTGAATCGTGAGAATTGCTTGAACCTGGGAGGCGGAGGTTGCAGTGAGCCTAGATCATGTGCACTCCAGCCTGGGGGACAGAGTGAGACTCTGTCTCAAAAAAAAAAAAAAAAAAAAAAAATCAAAACCAAAAAACTAACATGTATTGAATATTTAGTATATACCAGGCACTTGCTAGATACTTTTTCTTTTCTTTTTTTTTTTTTTTAAGACAGAGTTTCGCTCTTGTTGCCTAGGCTGGAGTGCACGCAATCGCGGTTCACTGCAACCTCCGCCTCCCAGGTTCAAGCGATTCTCCTGCCTCAGTCTTCTGAGTAGCTGAGATTATAGGCACACGCCACCATGCCCAGATAATTTTTGTATTTTTTTTAGTAGAGATGGGGTTTCACCATGTTGGCCAAGCTGGTCTCGAACTCCTGACCTCAGGTGATCCACTCGCCTTGGCCCCCCAAAGTGCTGGAGTTACAGGCGTGAGCCACCAGGCCCAGCCCTACTTTTTCTGCAGTGTATCTTGTAATCTTCAGAACTCCCCTGGAAGGAAGGTATTACCATTATCCCCATTTTACAAATGAGAAATTGAGACTCTAGAAAGTTAAGGAATATGCTGGAGGTTACACAGCTAGTAGTGTAGGGCTGATATTTGAACCCATGTCTCTTCCTTAGCTGTGTGACCTAGGGTCACTCATGTATCCTCTCACAGCTATAGTTTCACCTATAAAATGAGGCTTGGCCGGGCGCGGTGGCTCAAGCCTGTAATCCCAGCACTTTGGGAGGCCAAGACGGGCGGATCACGAGGTCAGAGATCGAGACCATCCTGGCTGCTAACACGGTGAAACCCCGCCTCTACTAAAAATACAAAACTAGCCGGGCGAGGTGGCGGGACGCCAGTAGTCCCAGCTACTCGGGAGGCTGAGGCAGGAGAATGGGCGCAAAACCCAGGAGGTGGAGCTTGCAGTGAGCTGAGATCCGGCCACTGCAGCACTCCGGCAGCCTGGGCGACAGAGCAAGACTCCGTCTCAAAAAAAAATAAATAAATAAAATAAAATAAAATGAGGCTTATTGTAGTACCTACTTTGTAGTGGGTTTCTGAGAACTAAATGATGAAATATATCCTTTTTACTAGACCTCACTGATTGCCCTCAAGAGCCAGGTCTTGGATGTAAAGGGGTACCACTTAGTCGGCTTCTTCTGGATAACTTCAGGTCTGCATGTAACCCTGAGAGTTCTGGGGCCCATGTGTTATTAAGTAATAGCTGCTGACTCCTTAAAGGCCTTTTTAGCATTGATGACTAATACCTTAAAAACTTTTAAGCCTGGGCTGGGCACGGTGGCTCACACCTGTAATCCAGAACTTTGGGAGGTTGAAGTGGGTGGATCCCAAGGTCAGGAGTTTGAGACCAGTCTGGCCAAGATGGTGAAACCTGGTCTCTACTAAAAGTACAAAAATTAGCCTGGCATGGTGGCAGGTGCCTGTAATCCCAGCTACTTGGGAGGCTGAGGCAGGAGATCGCATTAACTCAGAAGGTGGAGGTTGCAGTGAGCTGAGATTGCAAGACTGTACTCCAGCCTGGGCGACAGAGTGAGATTCCATCTCAAAAAAACAAAACAAAACAAACTTTAAGCCTGAATAAGGGGAGGATGCTGTCAAAAGGCCAGAGTGTATAGGAGGCAGTGTCATAGGCCCCGTGCAAAGAAAATTCTCAGCTACTACTGCAGAACCAGATTTGAGGGTCACCGTTGGCATTTTTGTGTTTATTATCTTCTTTTAGGATACAAGGTCACAACTGCTAGAGCTGTGACAGAGCTCAGTGCCAAGAATAATGACCCTTAATCCTCCCTGTAGCCATCTGGGGAGGTATTAACCCCATTTTCTTGGGGGTGAGGTGGGGAACAGGATCAGACCTTGCCCAGGGAGCTCTCCAGAGGCTGTTGAGGGCAGTGTTTGGATCAGGACTTCTGTACAATTTTGTCCTTATTCATGACCCCCAAATTCTATAAAACTGCTTATCCCTGAACCTCTTAGGGAGCCTTCCTGAGAATGGGAGCTAGGCCTTCCTGGTCAGGGAGCTTCATCAGTTGAGGCTCGAGTGTTTGGGTGCTGATGGCCTACCTGGTTCCCTTTTCAGTCACATCTGGATGTAACACAACTGTCACTGAGTTAGAAGGGAAACATTTCTAAATTGAATGGTTTAATTTTCCTTGACCTTGCAGCTAGTAGTAGAGTTAGAGGATGAAACTCCAGAGCCTTCTCTACAAGAGATATTTTGAATTGTGGCAGGAGTTGTCAGGATGAAAGTTAAAGCAAAATCCAAGACTGCAGATGCTCTTAAATAGTGAGAGAGTATAGCGTTATCAAAATATGCTTCCTTTTCTCTGTTTCCTTCCACTATCTTAAGGTAATTGTGGGGCCTAAGAGCAGACAGGAAAATTAGCTATGATCACTGGAAAACAAAGTTCTGAAAACATCCAGAAAAAATTTCACACAGCTCAAACAAGTGGCTGGGTGTGTTGCTTCACACTGTTTTTTTGTTTGTTTGTTCGTTTGTTTTTTTGAGCGTCTTGCTCTATCACCCAAGGTGGAGTGCAGTGGTACAATCTCGGCTCACTGCAGCCTCAGCCTCCTGGGTTCAAGTGATTCTCTTTCTTCAGCCTCCTGAGTAGCTAGGATTACAGGCGTGTGCCATCACACCTGGCTAATTTTTGCATTTTTAGTTGAGATGGCGTTTTACCATGTTGGCCAGGCTGCTCTCAAACTCCTGACCTGAAGTGATCCTCCTGCCTTGGCCTCCCAAAGTGTTGGGATTATGGGCATGAGCCACTGTGCCTGGCCAGAGGGCTCACACTTGTACCCCAGCACTTTGGGAGGGCGAGATGGGAAGATTGTTTGAGGCCTGGACTTTGAGAACAGCCTGGGCAAAATGGTGCGACCCCCATCTCTACAAATAAAAATAACCCAGGCATGGCGATTTGCGCCTGTAATCGTAGCTACTCAAGAGGCTGAGGCAGGAGGATCCCTTAAGCCTAGGAGTTCAAAGTTGCAGTAAACTGTGATAGTGCTACATTCCATTCCAGCCTGGGGAACAGAGCTAGACGCTGTCTCTCTCTCTCTCTCTCTCTCTCTCTCTTTTTTTTTTTTTTAAGAGATGGAGATGGAGTTTCGCTCTTGTTGCCCGGGTTGGAATGCAATGGTGCAATCTCGGCTCACTGCAACCTCTGCCTCCCGGGTTCAAGTAATTCTCCTGCCTCAGCCTCCCAAGTAGCTGGGATTACAGGCGTGAACCACCATGCCCGGCTAATTTTTTGTATTTAGTAGAGACAGGGTTTCACCATGTTGGTCAGACTGGCCTCGAACTTCTGACCTCAGGTGATTTACCCACCTCGGCCTCCCAAAGTGCTGGGATTACAGGCATGAACCACCGCACCGAGGTGACCCTGTCTCTTAAAAGCTCAAACAGCAATACAGAGCCTGCTGGGTGGGGGAGGAGACATCAAGGTGAGTTTTAATCTAAAACTTCCCAGAAAGTGAAGCATTGCTTAGAAGCATCTCTCTTCTACAGAGGAAACTTCAATTAGTCCTACATGGGATTATTTAAGCCAGGAGCCTCAAAGATGGCTAAGAAGTTTCCTAAAGATGCTTTGGTGATGAGTCTATTCTACCAGCCAGACCTTTCCCAGAAACTGTCCTTGTGCCAACTTAGTCCATGACCCTGAAATGGCACTCTTTAAATTTGTGTTTGAGATCAGCAGAGTCAAGGCAGCTTAACCCTAAGGAATGGTAAGAGACATAGTTTCAGCAGCTTCCTGAAATTGTGTGGATACTGATATTACAGGTGTGAGCCACTGCTCCCTGGCCAGTGATTTTTTTTTTTTTTTTGAGACAATGTCTCACTCTGTTGCCCAGGCTGAAGTGCAGTGGCATGATCTCGACCTTGGCTCACTGCAACCTCCACCTCCCAAGTTCAAGTGATTCTCCTGCCTCAGCCTCCCACGCAGTTGGGATTACAGGCGCCTGCCACCGTGCCCGGCTAATTTTTGTATTTTTAGTAGAGACGGGGTTTCACCATGTTGGCCAGGCTGGTCGGGAACTCCTAACCTCAACGATATGCTCGCCTTGGCCTCCCAAAGTGCTGGATTACAGGTATGAGCCACCACGCCCGGCCAAGTAATTATTTTTTAGTGGCCATTGGCCTGGCCCCTGGAGTCAGACTGTATAGATTGACTCTCTGTCTAAGAACTGTGTAACTTTGGCAACTTTACTTTTCTGTGCCTCAGATCCTGCATCTGTAAGATGAGGATAACAATAGCACCTGTCTCATAGGATTTTTATGAGGAGTCTATGAGATGACACTTGTAAAATGTTAGAATATTCAATAAATATTATTTAATAGGATCAGTGTCAGGCATTTTACATGCAAGTGCTTCTGTTCCTCCTCACCCTGCAGAGGTAGTTATTATCAGATTAGGAAACTGAGGTTTAGAAATGTCAAATCAGGATCTGGCATGGTGACTCACGTCTGTAATCCCAACACTTTGGGAGGCTGAGATGGGCAGATCGCTTGAGCCCAGGAGTTCGAGACCAGCCTGGGCAGCATGGTGAAACCCCATCTCTACAAAAACAAATGCAAAAATTAGCCAGATGTGGTGGCGCATGCCTGTGGTCCCAGCTACTTGGGAGGGGAGGATCTCTTGGGCCCAGGAGGCAGAGGTTGCAGTGAGCTGAGATCATGCTACCACACTCCAGGCTGGGTGACAGAGCCAGACCCTATCTCAAAACAAATAAATTTTTTTTTTTAATTAAAAAGATGAAGAGACATAGGAAATGTAGAAAAGAAAAAAAAATTTTTTTTAAAGAAATGTCAAGTCAGGCAGAAAATAGGTGGCAGAGCTGGGATTTGAACCTAAGATCTGTTAGGTCCACAGCTACACTCTTCATTTTATTATGCTCTTTGTTTTGTTTTGTTTTGTTTTTGAGACAGCGCCTCACTTTGTTACACAGGCTGGAGTGCAGAGGCACAATCATAGCTCAGTATAACCTTAAACTCCTGGGCTCAAGCAGTCCTCCCTCCTCCCTCCTGCCTCAGCCTTCCTAGTAGCTAGGACTACAGGAGTGTGCCACCGTGCCTGGCTAATTTTTTTTTTTTTTAATTTTTTGTAGACACAGGGTCTTACTCTGTTGCCCAGACTGCTCTCGACCTCTTGGCCTTCAAGTGATCCTCCTGCCTTGGCCTCCCAAAGCACTGAGATTACAGGCATGAGCTACCACACCTGGCCTTATGCTATTTCCAATGACCTTTATGCATTGAAAGTGAAGTTCAGTCCTCACTTCGTTGCATCTTTCATCTTTTTTGTAGGATTGCTGCAATAGAACCACTATAAATAGAGTGAAAGGAAACTTGCATACATCTTTGCATAATTCAGAATGTTGAAAGGGGGTCAGTTGTCACCCTGGTTGGGGGCACGTCCCTGCTATGGGAGGTAGCATGTCCAGAGAAAAGAGAATACAGATGTTTTAGGTTCCATCTCTGGTTTGCTGCTAACCAGTAGTGTCTACTTAAAATCGCAGGACAGTGTCATTGGAAGAGGTTTTGTAGCTTATTTCAGAGTCCACCTCTCATTTTACAAATGGCAGAATAGACTGAGAGAGCAAAATGCGTCACTCGGTCATACAGCCAGATAAAGGCAGAGGCTGGCCTGGAGCACAAGACCCTAGATCTCCCAGTCCAGTGCTGCTTCCTCAGTACCATCTAGTGTTCTGCTTCAGTTTTCCCTTATTCAATGGGGATTATTATTGTACATGAATATTCATAGCAGCATTATTCATAGCAGCGTTATATTAGCTTTCTACCTTCCTCAAAGGATTGTTGCAAAGTTCAAATTAAAAGTTTGAACAAAAGTACTTTGATAGCTGTAAAACATTGTATGTATGCAAGGTAGTCATGCCATTATTCATTCAGCAAATATTTATTGGTGCCTACTAAGCTTACATCACTCCTGGAAGACCGGGGGGATCAATGGATGAATCGGATGAAGAGCGGGCCCTCAGCATGCTTTTAATCTTCTTAGAAAGAGAAGCCACGTAAATAACCATAGCTCAAGGTAGGAGACAGATGAAGGAAAGGCTAAGAATGAAATTTTCTTTTCATAGCCTGTGATTTTGAGGTAGAGAAAAGCGGTTTTTGTTTTGTTTTTTGTTTTGCCTTTTTGATGGAGTCTTGCCCTGTCACCCAGGGTGGAGTGCAATGGCGCGATCTTAGCTCACTGCAACCTCCACCTCCTGGGTTCAGAAGATTCTCCTGTCTCAGCTTCGTGCATAACTGGGATTACAGGTGCCTGCTGCCATGCCCAGCTAATTTTTGTATTGTTAGTAGAGACGAGCTTTCACCACATTGGCCAGGCTGGTCTCGAACTCCTGACCTCGTGATCCACCCACGTTGGCCTCCCAAAGTGCTGGGATTACAGTCATGAGCCACTGTGCCCGGCCAAGAAAGGGTTTTAAGGTATTTCTTTATTGACATATAATTCACGTACCATAAAATCAAATTTTTTTTTTTTTTTTTTTTTTGAGACGGAGTCTCACTTTGTTGACCAGGCTGGGGTGCAATGGCACGATCTCGGCTCACTGCAAGTTCTGCCTTCCGGGTTCACACTATTCTCCTGCCTCAGCCTCCCCAGTAGCTGGGACTACAGGCTCCCGCCACCATGCCTGGCTAATTTTTTGTATTTTTAGTAGAGACGGGGTTTCACCATGTTAGCCAGGATGGTCTTGATCTCCTGACCTCGTGATCTGCCCACCTCGGCCTCCCAAAGTGCTGGGATTGCAGGCGTGAGCCCCCACGCCCGGCCAAAATAGACTCTTAGAAATTATACCATTCATTGGTTTTAATATAGTCACAAAGTTGTGCAACTTGTCACCACTATCTGATTCCAAAACATTTTTTTTTTTTTTTTTTGAGACGGAGTCTTGCTCTGTCACCCAGGCTGGAGTGCAGTGGCCGGATCTCAGCTCACTGCAAGCTCCGCCTCCCGGGTTCACGCCATTCTCCTGCCTCAGCCTCCCGAGTAGCTGGGACTACAGGCGCCCGCCACCTCGCCCGGCTAGTTTTTTTGTATTTTTTTAGTAGAGACGGGGTTTCACCATGTTAGCCAGGATGGTCTCGATCTCCTGACCTCGTGATCCGCCTGTCTCGGCCTCCCAAAGTGCTGGGATTACAGGCTTGAGCCACCGCGCCCGGCCTGATTCCAAAACATTTTTATCCCTGAGCTATCACATTCCTCCCCTGAGCTAACACTCCCATCTCTTTTTGTCTCTGTAGGTTTTTCTATTCTTGACATTTCACTTAAATAGAATCATACAATGTGTGTGGTCTTTTGTGACTGGCTTCCTTCACTTAGCAGAATGTTTTGAAGTTTCTTCCATGTTGTATGAATTAGTACCTCATTCCTTTTTATGGCTGCATAATATTCCATTACAGTGGATATTAACCACATTGTATATATTTATTCATCAATTGATGGCCGTTTGGATTGCTGGGTTGTTTCTAATTTGGGCTATTATGAATAATGCTGCTCTGAGTATTCATGTACAATTTTTTGTATGGACATGTGTTTTCTTTCTTTTTTTTTCTTTTTTTTTTTTTAGATGGAGTCTTGCTCTGTCGCCCAGGCTGGAGTGCAATGGCATATCTTGGCTTACTGCAACCTCCGCCTCCCAGATTTAAGCAATTCTGCCTCAGCCTCCCAAGTAGCTGGGATTACAGGTGCCTGCCACCACACCTGGCTAATTTTTGTATTTTTAGTAGAGACAGGGTTTCACCATGTTGGCCAGGCTGGTCTTGAACTCCTGACCTCAGGTGATCTGCCCACCTCGGCCTCCCAAAATGCTGGGATTACAGGCGTGAGCCTCCGTGCCTGGTCTTTTTTTTTTTTTTAAACAGGGTCTCACTCTGTCACCCAGCCTGGAGTTCAGTGCCACAAACATAGCTCACTGCAGCCTAAAACTCCTGGGCCTAAGTAATCCTCCTGCCTTGGCCTCCCAAAGTGCTAGGATTACAGACATGAGCCACCGCATCCAGCCTGTTTCTGCATTATTATTTTATTTATTTATTTATTTATTTATTTTGAGACTGTCTCCCTCTGTTGCCCAGGCTAGAGTGCAGTGGCACGATCTCTGCTCACTGCAACCCCTGCCTCCTGGGTTTAAGCGATTCTTCTGCCCCAGCCTCTTGAGTAGCTGGGATTACAGGCGCCTGCCACCATGCCCAGCTAATTTTTGTATTTTTAGTATAGACGAGGTTTCAACATGTTGGCCAGGTTGGTCTTGAACTCCTGACCTCAAGTGATCCACCTGCCTCGGCCTCCCAAAATGTTGGGATTACAGGTGTGAGCCACCGCGCCCGGCCTTGTGCAGTTTTTTTATATAGGTAAACTCATTTCATGGTGGTTTGTTGTGCAGATTATTTCATTATCCAGATACTAAGCCTAGTACCCTATAGCTATTTTTTCTGATCCTCTCCCTCTTCCCACCCTCCTGCCTCAAGTAGGTTCCAGTGTCTGTTGTTCCCTTCTTTGTGTCCATGAGGTCTCATCATTTAGTTTCCACTTATAAGCGAGAACATGCTGTATTTGTTTTTCTGTTTCTGCTTTAGTTTGCTGAGGATAATGGCCTCCAGCTCCATCCATGTTCCTGCAAAGGACATGATCTCATTCTTTCTTTTTTTTTTTTTTTGAGACGGAGTCTTGCTCTGCCGCCCAGGCTGGAGTACAGTGGCCGGATCTCAGCTCACTGCAAGCTCCGCCTCCCGGGTTCACGCCATTCTCCTGCCTCAGCCTCCCGAGTAGCTGGGACTACAGGCGCCTGCCACCTCGCCCGGCTAGTTTTTTGTATTTTTAGTAGAGATGGGGTTTCACCGTGTTAGCCAGGATGGTCTCGATCTCCTGACCTCGTGATCCGCCCATCTCGGCCTCCCAAAGTGCTGGGATTACAGGCTTGAGCCACCGCGCCCGGCCTGATCTCATTCTTTCTTATGGCTGCATGGTCATTCCATGGTGTACATGTATCACATTTTCTTTCTTTCTTTCTTTTTTTTTTTTGTTGTTGTGAGATGGAGTTTTGCTCTTTTTGCCCAGGCTGGAGTACAATGGCGCAGTCTCAGCTCACTGCAACCTCTGCCTCCCGGGTTCAAGTGATTCTCCTGCTTCAGCCTCCCGAGTAGCTGGAATTATAGGCTCCTGCCACCATGCCTGCCAAATTTTGTATTTTTAGTAGAGACGGGGTTTTTCCACATTGGCCAGGCTGGTCTTGAACTCCTGACCTCAGGTGATCCTCCCGCCTCGGCCTCCCAAAGTGCTGGGATTATAGGCGTGAGCCACCACGCCTGGCCTGTACCACATCTTCTTTATCCCATCTGCCATTGATGAGCATTTAGGTTGATTCCATGTCTTGGCTATTGTGAATAGTGCCACAATGAACATACTGCACAGTGCATGTGTCTTTATGGTGAAACGATTTATATTCCTTTGGGTATATACCCAGTAATAGGATTGCTGGGGCAAATGGTAGTTCTGTTTTTAGCTCTTTGAGGAATCCTCACACTACTTTCCACAATGGTTGAACTAATTTACACTCCCACTAACAGTGTAAAAGTGTTGCCTTTTCTCTGCAACCTCGCCAGGTTATTTTTTGACTTTTTGATAATAGCCATCCTGACTAGTATGAGATGGTATCTCATTGTGGTTTTGACTTGCATTTCTCTAATGATCAGTGATACTGAGCTTTTTTTCATATGCTTGTTGGCTGCATGTATGTCTTCTTTTGAAAAGTGTCTGTTCATGTCCTTTGCCCACTTAATGGGATTGCTTTATTCTTACAAATTTAAGTTCCTTATAGATGCTGGATATTAGACCTTTGTCAGATGCTTAGTTTGCAAATATTTTCTCCCATTCTCTAGGTTATTTGTTAATGATACACTTTAAAATGATTAATTTCATCTTATGTGAATTTCACTTAAAATTTTTTTTTTTTTTTTTTTTGATTCAGAGTCTTGCCCTGTCACCCAGGCTGGAGTGCGGTGGTGTGATCTTGGGTCACTATAGCCGAAACCTCCTGGGCTCAAGCGTTCCTCCCACCTCAACCTCCCAAGTAGCTCGGACTGTAGGTGCGCCACCAAACCCAGCTAATTTTTTAACTTTTTGTAGAGACAGGGTTTCACCATGTTTCCCAGCTGGTCCCAAACTCCTGGGCTCAAGCAATCTTCCCACGTTGGTCTCCCAAAGTGCTGGGATTACAGACTTGAGCCACTGCACTGAGCCTTAAATTTTTTAAAAAGAAACCATATCCTGGCTGGGCTCAGTGGCTCACACCTGTAATTCCACCACTTTTGGGAGGCTGAGGCAGGCAGATCATTGAGGCCAGTAGCTCAAGACAAGCTTAGCCAACATGGCGAAACCCCATCTCTACTAAAAATACGAAAAATTAGCCGAGTGTGGTGGCACATGCCTGTAATCTCAGGTACTCCAGAGGCTGAGGCATGAGAATCCCTTGAATCTGAGAGGCAAAGGCTGTAGTGAGCCAAGATGACACCACTGCACTCCAGCCTGGGCAACAGAGTGAGACTCTCTCTCTCAAAAAAAAAAAAAAAAACCATATCCTTTAGCTGTCACTTCTCTATCCCCCAATTCCCTTCAGCCCTAAGCAACCATTAATCTACTTCCTATTTCTATTCTATTTTGTTCTACTTTATATAAATGGAATTATGCAATATGTAGGCTTCTTTCACTTGGCATAATGTTTTCAGAGTTCATCTATGTTGTAGCATGTATCAGTACTTCTCTCCTCCTTATGGCCAAATAACATTCCATTGTATGGATATGCCACATTTTATTTATCTGTTTATCAATTGATGGATGTTTCCACCTTTTGGCTATTATGAATAATGCTGCTCTAAACTTTTTTTTTTTTTAAGATGAATCTCTGTCTCACTAAGGCTGGAGTGGCATTATCATAACTCATTGTAACTTCAAACTCCTGGATTCAAGCAATCCTCCTGCCTCAGCCTCCTCAGTGGCTAGGGCTATGGATGCATGGCCACCACACCTGGCTAATTTTATTTTTTGTAGAGATGGGATTTTGCTATGTTGCCCAGCCTGGTCTTAAATTCTTGGCTTCACGTGATCCTCCTCTTTGGCCTCTCAAAGTTTTGGGATTACAGGTGTGAGCCAGTGCACCTGGCTTTGCTATAAATACATTCTCGCAGAGTGTGGCGTTTCTTCACTTTTAACAAAGTCACGATTTTCCTTCTGATTTTGCATTTCAAACCTAACAGGTGATAAAGACATCCTATACTCTGCCTCCTCTGTCCTACAATGAAATACCCCTTGACAGCTTCATCTCTGGTAAGGAAATTAGGGGGGACATGTTATAATCCATGCTACTGAGCAAATATAACAGGGGTTACCAGGTTTTAGTAGAATTCAAATTTGGCTGACATTTGTTGAGCACCTACTGCAATCCAGATACTGTTATGTACTTTCTTTCTTTCTTTCTTTCTTTTTTTTTTTTGGAGACAGAGTCTTGCTGTATCCCCTAGGCTGGAGTGCAGTGGTGCAATCTCGTCTCACTGCAACCTCCGCCTCCCAGGTTAAAGTGATTCTCCTACCTCAGCCTCCCAAGTAGCTTTGTATGTTTAGTAGAAATGGGGTTTTGCCGTGTTGACCAGGCTGGTCTCAAATTCCTGACCTCAGGTGATCCACCCACCTCAGCATCCCAAAGTGTTGGGATTACAGGCGTGAGCCACCACACCCGGCCCTGTTATGTATTTTCATATATATTTTATCATGTATTCACAACAACCCATTAAAGTAGGTGTTAGCATCCCCATTTTACAAGTGAGGAAATTGAAACTCAGAAAATTTAAGTAACTTCCCTACATAGGTACTAATTGGCACACTGAGGGGGAAGCTGGAACTCAGGCCCAGGTGCCTAAGTATTATATGTTTTTTTCTTTCTGCTACATTATCCAGAGCCAATCAAAAGACTATAGCACACATGAAAGGGGTGGTTCTTCATATTTGGATATTACCATTCAATTCTTGGTTCTAGATGAGTGATCTTCACAAATGTACTTTGTTTTAAGTCATTCAGGTATTATATTACTGATCACCTTGGCATTATGATTAGACTAATTCCTCCAAATCGAGCTGTTAATTGACTTTTTTTTTTTTTTTTTTTTTGAGACAGAGTCTCACTCTGTCTCCCAGGCTGGAGTGCAGTGGTGTGATCTTGGCTCACTGCAACCTCTGCCTCCCAGGTTCAAGTGATTCTCCTGCCTCAGCCTCCCTAGTAGCTGGGATTACTGGTGTGCGCCACCACTCCTGGCTAATCTTTTTTTTTTTTTTTAAGTAGAGACAGGGTTTCATTATATTGGCCAGGCTGGTCTCGAACTCCTGACCACAGGTGATCTGCCCGCCTCGACCTCCCAAAGTGCTGGGATTATAGGTGTGAGCAACCGCACCTAGCCAGATTTTTATTTTCTTGTTAATATCCTTTAAAATCATAGAGATAGGCTTATTGAAGAAAGTTTTCCAGTAGCCTGAGTTAAAACTTTGTAGAAATGATGGGGTTACATGGTGATATGCTAGACATTTTAGAGCTCCAGGAATAGAATACCTTTTGGGAGGTATAACATCTGCATAGCAACACATATTTTCTTTGTAACATTATGTCTTGTGTTTTCCTCTGTACCTTAAGTATTTTTACATTTTTCATAATCCCAGCTCCCAGAAATCAGCTGCTTTCTTTCTCCTTAATTCATTGAGTATCTACTAGAGCTGGTCCACAATATCCTAACTTATAGTAGACCTTTGGGCCTGGGCACAGTGCCTCATGCCTGTCATTCCAGCACTTTGGGGAGCTGAGGCAGGAGGATATCTTGAAGCTAGCTAGGCAGTCGAGGCCAACCTGGGCAACATAGCAAGACCCTGAGTTTAGAAAAAAATAATAATTAGCTGGGAATGGTGGCGCATGCCTGTAGTCCTAGCTACTTGGGAGTCTGAGGTGGGAAGAAGGATTGTGTGAGACCAGGAGTTCAAGGTTATAGTATGCTATGATTGCACCACTGTATATCACTGTGGTGATAGAGTAAGACCCTGCCTCTGTTAAAATCAAAACCTGCCAGGTGTGTCAGCCTGGCCACCGTGGTGAAACCTCTCTCTAATAAAAACACAAAAATTATCTGGGCTTGGTGGGAGGCACCTGTAATCCCAGCTACTCGGGAGGCTGAGGCAGGAGAATTGCTTGAACCTGGGAGGCAGAGGCTACAGTGAACCAAGATCATGCCACTGCACTCCAGCCTGGGCAACAGAGCAAGACTCTGTCTCAAAAATAAAAAAATAAACCTGCCAGGTGTGGTGGCTCATGCTTGTCATCCTAGCACTTTGGGAGGCTGAGATGAGAGGATTGCTTGAGCCCAGGAGTTGGAGACCAGCCTGGGCAGCATGGTGAGGTCATGTCTCTATAAAAAATTTTAAAAATTAGCTGGGCGTGGTGGCACACACATGTGGTCCTAGCTACTCAGGAGAGTGAGATGGCAGGATTACTTGAACTGGGGAGGTCTAGGCTAGAGTGCAGTGATGCAGTGATCGCACCACTGCACTCCAGCCTAGGCGACTGGGCGAGATCCTGTCTCAAATAAGAAAAGTAAAATTAAAAACCCTTTGTCCTCTACCTAGAGAAAGTTTTTGTTGAGCTTTCATATTCTGCAGACAAATTATCCAATAATGTTATTAGAGCTTCAAGTATGCAAATCAGGGTATATTGTTAACTGTGCTCTTCTTAGAATGAAGAGTACACATTAAAGGTTACTTGTGCCCAGGCGCATCTCAGCACTTTGGGAGGCCGAGGCAGGCAGATTACTTGAGGCCGGGCAATCGAGACTAGCCTGGGCAACATGGTGAAACCCTTTCTCTACAACAAATAACAAAAATTAGCCAGGCTCGGTGGTTCATGCCTGTAATCCCAGCTACTCGGGAGGCAGAGGCATGAGAATTGCTTGAACCCAGGAGGTGGAGGCTGCAGTGAGCTGAGATTGCACCACTACACTCCAGCCTGGGTGACAGAGTGAGACGCCGTCTCACAAAAAGAAAAAAAAAAAAAAAAGTTACTCGTGGTCTGTTATGGTCCCTGTGGTCCCTTTTTTCCATTACAGTTTTTCAAGTTGTCTTTGTTATTCTACTATGATGTGTTTAGTTCATTTCCCTCACTGTCATTTTTGTGCTTCTAAGATATAGGAACAAATGAGTATAAAGAAGGTTTAACTTATTAATTCATGTTGTTCTTTCAGAATTTTTTTTTTTTTTTTTTTGAGATGGAGTCTTGCTCTGTCAGCCAGGCTGGAGTGCAGTGGCTCAATCTCGGCTCACTGCAAGCTCCGCCTCCCAGTTTCACGCCATTCTCCTGCCTCAGCCTCCCCAGTAGCTGGGACTAACAGGCGCCTGCCACCATGTCCGGCTAATTTCTTGTGTTTTTAGTAAAGACGGGGTTTCGCCATGTTAGCCAGGATGGTCTCAATCTCCTGACCTCGTGATCCACCCGCCTTGGCCTCCCAAAGTGCTGGGATTGTAGATGTGAGACACCGCGCCCAGCCTGAGTTCTTTCTGAATTTAGTGTCCTACCTATTTCTTTTGGTCATTTGGTTACATTTCTCTTTTTTAGTCTCTTTATGGTACTCTGATTACAATGACCTTGTAGTCAATGAAGGACAACTGTATTGCCTCTCTTTGTTTTTTGTTTCGTTTTGTTTTTTTTGAGACCTAGTCTCACTCTGTCACCCAGTCAGGAGTGCAGTGGTGTGATCTCTGCTCACTGCAACCTCCACCTCCCGGGTTCAAGTAATTCTCCTGCCTCGGCCTCCCAAGTAGTTGGGACTACAGGCGCCCGACAGTACACCTGGCAAATTTTTGTATTTTTGGTACCATGTTGGCCAGGCTGGTCTCAGACTCCTGACCTCAGGTGATCTGCCTGCCTCGGCTTCCAAAAGTGCTGGGATTACAGGCATGAGCCACCATGCCCGGCCTATTGTGTGTCTTTGAAGAGAAGTATCTGTGTTTGGCTTAGTCTCTGCTGTATTTCTTTTCTTTCTTTCTTTCTTTCTTTTTTTTTTTTTTTTTGAGACAGAGTCTCATTCTGTCACCCAGGCTGGAGTGGTGCGATCTCGGCTCATTGCAACCTCCGCCTCCTGGGTTCAAATGATTCTTCTGCCTCAGCCTCCCGAGTAATTGGCACTACAGGTGCCTGCCACCACACCTGGCTAATTTTTTGTATTTTTAGTAGAGACAGGGTTTCACTGTGTTGGCGAGGATGGTCTCGATCTCCTGATTCATGATCTGCCCACCTTGGTCTCCCAAAGTGCTGGGATTACAGGCGTGAGCCACAGCGCCCAGCCTCCTCTCTGTTGCATTTCTTTTCTTCTTCTTCTTTTTTTTTTTTTTTTTAAGAGACAAGGTCTTGCTGTGTTGTTTAGGCCGGTCTTGAAGTCCTGACCTCAAGAGATCTTCCCACCTCTGCCTCCCAAAATGCTGGGATTATAGGTGTGAGCCACCACTTTCAGTCATCTGCTGTATTTTCAAAGTTTATCACAGTGCCTGGCATAATAGGCATTGAAAATTTTGTTTTATGAATTCTTAAAGTCACTAATTTCAGCCTTTTTGCCTCTTAGCAGAACTGAACATTATGTAATTTGCATGCTGCACCAGATAGAAATCCCCTTGATGTAGTCTTTTCTAGTGTTTAATCATATGTGTAACTTTATTGTGTCAATTCCAAATCTCTCATTCATGTCATTTTATAGCTGAGCTCAAAGCCCTCCTTAAAATAATGCTTTTAAAATTTGATCATGATTAAATCTTCTCATCCTCAGATAACTATTGATTTATTGATCTGATTATTTGTGTTTGAGAGACTTTTGGACTGAAGTATGAAACTTGTTATGCCCCTTGGTAGATTTAAGGGTATTTCCTTCCTGATGTGAACCTTTTAAATAATCTCTACTTAGAAGTGTTTCCAGTTTAAAAAAAAAAAAAAAAGATTTTTAAAAATGAAGTGTTTCTAGTTATGTTTGTCTGCCTGTAAAAGTTTGTGGAAACGCACTGAATCCCTATTTTTCTTGAGAGGAGAGAAGATAGGCACGCTCCAAGATGACCTCTCTACCAGTATGCTATCATTTCTTCTCAGGATGGGAGCAGAAATATTCACCAGAATGCTAACCAGGCCAGGTGTGGTGGCTGACGCCTGTAATCCCAGCACTTGGGAACGTGGAGGCAGTTGGATCATTTGAGTTCAGGAGTTCAAGATCAGCCTGACCAACATGGCGAAACCCTATCTCTACAAAAAGTACATAAAAAATAGCCAAACGTGGTGATGCATGCCTGTAATCTCAGCTACTTGGGAGGCTGAGGCATGAGAACCACTTGAACCTGAGAGGCAGTGTTGCAGTGAGCTGAGATCGTGCCACTGCACTCCAGCATGGGTGACGGAGTGAGACTCTATCTAAAAAAAAAAAAAAAAAAAAGAAAGAAAGAAAAGAAAAAAAATGCTAACTAGGCATCAGTTGTATTTTGACTTTTTTTTTTGAGATGGAGTTTTGCTCTGTCGTCCAGGGTGGAATGCAATGGTGCGATCTTGGCTCACTGCAACCTCTGCCTCCCGGGTTAAAATGATTCTCCTGCCCCAGCCTCCCCAGTAGCTGGGATCACAGGCGTGCACCACCACACCTGGCTAATTTTTTTGTATTTTTAGTAGAGACGTGGTTTCACCATGTTGGCCAGGCTGATCTTGAACTCCCGACCTCAGGTGATCTGCCTACCTTGGTCTCCCAAAGTGCTGGGATTACAGGCGTGAGCCACCGCGCCTAGCCAAATTTTGACATTTTGGTTTTTTTTTTAAACCTGTCTATCAATTTGATCCCAACTTCCATTTTACTATTTACCTGAATTGTGGTTTCCTGCTTGTCTGGTTTCTCTTTTTCCCCCCAACTCTTGTTCCTTTTGGTATTTCCAAGCCACACACCAGTCTTAGCTAAAAACCCCTTGTCTTTGTTACTGAGCTCTCTTAGTATGTGTATTTCATCTCATTATTCCTCCTTGTCTATCACAGTGCCTGGTGCTAGGTAAATACCCAGTTAACGTTTTAAGAAAATTAATGAATAAGTTATGGCAATTTAGTGGGCTCTTTTGGTGGATTCTCATAGCGATCGGTATGCTAGGAAATTACATACCATAGTTGTCAAGAGAATGGAATCACGGGCCCTGGGTTTGAGTTCGTGTTCCAGCTCCAGTTTTAGCTATGTAACATTGTGAAAATTGTTGCATGTCTTATGAATATGTTTCCTTATATGTAAAATTACGACAGTAAGAGCATCTACCCTACAAGCTTTTTTTGTTTTAAGACAATTCAAGTGCGGTAGTGAAAAGAGGGGAAAGAGTAGAACAAGGAGTTCAATCTGTAACTGTGAATAATCAATTGAGATAACTTGGTACTTTTGGACCAGCCCACAAAACCTTTTTTCCTGAGATGGAGTCTCACTCTGTTGCCCAGGCTGGTGTGCAGTGGCGCGATCTCAGCTCACTGCAACCTCTGCCTCCCAGGTTCAAGCGATTCTCCTGCCTCAGCCTCCTGAGTAGCTGGGATTACAGGCATGCTCCACCACACGCAGCTAAGTTTTGTATTTTTAGTAGAGATGGGGTTTCACCATGTTGGCCGGGCTGGTCTCGAACTCCTGACCTCAGTTGATCCGCCCATCTCAGCCTCCCAAAGTGCTGGGATTACAGGCGTGAACCACTGCACCCGGCCAAAACTTTTTGAACCACTCTTCTGTGGTCTTAGCACTCTCTCCCTGGAAGTGTTTTTCCCCCAGTTCTTTGCTGCTTCTTGACATTCATGTTTCATCCTAAATGTCATCTTAGAGAACCCCTCTATATCAGGCAGGATTTGTAGTTGTATGCAACGGAAACCAACTCTGGCTGATTACTGAAAAGATATTAAGGAAATTCACAAAACATCAGGGAAGGTCATAGAGTCATGCTTGAAGAATGCTAGAACAAGAGAAACTGGGCAGCAGGCAGAACCCACAACCAAAAGCATTCATAGACTCAGCCTGATGAACACACTGTTGCCACCACTACTTACACAGCTACCACCACCTGCTGCACTGGACTTAATGGCAGCTGTGGCCACCCCTTGCCGCACTCCAGGTGGATTCTCTGTGGTCCTCTGACTCTGAGATACTAGATTCCAGTTCAAGGTTTAGGGGTGATGTGTCTGGTTGGCATAGCCTGGGCCATGTATTCACACTGTAGCTGCAAGTGGCCTCAGAAAGAGAATCTCAGTCACCTTCTTTCTCACTTTGTAGTGGTAAGGGGCTCTGCTTCCCACTAGACTCAGAAGGGGAATTCCAAAATATAAGAAGGTTTCAAATGCTGAGAAGCCAGAAAATTCAACAAATGTCCACTACAGTTTCTTTGACCTGAAGTCTAAAAGTAGCTCCCCAGTCATTGTCACTTCAGCTTGTGTTATTGTCATCATAGCACTTTCCACTGCTGGATATTTTCTTATTTTTATTTATTTCATTGTTTATTGTCTGTCCCCTCCTGCTAGAATGTCAGTACCATGAAAGCAAGGACATTGCCTGTTTTGCTCATTGATACATCCCTTCATTCTGTGCTAGGAACAGCACCTGGCATGTAGTAAAAGCTCCTTATGTTCATTTGTTGAATGAATGACTATAAAACCCTTAGCACAATGCCTGGCACATAGTAAGTGCTTAATACTTGATAACATATTTTTCTTAGCAAATAAAAACATTTATATTTTTAAAAGAAAAGCCTTTTGACTTACATTGTTTCATTTGACCTCCACAGCAGTCTTCCAAGGAAAAGGGTATTGGAGGTAAGGAATGAGCCTTTTTCGGGTGAAGCGTACATAACCCCGTGAGTGAGTGTTCCAATGCGTCCTATGCCTGTGAGTCACAGGTGTGAGTGCCTGCTTGGAAAGATTAAGAGACTTAAGGCCACACAACTGTTTTTACTTAATACCAGATCCACTCACTTCCTTGGTCTTATTTCCAATGTAATCATCCTCACCTCATATTCTTGGTGACTGTGGGGGAAATTATTGTTGTTTGGCTTTGACCAGTATATCACAAAGCAGAGCTATAGATGCCATTTCGGGCTAGTGTTTGGCTTACATTAATTTGTCCAAATTCACATTTTTAATTTGATGGCCAAAGACCCCTGCAAAAATCATCATGAAACTATAGTTGTCAACTGGTATTCTGGTGTTCTTGATGCTTACCCTTAAAAATGCCAGCGACTGCCATATCTCCCTGGTAATGACACTAAGATGGCAATGCTGAATGGCTTCATGTTGTAAGGGAAGGTTCTTGCCTGTTTTGTTTGTTTGTTTGTTTGTTCTTTTTGAGAGTCTTGCTCTGTCACCCAGGCTGGAGTGCAGTGGTACAGACTAGGCTCACTGCAACCTCCACCTCCTGGGTACAAGTGATTCTCCTGCCTCAGCCTCCTGAGTAGCTGGGACTACAGGCATGTGCCACCACATAACTGGGACTACAGGCATGTGCCACCACACACTGCTAATTTTTGTATTTTTAGTAGAGACGGGGTTTCACCATATTGGCCAGGCTGGTGTCAAACTCCTGACCTCATGATCCACCCATCTCAGCCTCCCAAAGTGCTGAGATTACAGGCATGAGCCACCATGCCTGGCAGTTCTTGTCTTTTTAAGAGCTTATGATCCTGCCAGGCACGGTGGCTCATGCCTGTAATCCCAGCACTTTGGGAGGCCGAGGTGAGAGAGTTGCTTGAGCCCAGGAATTTGAGACATCCTGGGCAACATAATGAGACCCCATCTCAATTAAAAAAAAAAAAAAAAATGGCCGGGCACGTTGGCTCACACCTGTAATCTCAGCACTTTTGGAGGCTGAGGAAGGCGAATCACCTGAGGTCGGGAGTTTGCGATCACGTGGTGAAACCCTGCCTCTGCTAAAAATACAAAAATTAGCCTGGAGTGGTGGCAGGTGCCTGTAGTCCCAGCTACTTGGGAAGCTGAGGCATGAGAATCACTTGAACCCGGGAGGCAGAGGTTGCAGTGAGCCAAAATCGCACCACTGCACTCCAGCCTGAGCAACAGAGCAAGACTCTGCCAAAAAAAAAAAAAAAAAAAAAGGAAGGAAAGAAAAAGGAAGGGAGGGAGGGAAGGAAGGAAGGAAAGAATGGAAGGAAATAAAGGAAAGAAAGAAAGAGCTTGTTATCCCAAAATTGATTATGGAGGCATTAGCCCCAAAGAACTCGGGCTGAATGAGAACATCTAATTTGGCAGCTAGTTTTTTTTTTTTTTTTTTTTTTTTTTTGGTCCTACTGCATGCCTAGCACTAAAGGAAAACAAGATCTGCAATAACATAATGTTTAGGTATCGAGTTTTCTTTTGTGGTTAAATGACAGAGGAAAGGAAGGAGCCTGCTCACAGATCAGGTGAAAAATGTGATTTCAGGAGGGCGTACTAGGAATCTGCAGAAGGCCAACTGGTGAGAGATTGAAAAGTAGCCTTGTGAGGTCCTAATGACTGGCGGGGTTGGCAGAGAGAACTGGTGGACCCTGAGAGCCATCTTCCGAGTACGAAGGGCCATCATTGGGAAGAAAGACTAAACATCTGTGTGGCTTCGGAGGTGGAACCAGGACTAAAAAGTGAAAATGACAGGAGGCAGAACTTTCCTTGAAAGTCTAGTATTTTTAAATCTGATTACAAAATTAGTGTGCTTTTATAGAATAATTTTGAAAATATTAAAAAGTAGAAAAAGTCAGTCATATCATTACCCAAAGAGAACTATTGTTTTCTTTCTATTATTTTACTTATTTTTCATTTGTTTAGAGACAGGGTCTTGTTCTGTCACCCAGGCAGGAGTGCAGTGGTGTCATCATAGCTCACTGCAGCCTCAAACCCCCAGGCTCAAGTGATCTTCCCACCTCAGCCTCCTGAGTAGCTGGGACTACAGGCGCATGCCACCATGTCCAACTTTTTTTTTTTTTTTTTTTTTGATAAGGTTCACTTTGCTGCCCAGGCTGGTCTCTAATACCTGGCTTCAAGCAGTCCTCCCACCTCAACCTCCCAAAGTGCTGGGATTACAGGCTTGAGCCACTGTGCCAAGCCATATTTTGAATTTTCTTATGATAAAATTGTTTTTCTTTTTTAGAGACAGAGTCTCGCTATATTGCCCAAGCAGAACTTGAACCCCTGGGCTCAAGTGATTCTCCTGTCTCAGCCTCCTAAGTAGTTGGGACTATAGGTGCACAGCAGTGTACCACCACACCTGACTTTTCTTTTTCTTGTGGCAAATCCTCAGAAATAGGATTGCTTATTATTTTTAACAATCAGAGTTGTATAACACAGGAATAGGTTGCTTCAACAAGTGGTAAGGCTAGGCCAGCACAGTGGCTCGTGCCTGTAATCCCAGCACTTTGGAAAGCTGAGGTAGACAGATCTCTTGAGCCCGGGATTTCAATACCAGCTTCAGCAAGATGGCAAGATTCCATCTCTACAAAAAAAAAAAAAAAAAAGAAAGAAAAAATTAGCTGGGAGGGGTAGTGTGCACCTGTGATCTCAGCTACTCAGGAGGCTGAGATGGGAGGATCATTTGAGCCTTGAAAGTTGAGGCTACAGTGAGCCATGATCATGCCGCTGCACTGCAGCCTGGGTGACAGAGTGAGACCCTGTCTCAAAAAAGGAAAAAAAGAGGAGTGAAACTAAAAGTCTACCTACCAGGATGTTGTTTTGTTTTGTTTTGTTTTGTTTTTTGTTTTTTCAGTTTTTTGTGTTTTTGAGACGGAGTCTTGCTCTGTTGCTCAGGCTGGAGTGCAGTGGTGCAATCTCGGCTCATTGCAAGCTCCGCCTCCCGGGTTCATGCCATTTTCCTGCTTTAGCCTCCCGAGTAGCTGGAACTACAGGCGGCCACCACCACGCCCAACTTTTTTTTTTTGTATTTTTGGTATAGACGGGGTTTCACCATGTTAGCCAAGATGGTCTCGATCTCCTGATCTCGTGATCCACCCACCTCAGCCTCCCAAAGTGCTAGGATTACAGGCATGAGCCACCGCGCCTAGCCCTACCAGGATGTTAAAGAAGAATTTCTTCGTTAGGTTGGGTCTTGGACATGGTCACCATTACATTTCCTTTACACTGTTTGATTCCGTGAATCTATTAGAGGCTTGAGAGTTCTGTCTGTGATACTGATTTGGTTTTGGGGAGAGCCAAGCTGAGGATCAGAGATTTGAAGCATGACTAAAAGTTCAGATGAGCTGCCACAGATGCCTACTGAGCAAGTGAAACTTGATGTCTTTCTGGCTTTGCCTTGTTCTAACTTTAAGGATATGCTACCATCATCCTTCATACTTATACCCAACCTGCCATTTTCTGATGAAGTATAACATATTCCTTCCGTGTTTGTTCCAGTGGTTCTTGGGACTGTGCTACTGTTCTCCCCACTGACTTCACCCATTCCAGAGGTTTTTCAACACTCTGGAGCAGGGCTAGCCCACCATGCCGCAAATGACAGGCAATGGCCAGTTCACTGGGTGGGCTGTTTTAGGGGTGGAATTAGGTCCTGGGAGCCACCTTATTATCCATCCTCCAAAGTTTGATGATTTCTTTTCCCCCAGGTAATTAAATGTGTATTTTGTGGACCTGGGCTTGGCTGGAATGCTCAGGAGTCCTGAAGATCCTTTTATAGCTACCTTCTGTTAAACCCATTAAGAAAAGATGGCAAAAGTCAACATAACTAGAGACCTCATCCGTAGGCAGATCAAGGTAAGCAGCCCAGACTTCTGAACCAGATCATGAGATCCTTTCTTTCCCACAGGTTGATTTTACAGGTGAAAAAACTGAAATCTACAGTCTGTGACTTGCCAAAAGTCACATAGTTAGTGGCAGACCCAGGACTAGAATCAAGGTCTCTTCCTCTCCATCTTGTGTTGTCTAAGAACGTGGATTTCATGGAGACTCTGTCCACATACTTGTGCCTGGGCTGCTGAGATTAATGCAGGCTGGCGAGGGAGGGGAGCTGTCAATGTGTTGTGCAGAGACATACACATTCTTGTGTTGGGCAGGTGGTGCACAAGAGTAAATATAACTTCTTCATGTTGCTCCAGCTGCCAAGTTGTGTATGTATGAGATCCTGGGAGAGCATTAGTCCCAGTTCAGCTTGTATTCTCTCTGAGGCTCTCCTGTGCTAAAGCCTGTCCTCTGCAGTTTATATGTAGAAGACACTCTGATACCTGTGAGATGAATGGATGACTGGGCAGTCAAGTTCAGTTAGTGAAGTAGCCCCAGGCTTTGTCAGGGAAACCCTCAGTAAAGGACCCATAGAGGTTTAATGGAATACATTAAACCAAGGCATGATGCGCTCCAGCTCTGGTAAGAATCCCCAGCTGGAGTCAGGAGCTTCATCTCACCACTGCCCTAATTAACTAACTATAGGTCTTTAGTCATTTTACCTCCTGTGCCTCAGTTTTATGTTGTTAAATGATGATAATGGCTGTCTGCCTGGAGACTGACCTTGAGAAAGTTCTTTGACAAGTTAAGTGCTAAAAAGTACTAAAAAAATTTTTTTTTTTTCCGAGACGCTGTGATGCTGTTACCCAGGCTGGGGTGCAGTGGTGTGATCTCGGCTCACTGCAACCTCCGCCTCCCAGGTTCAAGCGATTCTCTTGCCTCAGCCTCCCAAGTAGCTGGGACTACAGGCATATGTCACCATGCCCAGCTAATTTTTTGTATTTTTAGTAGAGACAGGGTTTCACCGTGTTAGTCAGGGTGGTCTTGATCTCCTGACCTCGTGATCCACCCGCCTTGGCCTCCCAAAGTGCTGGGATTACAGGTGTCAGCCACAACGCCTGGCCTAAACAAATTTTTAACTAAACAAATTTTTAAAAATCAAGTGGCATGCAGCATAAGCTGTGGTCACCATTTAGAAGGATTGAGTATGTGCCTCTACATGAGCCATGTACTTGGTGTATTTGTGTATTTTTCCCTGCATCCCTGGATCCTTTTATCTCATTTTTATTTTTATTTTTATTTTTATTTTTTGAGACAGAGTTTTGCTCTTATTGCCCAGGCTGGAGTGCAATGGCATGATCTTGGCTCACTGCAACCTCCACCTCCCAGGTTCAAGTGATTCTCCTGCCTCACCCACCCGAGTAGCTGGGATTACAGGCGTGTGCTACCATGCCTGGCTAATTTTGTATTTTTAGGCCGGGCGCGGTGGCTCAAGCCTGTAATCCCAGCACTTTGGGAGGCCGAGACGGGCGGATCACGAGGTCAGGAGATCGAGACCATCCTGGCTGACACGGTGAAACCCCGTCTCTACTAAAAAATATGAAAACTTAGCTGGGCGAGGTGGCGGGCGCCTGTAGTCCCAGCTACTCAGGAGGCTGAGGCAGGAGAATGGCGTAAACCCGGGAGGTGGAGCTTGCAGTGAGCTGAGATCCGGCCACTGCACTCCAGCCTGGGCGACAGAGCGAGACTCCGTCTCAAAAAAAAAAAAAAAAAATTTGTATTTTTAGTAGAGATGGGGTTATACCATGTTGGCCAGGCTGGTCTTGAATTCCTGACCTCAGATGATCTGCCCTCCTTGGCTCCCAAAGTACTGGGATTACAGGCATGAGCCACCATGCACAGCCCCTGAATCCTTTTAGCTTTGTCCATTTGTGGGAGTTTTTTGTGTGTGATTTCATTAGACTGAGTAGTCCTTAAAGACAGGGGCCATTTCCTAGAGGCACAGAATCAGCAGGGTTTTTTTTTCCCTTTGTGTGCAATGTGTGTCCTAAAGATGATTCCCACCCTGTTCATCCTAAATATGGAACTATTCCCCATTGTTGTTTCCAATTTTTCTTCTCTCCTTTTTAAAAATTTTTTGCTTTTTTTTTAAAAAAAAAACTGAACAGCACCACTTACTGCTTGATTATATACTACTGTCTTCTATTCTTCTCTCATCCTTGTCCAAGAATAATACAAAGTCCTGTAGGCCAGTTCTTTGTTGTCTTCTTTAGCTCCTGTGGTGCCCAGGAAAGGGCTGGATATATAGTAGGCACATAATAAATCATATTTAATTGAATTGATTAAATCAAGAATTTGTTTCTGTCCGCTAGGAGCGGGGTGCCCTGAGCTTTGAGCGGCGCTACCATGTCACTGACCCCTTTATCCGGCGGCTGGGCCTGGAAGCAGAGCTGCAGGTAAGAGATCCAGTTTACACCCTAGATGCAGATGGCCTGCTGTCCATTCTCTGCCTGCAGAAATCCTCTTGGCCTCATCAAGGCATAAACAAGTGTTTCTCTGCAGACCATATCTGATGGTTACTTCTCCTTCAATAGACCACTAAATCTGAATCAAGTCAGCTATTGACATAGTCACGTATAAATTATTTTTTTGGACATATTATTTGCTTTGTGCTTTAAAAAAGTTTGTTCAATTTCATACCACTTTTTTTACTATTGGCTTGGGCAGTGAATACAGATTCCTACCTGTATACAGTAATATAGAATGTATAGTGTTTTCATGTACATATACACATACACATAATGTATACATGCACACACACACAAGCATACACACTTTCTTATTTTAGCATCAAAGCAATGCTATGGGTATGTAGACTGAGAATAGGTATTTTTAAAAAAAGACTGGCTCATGCCTGTATTCGCAGCACTTTGGGAGGTCAAAGAGGGTGGATCACTTGAGGTCAGGAGTTTGAGACCAGCCTGGCCAACATGGTGAAATACCAACTTTACTAAAAATACAAAATTAGCCAGGCATGGTGGTGCATGCCTGTAATCCCAGCTATTCGGGAGGCTAAGGCATGAGAATTACTTAAATCCAGGAGGCGGAAGTTGTAATCAACCAAGATCGTGCCACTGCACTCCTGCCTGGATGACAGAGCAAGACTGTTTCTCAAAAAAGAAAAAAATAAAAGAAAGCCAGGTTCAATGATACATGCCAATAGTCCCAGCTATTTGGGAGGCTGAGACGGGAGGATTGCTTGAGCCCAGGAGTTCAAGTCCAGCCTGAGCAATATAGCAAGACCTCGTCTCTAAAAATTAAAATAATAAAGTGTTAAAAAAAAAAAAAAAAGCCGGGCACGGTGGCTCAAGCCTGTAATCCCAGCACTTTGGGAGGCCGAGACGGGCGGATCACAAGGTCAGGAGATCGAGACCATCCTGGCTAACATGGTGAAACCCCGTCTCTACTAAAAATACAAAAAACTAGCCGAGCGAGGTGGCGGGCGCCTGTTGTCCCAGCTACTCGGGAGGCTGAGGCAGGAGAATGGTGTAAACCCGGGAGGCGGAGCTTGCAGTGAGCTGAGATCCGGCCACTGCACTCCAGCCTGGGCGACAGAGCGAGACTCCGTCTCAAAAAAAAAAAAAAAAAAAAAGCCAAAAACCAAAACACTTGTTCAAGTTTGTCCTGTCCAGTCCATGGATAGGCCAGACCTTTGGTCCAGAAATTCAGCTTTTTCATTGTGTCTGACATAGAGACTCCATAATGTTAGTTCCATTCTCTTTTCTTCCTCAACGTCATGTGTTTTGTGTTTTGTGGGTCTTTGTTTTTTTTGTTTGTTTGTTTTTTTGTTTGTTTGTTTTTGGTAGAGTTGGGGTCTTGCTATGTTGCCCAAGCTGATCTCCAATTCCTGACCTCAAACAGTTCTCCCACCTTGGTCTCCCAAAGTGCTGGGAATACAGGCGTGAGCCACCTCACCCAGCCAAGATCACATTTTGAATCTAATTTTTTTTTTTTTTTTGAAACAGTGTCTTGTATTGTTGCCCAGGCTGGAATGCAGTGGTGCCATCTTGGCTCACTGCAGCCTCAATTTCCCGGGCTCAAGTGATCCTCCTGCCTCAGCCCCATGAATAGCTGGGATTACAGATACATGCCACCATGCCCAGCTAATTTTTGTATTTTTTTGTAGAGACAGGGTTTCACCATGTTGCCCAGGCTGGTCTCAAACTCCTGAGCTCAAGCCATTCACCTGCCTCAACCGCCCAAAGTGCTTGGATTACAGTTGTGAGCTACTGTGCCTAGCCCACCTTGTAATCTTTAAGAACTTAGTACTTGTTGAGTTTTGGCATAGTATCAAAGAAGGATATACACAATTATCTAAAAAGGCTATTCAAATATTCCTTCCAATTCCAGCTTCTTTGTGAGGCTGGATTTTTTTTCACATACTTCAACCAAAACTGACATTGCAGTGGGCTGAATACAAGAGCAGATGAGAATCTACTGGTCTTCCATTAAACTATACATTAAAGAAGTTTGCAAAAATGTAAAACACCACCACTCTTCTCATTAAATTCTTTGCCTTGGAAAATACAGTTATTTCATTTAAAATGTGTTTTTTATTGGGTTTTTTTAGCAAATTAATAATATGCCAGCCTGGGCAACATAGCGAGACCTTGTCTCTACTAAAAATTTTTTTAAAAAGGAATTAGCCAAGCATGGTGGTGCGTACTTGTCCCAACTATTTGGGAGGCTAAAATGGGAGGATCACTTGGGCCTAGGAGGTTGAGGCTGCAGTGAAGTGTGATTGTGCCACTGCACTCCAGCCTGGGTGACAGAATGAGACCCTGTTTTTAAAAAAAAAAAAATTGCTGGGCGCAGTGGCTCACGCCTGTAATCCCAGCACTTAGGGAGGCTGAGACGGGCGGATCACCTGAGGTCAGGAGTTCAAGACCAGCCTGCCCAACATGGAGAAACCCCAGCTCTACAAAAAATACAAAAATTAGTTGGCTGTGGTTGTGCATGCCCGTAATCCCAGCAACTTGGGAGGCTGAAGCAGGAGAATCGCTTGAACCCTGGAGGCAGAGGTTGCAGTGAGCCAAGATCATGCCATTGCACTCCAGGCCTGGGCAACAAGCATAAAACTCCATCTCAGAAAAAAAAAAATTGTTTTAATTTCTAATATGATAAATATTGACAGATATCACCCATATAAACAAAAGCTCTTGGGAATCTTCAATAATTTTTAATAGTGTAAAGGGATCCTGAAACTAAAAATTTTAAGAACCACCGCTCTATGGAGCCATGGAATGGGATGCCTGAATAATATCGCCTGGAGAAAAAGTAGGAGGAGCAAGAAGAGGGTCTAGGACCAAGAACCAACATGTTTCAGCATTTAGAGAGTACTTGCTTTTCCTCTTCCTCTACCCACTGAAGACAGAAAGAATAGCCATAGAGGTTTGAGGAGAACATGGTATCATGATAGCCAAGGAGAAGAGAAAGCTCGACTGTGTTGATTTTTATAGTCTAACTCTCAAAAAGCCATCTGTTTTCCTCTTTCCTGGTTTGGATTTGGAGAGAATACTATTTGCATTACCCCAAATAGTAATTAAAATACCTCTATAAGCAATGTGAACTTGGAGAAGTCCTTTAACTTCTAAAGGCCATTTCTTCATCTGTAAAGTAATGTCTCTTAGGTGTAAGTAAGTTAATTTATGTAAAGTACCTAGCACAGTGTCCAGTATATTGTATAAGTCCATGACATACACAAACATTAGCTGCTATTATTGTTGTTATTTATGGAAAGCTCTTAAAGTTTTCCAAGATACCAGTCCCAAGATGCTGATTTGATGGCATCTAGCTATTTAAAACTTCTTCAGTCACTTCCTTCCCTGTTTTATTTCCGTCATTGTCACATATGGACTTCATGTTAGTCAATAATAGATTGTCTTTGGCATTCAGAAAAGGTGATTAGTGTGAGGTAAGGGTGGGATAAGAGGGAAAATCAACAGTAAAAGCTCCTGCCTTTTGGTGGTTACTGGTTATGATGTTTTCTTTATGATCTGGGCAAAACATTTTTTCTGGGTTTTCCAATTTTCTACTCTGTATGCTTTTGAAAAATGCAAAGGGAAGCTGAAAGAGAACTATTATGACATAGTGTCAAACATTTAGTAGATGCTCAATAAAAACCTGTTAGTGTGATTGGCTTTTTTGATTTTCCACATTAGAGGTAGCTTTCATAACCTTATCCCTATTCAGCCATGCGATTTCTCTAGCTTCCGCCTTAATAATCTGGTCTGATTTTTACTTTTTGACTTTATAGTTTGCATTTTCTGTTCGTTTAAAATTCAGACTTTAGCTAGTCTTGATATTTGTTACCCTTCCTGTATGTTAATAGAATTTGTACCTACAGAACTAACTGTTTAAAAAGCCTCCAAGTTAACTTGGATTACTTTCTTCTTTTTTTTTTTTTTTGGCAACAGGGCCTCACTCTGTCGCCCAGGCTGTAGTGCAGTGGCTGATCTCAGCTCAGTGCAACCTCTGCCTCCTGGGCTGAAGCAATTCTCATGCCTCAGCTTCCTGAGTAGCTGGGATTACAGGCATGTGCCACCACACCCAGCTAAATTTTTTATTTTGCTGGAGATGGAGTTTCGCCAAGTTGGCCAGGCTGGTCTCAAACTCCTATCCTCAAGTGATCCACTCACCTTATTTTTTAATAGGTCAACATTCATATGGTTCAAATTCAAAAGTTTAAAAAGTCATCTCCTCATTATTTTTCCCAGCTACCTAATCCATTTACGTGGAATCAACTAATATAATCAGTTTTAGTATCCTTTCAGAGGAATTTTATGCATAAAATTCTTACCTTTTCTCACAGATGTTAGCCTAACATGTTTACTGTTTCAGTAAGAAAATCAACAACTTACTAAAAAAAGGTCTAAAACAATGAAGTATCTTTAAAAAGATACTTTCATAATTTTGCCATATTCATATATAAGATATTTCTAATTTCTAATTCTTTCATGGTTCAGAGTGTTCTGTTGTGTATGTGGACCCATAATTTACTTAAATTATCCGTACCAATAGACATGTAGATTACTTCTAATTTTTTGCATGTACAGGGTCATTCCTTATGACATCATTTGGCACATGCAGTTATATCTCTATCAGATGAATACCTGGGGTGGAATTTGTAGGTCAGAGGATATATGCATCTCTTATTTTGATAAATATTACCAAAATTGTCTTCCATGGTGTTTGTACCAACTTTTACTCCTATCATATTCCTTCACTCTTATCTTAAACATAATGCTCAACAAATATTCTCTCTCAAACCACAATGTGTTCATCATCATTTTGAGAAATTTCACAGGTGAGGCATGGTGGCTCACTTCTGTAATCTCAGTAATTTGTAAGGCCATGGCAGGCGGATCACTTGAGCTCAGGAGTTTGAGACCAGCCTGGGCAACATGGCAAGACCCGTCTCTATACCATCAAAAATGAAAACATAAAAAAAGAGAGATTTCACAGATGAGTGCAGAATGATAGGCCAGAGAGATCACAGATTGGCTTTCAAGATACTTTTTATTTTTATCTTTTAATTTTTATTTTTTAATTTTTGTTTGTTTTCTGTTTGTTTTTTTTTTTTTGAGACGGAGTCTCGCCCTGTCACCCAGGCTGGAGTGCAGTGGCGCGATCTTGGCTCACTGCACCCTCCACCTCCCAGGTTCAAGTGATTCTCCTGCCTCAGCCTTCCGAGTAGCTGGGATTACAGGCACATGCCTCCATGCCTGGCTAAGTTTTGTATTTTTAGTAGAGATGGGGTTTCACAGTGTTGGTCAGGGTGGTCTCGAACTCCTGACCTCGTGATTCACCCAACTCAGCCTCTCAAGTGCTGGGATTACAGGCGTGAGCCACGAAGCCCAGCCAATTTTTTAGTTCTGCTGAGACAGAGACTCAGTCTGTCACTCAGGCTGGAATGCAGTGGTGCATTCTTGGCTCACTGCAACCTTTGCCTCCTGGGTTCAAGGGATTCTCCTGCCTCAGCCTCCCAAGTAACTGGGACTATAGGTGCATGCCACCACACCTGGCTAATTTTCGTAGTTTTAGTAGAGATGGAGTTTCACTATGTTGGCTAGGCTGGTCTTGAACTCCTGACCTCAGGTGGTCCGCCACCTCAGCCTCCCAAAGTGCTGGGATTACAGGCATGAGCCACTGCGCCCAGCCCAAGATACTTTTTAAAATGAAAAATGTAGGCTCAGTGCAGTGGCTTATGCCTATAAATCCCAACACTTTGGGAGGCTGAGATAAGAGGATGGGGAGTCGAGAAAGGAGTTCAAGACCAGCCTGGGTAACATAAGGAGGCCCTGTTTCTCAAAAAAAAAAAAAAAAAAAAAATCAGCCAGGCATGGAGGCACACGCCTATAGTCTCAGCTACTTGGGAGGCTAAGGCAGTAGGATCGCTTGAGCCCAGGAGGTTGAGGCTGCAGTGAGCCATGATCACACCACTGCACTCCAACTTGGGCAACAGAGTGGGACTGCCTCGAAAAAAAAAGTACAAACAATAAATATGTTAGGCTAACATATGAGTGTGGCAAGAGAGAATAGAGAATACTCAATTTAAGAGAACAATTAGAGTTCAAGTGGAAGAGGAATGAGAAATGAGATTGGTGAGGTAAGTGTGGATGGGCTATTTGTAATGAAGGATGTTGTAAGCTACGTGGAAGACTATGGACAATGGAGAGCCACTGAATGGTTTTTACCATAAGAGCAACATCATCAGAGTTATGCTTTTTTGTTTATTTGTTTGTGAGATGGAATCTTGCTCTGTCACCCAGGCTAGAGTGCAGTGGCACAATCTTGGCTTACTGCAACCTCCGCCTCCCGGGGTCAAGCAATTCTGCCTCAGCCTCCTGAGTAGCTGGGACTATAGGTGTGCACCACCACTCCTGGCTAATTTTTGTATTTTTAATAGAGACGGGGTTTCACCATATGGGCCAGGCTGGTCTCAAACGCCTGAACTTGTGATCCGCCCACCTTGACCTCCCAAAGTGCTGGGATTACAGGCATGAGCCACCGTGCCCGGACTTCTTGTTGTTGTTGTTGTTGAGACAGAGTCTTGCTGTGTCACCCAGGCTAGAGTGCAGTGACACGATCATGGCTCACGATAGCCTTGACCTCCTGGGCTTTGGATGATCCTCCCACCTCAGCCTCCCAAGTAGCTGGGACTACAGACACTCACCACCATGCCCAGCTAGTTAGAAACAGGGTTTTACCATGTTGCCTAGGCTGGTTTTGAACCCCTAGGCTCATGTAGTCCACCCACCTTGGCCTCTCAAAGTGCTGGGATTACAGGCATGAGCCACCACCATGCCTGGGCAGAGTTATGCTTTTTAAAAAATTAATGTTGGCTTCAAAATGAAGAATAGATTGCAGGAGTTTAAACTGGAGACAGGCAGAACCAGTTAAGAGGTTATGACAGTGATTCAGGAAAAGGTGATGGGTTACCTGAACTAAAATACAGTAATTTGGATGGAGAGAAGCCAGTGGATTTGAGAGACATTTAAGAGGTATAATTGGGGCAAGTGCTGTAATCCCAGCACTTTGGGAGGCCAAGGCAGGCGGATTACTTGAGCTCAGGAGTTCGAGACCAGCCTGGCTAACATGGTGAAACCCTGTTTCTACTAAAAATACAAAAATTAGGCAGGGGTGGTGACACACCCCTGTGGTCCCAGCTACTTGGGAGGCTGAGGCACAACAATCACTTGAGCCTGGGAGGAGGTGGAGGTTACAGTGAGCCAAGATTGTGCCACTGCACTCCAGCCTGGGCAACAGAGCGAGTCTCCCTCAAAAAATTAAAAATTAAAATAATTTTTAAAAAGAGGTAGAATTAGGCCAGGCGCAGTGGCTCACACCTGTAATCCTAGCACTTTGGGAGGCCAAGACGGGCAGATCACTTGAGCCCAGGAGTTTGAGACCAGCCTGGGCAACATGGCGAAACATGGTCTTTACAAAAAAAAAATAGAGCCAGGCATGATGGCGCACACCTGTAGTTCCAGCTACTTGGGAAGCTAAGGTAGGAGGATCATCTGAGCCTAGGGAGGTTGAGGCTGCACTGAGATGTGATCATGCCACTGAACTCCAGCCTGGTGGACAGAATGAGAAGGAAATAGTACTGCCATTACTGCCAGTGGAAAAGTAAAATAAGGACCAAGAAGTATTCATTGATTTAGAGCAAAGACACTATAGTGGTAACCGTGGCAAGAACCATTTCTGTGGAATGTGGTGTGGATAGATAGAAGTGGGTTGAGGAATTATTGGAAAACGAAGAAGTGAAAATATCAAGTATAGATTACTCTTTCAGTCTGGCTATGAAGGAAGGGGGAGAGAAATAGTAGGCTGTAGCTAGATATGTATGAAGTTGGCATCAAGGAAGGACTTTTATAAATTAAGGAAACTCGGCCGGGCGCGGTGACTTATGCCTGTAATCCCAGCACTTTAGGAGGCCGAGGCAAGCAGATCACAAGGTCAGGAGTTCGAGACCAGCCTGACCAACATGGTGGAACCCTGTCTCCACCAAAAATACAAAAAAATTCGCCATTTGTGGTGGCGTGTGCCTATAATCCCAGCTATTCAGGAGGCTGAGGCAGGAGAATCGCTTGAACGCGGGAGATGGAAGTTGCAGTGAACCGAGATCGCGCCACTGCTCTCCAACCTGGGTGACAGAGCAAGACTCCGTCTCAAAAAAGAAAGAAACTCAAGCATGTGTAATCTGAAGAGGAAATAACTGGCAGAGAAAGGGAAAGCTGAAGACACAGGAAAGCAAGGAGATTATCCAGAGTGGGGATGTGTCAGATGAATGTTGTAAGAGAACAGTTGTAATAATGAATCATCGATTCTTAGCTGGATAGGGAAGGAAGTAAAGACATGAGTTTGCCTATAAGGAGAGAGTAGATGGGTTGGTTGACTGGACTTGGAGGTCTTTTAAGGACTGGGGAGAGAGAGAGAGAGAAAGATTGTCTTGTGCTTTGCTTTTTTTTTTTTTTCCACTTACCAATATATCTTGAAAATTATCCCATATCAGTTCACAGAGTTCTTCCTTTTTTTTTTTTTTTTTGAGGTAGTGTCTCTGTTGCCTGGGCTGGAATGCAGTGGCACAATTTCAGCTCACTAAAGCCCTCGACCTCCCAGGCTCAAGCAATCCACCCACCTCAGCCTCCTGAGGTAGGACTATAGGCATGCACTACCACGCCTGGCTGATTTTTGTATTTTTTTTTTTTAATAGAGATGGGGTCTTGCTGTGTTGACCAGGTTGGTCTCGAACTCCTGGCCTCAAGCATTCCTTCTATTTTGGCCTCCCAAAGTGCTAGGATTATAGACAGGAGCCACCACGCCCAGCCCTTCTGCCCTTACTTATTATTTTACAGCTGTAGAGTACACCATTGTGTAGATGCACCAAGATGTATTCATTGAATTTCCCATGTGTGGGCATGTAGAGTTGTTTCTAAGAGTTTGTAATTATAATAATAATTATTATAATCAAACTACCTTATATTAAATACATAGGTAGTTTAGTATTGCTGGAGATGTATCTTTAGGGTAGAAAACTTAAAAGTGAGAGTACTAGTCAAAGGGTAAATGTATATGTAGTTTTGTTAGATATTGCTGGCCGGGCTTGGTGGCTCACGCCTCTAATACCAGCACTTTGGGAGGCTGAGGCAGGTGAATCGCTTGAGCTCAGGAGTTCAAGATCAGCCTGGGCAACATGGCAAGACCCCATCTCTACAAAAAATACAAAAATTAGCCAGACGTGGTGGCACGTGCCAGTAGTCCCAGCTACTTGGGAGGTTGAGGTAAGAGGATCACCTGGGCCTAGGAGGTTGAGGCTACAGTGAGCTGAGATCGTGCCACTGCATTCCAGCCTAGGCAACAGAGTAAGATCCTATCTCAAAAACAAAGAAACAAACAAACAAACAAAAAAAACAGATGTTGCCAAATTCTCCACCATGGAATTTGCACCATTTTGTCTTCCCACCAGCAATGCATGAATGTGCCTGTTTTTCTATAACTCATCAGTAGACTGTGTGGTTGAGCTTTTGAATTTTTTTTTTTTTTATCATTCTAACTAGTAAAAAGTGTGTCAGTATAGTTTTAAGTTACATTTCTCTTATGAATGAAGTTTAATATATATTCCATATGCTTGAGGGCCATTTTAATATAATTTTTGCCAATTTTGGTGTAACAAGGGAGGGAGAATAAGGATTGATATATGCATCTGCATGGTTTTTGTAAACAGAAGCACAGGATGGATAAGGAGAAACTAATGAAATTAGTCACTGCAGCGGGTGGGAGGTATAAGGTAGAAGAGTAGAGAAAGGTGAGTAACTCTTCTTTGGACCTTTTTGTAGTTTTTACATTTATTTATTTTATTTTTATTTTTATTTTGAGACAGAGCCTCTCTCTGTTGCCCAGGCTGGTGTGCAGTGGCATGATCTAGGCTCACTGCAACCTCTGCCTCCTGGGTTCAAGCAATGCGTATGCCTCAACCTCCTGAGTAGCTGGGATGACAGGCATCTGCCACCATGCTCTGCTAATTTTTGTATTTTGAGTAGAGATAAGGTTTCACCATGTTTGCTAGGCTGGTCTCAAACTCCTGGCCTCAAGTGACCTGCCTGCCACAGACTTCTAAAATGTTTAGATTACAGGGACGAGCCACCATGCCTGTTTACTTTTAGAACCATGTTGAGACTTTACATTTTCAGAAAGTAAAATTAAATCAACAAAGTTGGGAAGTGGGATGCCAACTAATTCATGTAATTTACTTTTTGTATTTTATTTTATTTATGTTATGTTATGTTATGTTATGTTATGTTATGTTATGTTATGTTATGTTATTTGAGATGGAGTCTCACTCTGTTGCCCAGGCTGGAGTGCAATGGTGTGATCTCGTCTCACCACAACCTCTGCCTCCCGGGTTCAAGCGATTCTCTTGCCTCAGCCTCCTGAGCAGCTGGGATTACAGGCGTGCACCACCATGCCTGGTAACTTTTGTATTTTAGTAGAGATGGGGTTTCTCCATGTTGGTCAGGCTGGTCTCAAACTCCCGGCCTCCGGTGATCCACCCGCCTCGGCCTCCCAAAGTGCTGGGATTATAGGTGTGAGCCACTGTGCTGGCCTAAAAAATTTTTTAAAAAATAAAAAATAGACCAGGCATGGTGGCTCACTTCTGTAATCCCAGCACTTTGGGAGGCCAAGGCAGGAGGATCACCTGAGGTTGGGAGTTCAGGACCAGCCTGACCAACATGGTGAAACCCTGTCTCTACTAAAAATACAAAAATTAGCTGTGCGAGATGGTGCATACCTGTAATCCCAGCTGCTCGGGAGGCTGAGGCAGGAGAATCGCTTGAACCTGGCAGGCAGAGGTTGCGGTGAGCTGAGATGGCGCCATTGCACTCCAGCCTGGGCAACAGGAGCAAAACTCTGTCTCAAAAAAAAAAAAAAAAATTTTTTTTTTAGTAGAGAGAAGGTTTTGCTGTGTTGCCCAGGCTGGTCTCAAACTCCTGGGCTCAAGTGATCCCGCCTTGGCCTCTCAAGTACTCCCACAGTGCTGGGATGAGGCGTGAGCCACCATGCCCAGCCAATTTTTTAATGTGATACTTTGTATATATTTTCAGTATAAAGATAAAATGAACTTCAAAGAAATCTTGAGCTCTACTTAGTAGATTTGTCATTTGTAGTATTGCTGTAGCAATTCTGTAACTACTTCGTGTATGTTACAGAATTGAATAAAGAAGTCAATGTTATTGGGAGCCAGAGTTCTCATGTAGAAGGGAAATTCAAATATGGAATAGGGAAAGACGAGGAAGAACTCTGAGGTACTGGATTGGAATTAGCCTATTTCAATATAAACTCATGATTTTAAAAGCACGTATAGCTTGAGGCCAGGAGTTGGAGACCAGCCTGGGTAACATAGTGAGACCCCTGTCTTCACAAATAAAAAATAGCTGGGCATGGTGACACATGTCTGTACTTCTAGCTGCTCAGGAGGTTGAGGCAGGAGGATCATTTGAGCCCAGGAGGTCAAGGCTGCACTGAGCTATGATTGCGCCACTGCACCCCAGCCTTGGCAACAAAAAAATAAAATAAATGTCTCTAAAAAACATAAAAATAAACTACATATATAGAAATTTGTGTTTATCTATTATTTCCAGCTCTGTCCACAAAATGGTAATTTAGAAGCCATGATACCATAGTAATTATGGGTTGCTAGTTTCTAAATACCATTCTCTATTAAAAGGAAGCAGGGATTTTTGGAGAAATAACTAATTCTAGGGCTGGGACAGGGCAAAAGTTGATATAGTCTTAAAAAATGTCAGTGTCATAGGAAACAAAAAAGGGCTGAGGAACTGTCCCAGATTAAAAGAAACAGAAAATGACTAATTTTCTTAATGACATTAAGAAAACATAAACTAAATGCAGTGTGTGATCCTGGATTGGATTCTGAATGAGGAAAATAAAATGAACATTATTGGACAGTTGGTGAAATTTGAATATGGACTATGTGTTAGACAACAGTATTGTATCAGTGTTAAATTTTCTGATTTTGATAAATATGCTCTGGTTAAATAAAAGAATGACCAATGTTCTCAAGAATTATACACTGAAGTAGTTAAGTGTAAGGGGTCCTGAAGTCTACAACTGATTTTTCAAATGGTTCAGTAAAAAAGGTACTTTGCACGTGTGTGTGTGTGTGTGTGTGTGTGTGTGTAGAGAGAGAAAGAGGAGAGGGAGAGGAAAAAAGATTATTTAATTTATGAATTAGGTAAAACGTATATATAGGCATTCTTATACTATTCTTGCAAACTTTTTATGTTTGAAATTGTTTCAAAATAGAAAGTTGAAGTTGTTCATTAGGAAAATACAAAGGGCTGAGCACAATGGCTCACGCCTGTAATCCCATCACTTTGGAGGCTGAGGTGGGAGGATCACTTGAGCCCAGAGCTGTGACCAGCCTGGGCAACATAACAAGACCTCATCTCTACAAAAAAATACAAAGATTAACCAAGTGTGGTGGTGTGCGCCTGTAGTCCCAGCTACTAGGGAGTCAGACGTGGGAGGATTGCTTGAGCCTAGGAGTTTGAGGCTGCAGTGAGCTATGATCATACTACTTACTCCAGCCTGAGCAACAGGGGGAGACCCTGTCTGAAAAAAAAGAGAGCGAGAGAGAAAGAAAAAACAAAATAAAATGCAAAGAACTGGCTGGGACACAGTGGCTCATGCCTATAATCCCAGCACTTTGGGAGTCAGGAGAATCGTTTGAGGCCAGGAGTTTGAGGCCAGCCTGGGCAACATAGCAAGACCCCATCTCCATAAAACATTTTTTAAAAGTAAAAGAAAATGCAAAGAACTGTTGTAGCGGCAGCAACCAAGTAAGAGAGCCAAAAGGGAGGTTGAGATTAAGCAACTTAAATTTAAATTAATGAGGATTAATTTTAAGCCATTCTAGTATATAAGACCCAATCAGCTGTCCACTTTCCTTGGACATTTTTGCTGAGCATTCCACATCCCTCTTCAGTTACATGTGCCAGCTCATCTCATGAGTTTTATTGTCACAACTGGATAAGAACCAAATATCCTGGGATTCCAGCCATGGCCTGCAGTCCTCACTTTTTTGGGGAGCTGCTTGCTTTCATTTTGTATGTATTACCAGGGATCTTCCAAGATCACCTTGGAAGTTGTGATCACACTTTGATTCCTGCTACTTCATTCACTTGTGGGATTTCTTGGCACAGTATTAGATGCATGGTAGAGAGAAGAAGAAAGGAATCTCACTTTACAAATCAGAGTAAAACTGAGCATTTCTGAGGTCAGATAAGTGGTAGAAATAAGATTTTAAAGATTTATATCAGGCTTATCTGGCTCCAGAGTTCATATCCTTTCTGCCTCAACCATGTATCTGTTTTAAAAATGGCTTAATAGATAGTTTCTGGCTTGGTGGATTTATTCTCTTGCCTTATTAGTTTTCTTCATATTATCCTTAAACAATTGCAAACATTATGTATCTGTCTTACCTTTACAATCTGTCCTGCTTGCTTTTTCCATTTTGTTTCTTGTATAATTTTATAAGTCTTATGTAAGTCGTATGAAACTAGATTGATTTCCTTTTTGAATAACTTTGGTAGATGAGAGCAGTTCCATAGGCATAGTGTAACCTTATTCTAACAAACACTTGTCAGAGCTTTTTAAGATAATACCATTTTAGAGAAGTAAACTAGATACCAAGTTCATTAAACAGTCATGTTTAAAGAAAAAGATGCCAGCCTGGCCAACATGGTGAAACCTCATCTCTACTAAAAATACAAAAAAGTAGCCAGGCATGGTGGCAGGCACCTGTAATCTCAGCTACTCGGGAGGCTGAGACAGGAGAATTGCTTGAACCCAGGAGGCGGAGGTTGCAGTGAGCCAAGATTGCACCACTGCACTCTAACCTGGACGACAGAGTGAGACTCTGTCTCAAAAAAAATAAAAATATAAATAAAGAAAGAAAAAGATGGAGCGGGGATCTGACTTTGTGAGAGATTTCCTTTCGTGAGGACTGTCCTTTAAATCACAGATCAGCAATTTATGGCCAGTGGGCCAAATCCAGAATGTTGGCTGTTTACTTGTTTGTTATTTTATATAATTGAGTGGTTTTGACTATTCACAAACTATATTCACAAAGTTTTGCAACCATCCCTGCTCTCTAATTCCAGAACGTTTTCATCACCCCAAAAAGGAACCTCTTACCCATCTTAGCAGTCACTCCCTTCTCCCATACTGACCCTACCCAGAAACCACTAATCTATTTTCTGTTGCAATGGATTTTCCTATTCTGAACATTTCACTTAAATGGAATTATAAAGTTTGTGGCTTTTTAGCGTAATGTTTTTAAGATTCATCTATGTTATAGCATGAATCTGTACTTTTCTTTTTTGTGGCCAAATAGCATTCTGTCATTTGGATATACCACATTCTGTCTATTCATTCATCAGTTGGTGGAACATGGGGTTATTTCTATTTTTTGGCTATTATGAATAATGCTTCTATGAACATTTGTGTACAAGTTTGTGTGGACATGTTTTCTTCACTTTTCTTGGTATATACCCAAGGGTGGAATTGCTGGGTCAGATGGTAACTCAGTGTTTAACTTTTTTGAGGAACTGCCAAACTGTTTTCCAAAGTAGTACCACCATTTTACATTCCCAACAGAAATGTATGAGGGTTCCAATTTGTCTGCATCCTTGCCAACACTTCTCATTATCAATATTTTTTATTATAGGCCAGGCACGGTGGCTCACGCCTATAACCCCAGCACTTAGGGAGGCCAAAGCAGGCAGATCACGAGGTCAGGAGATCGAGACCATCCTGGCTAACACAGTGAAACCCTATGTCTACTAAAAATATAAAACTTAACCAGGCATGGTGGCACACACCTGTAATCCCAGCTACTCGGGAGGCTGAGGCAGGAGAATTGCTTGGACCCAGGAGGTGGAGGTTGCAGTGAGCCGAGATTGCGCCACTGTACTCCAGCCTGGGTGGCAGAGCAAGACTTTGTCTCAAAAAGAAAAAAAAGAAAATTTTTTTTATTATAGCCCTCCTGGTGGGTGTGAAGTGGTATCTCATTGTGGTTTTGATTTTCATTTCCCTAGTGACTAATGATGTTGAGCATGTTTTCATGTGCTTGTTGTCATATTTGTGTCATATTTTCTTTGGAGAAATGTCTATTCAGATCCTTTACTCGTTTTTTAATTGGGTTGCCCTTTTTTGTTGTTGAGTTAGATATATGTGGTTTGAAATTTTGTTTCTTTTCCTTTGTGTGTTGTCTTTTCATTTTTTAATGATGACTTTGCATAAAAGTTTTAATTTTAATGAAATTCAATTTATGTTTTATCTTTTTTTTGTAATTGATATGGGATCTCTCTCCGTAACCCTCACTGGAGTGCATTGGCACAGTGATGGCTTACTGCAGCCTCAACCTCCCAGGCTCAAGAAATCCTCCCATCTCAGCCTCTTGAGTAGCTGGGACTGCAGGCACACACCACCATGCCCAACTAAACTTTTTTTCTTTCGTTACTGGTGCTTTTGGTATTATGTCTTAAAAAACATTGCCTAATCCAAGGTCGTGAATATATACACCTATGTTTTCTTCTAAGAGTTTTATAGTTTTAGATTTTATATGTAGGTCTTTGATTCATTTGAATTAATTTTTATATATGGTGTGAGGTAGGGATCCAACTTCATTCTTTTACATGTGGACATCCACTTGTCCTGTCACCATGAGCTGAAAAGACTATTCTTTCCTTCTACTGAATTGCTTAACACTCGTTTTGTTTTGTTTTGTTTTGTTTTGTTTTTTTAAGAGACAGAGTCTGGCTATGTTGCACAGGCTGGTCTCAAACTCTTAGTCTCAAGTGATCCTCCTGCCTTAGTCTCCCAAATAACTGGGATTATAGGTGCAAGCCCCAGTGCCCAACCTGTCTTGACACTCTTATCAGAAATCAATTGACTATAAATTTAAGGATGTATTTATGAACTCTCAACTCTAGTCCATTGATCTAAATGTCTGTTCTTATGCCAGTACCACACTGTTTTGATTGCTGTAGCATTGTAGTAAGTTATGAAATTGGGAAGTATGAGTCTTTCAACTTTGTTCATCTTTTTCAAGATTGTTTTGTCTATTCTGGGTCCCTGGTATTTCCATATAAGCTTTATTTTATTTTAATTTAAAAAAATTTTTTTGAGGCAGAGTCTCACTCTGTCTCCCAGGCTGGAGTGTAGTGGCATGATCTTGGCTCACTGCAGCCTCCGCTTCCTTCCTCAACCTCCCATGTAGCTGAGATTACAGGCATGTGCCACGACACCCAGCTGATTTTTTGTATGTTTTAGTAGAGACGGGGTTTCACCATGTTGGCCTCAAACTCCTGACCTCAAATGATCAGCCCATCTCAGCCTCCCAAAGTGCTGGGATTATAGGCATGAGCCACCACACCCAGCCCATATGAGCTTTAAATTCAAATTTATTGCCACCTGCTTTTATAAATAAAGTTTTATTGGAACACAGCATACTCACTTATGTATTGCTTATGTTTGCTCTAGTGATTCAGTGGTAGAATTGAGTAGTAGTGATAGAGACCATATGGCCTGCAAGACCTAAAATATTTACTGTCTGAGCCTTTACAGAAAAGATTGCTAACCTCTGCTTTAGATGATGGAGTAAATTCATGCTTTGAAGTACCAGAGGGCAGAACTAAGAACTATTCATTAATTCAGTCATATTTTCAAGCAAATATTGAATGCCTGCTATATGACAAAAATGTTCTAGACACTAGGAAAAGAATATAGCAGTGAATAAGACCAACACAATTCCTGGCCCCACGAAGCTTCTTGCCATGACCTGTAAAACACCCTTAGGATTTGGCCTCTGCTCACCTCCCTGAGCCCATCTTGCTCATCTTACTCTGTCCCCTTCATCACTATGCTCTAACCACATTGGCTTTCCTTCTGTTTCTTCGGCATTATCAGGCCTGTTCTTATTTTTATACTCGTTCTTCCATATGCCTGAAATGCTTTTCCTTCAGATCTTTGTGTAACTTGCTACTTCTCAGCATTCAGATTTCACCTCAAATGTTAATTCCTCAAAGTGGCTTTCCCTGACCACTGTGTCTAAAGTATATCCAGGCCAGGTGCGGTGATTCATGCCTGTAATCCCAGTACTTTGGGAGGCCAAGGCGGGTGAATCACCTGAGGTTAGGAGTTCAAGACCAGCCTGGCCAACATGGTGAAACCCTGTCTCTACTAAAAATACAAAAATTAGCCATGTGCGGTGATGCGTGCCTGTAAGCCCAGCTACTCAAGAGACTGAGGCAGAGAATTACTTGAACCTGGGAGGCGGACGTTGCAGTGAGCTGAGATTGCGCCCTGCACTCCAGCCTGGGTGACAGAGTGATATTTTGTCTCAAAAAATAAAAATAAATAACGTATATTCATCACACTTATCACTATCTGAATTCATCTTACTGATTTATATGTTTGTTTATTTTCTCTCTTATCCTACTAGAGTTCTCTTATTTACCACAACAACCTTTGCATGTGTAAGAATGCCTAGTATATAATAGGTGCTTGAATAATTATTAAAAATTGAATTAAGGCCGGACACGGTGACTCATGCCTATAATCCCAGCACTTTGGGAGGCTGAGGCAGGCAGATCACTTGAGCCCAGGAGTTTGAAACCAGCCAGCCTGGTCAACATGGCGAAACCCCATCTCTACAAAAAATACAAAAATTAGCCAGGTGTGGTGGCACGCATCTCTAGTCCCAGCTACTCAGGAGGCTGAGATGGGAGGATCACTGGAGCCCGACCAGAAATATAATTGCTCCTTTTCATGACTTTTAGGAGGATTTTTCTTTCTCCAGTATAGTTCACATTGGGCTGTGCTTACGTTTTTTGTTTCTTGGGATTTTTTTTGTTTTTGTTTTTGTTTTTATGAGACAGAGCCTTGCTCTCTTGCCCAGGCTGGAGTGCAGTGACATGATCATGGCTCACTGTAGCCTCCACCTCCCGGGTTCAAGAGATCCTCCCACCTTAGCCTCCCCAGTAGCTGGGACTACAAGCGCACGCCACCACACCTGGCTAATTTCTTAAATTTTTGTAGAGATAGCATCTGACTATGTTGCCCAGACTAGTCTCAAACTCCTGGGCTCAAGCAGTCCTCCTGCCTAGTCTCCCAAAGTGCTGAGATTACTGGTGTGAGCCACCATGCCCAGCCTGTGCTGTAAGTCTTGAACTCTCTTGGTACAATGGAAAAGACATATTTGGATTTTAGTTCTGATTCTGCCACTCAGCTATCAAAGTAGCCACTCAAAGTGCTTTACAAATACTGTTCGTTTCCCACAACAACCCCATGAGGCTATCTACAGTTATTATCTCTTTTACTGATGTAGAGCCTGAGACACAGAGAGGTTAAAGAACTTGCTCAAGGAAATACAGCTTGTACACATAAAATGATATTTGTTGTATTTTATGGACAACTTAATGGATTTTCAAGGGTAATTATGTGAAGTACTTAGGACAGGGCCTGATACATAGTAAGCTAAGTTTAGCTATTCTTATAATTATTACTACTCCATATAAGTAGTTCTTAGGCCCACTAAAATTTGAGAAAACATTGAGCTAGATTAAAGAAGGAACAAAAGGAAAGATTTTATGGAAATGTCTGGATATGCAAATCATTCTGACTTTAAGACAACATATCGTTAAGTGAATAGTGAGTGAGGAATTTTTTAAAGTTTTATTTGCTGTCAGAACTTACTCCATTCTGTTAAAATATTGCACCTACATAACCTTAATACATGGTAATAAATATGTGTATTGTGAAGCTTAAATAAATTGACAAAAGTGAAAGCTTAGCATCTACCCTGGAATTTAGTAAGTGTTCTGTTAATTTTGCTGGATTTTAATCTAAATCTTGCTTGTTCAGACTCATTCATGCTGTTTTTTAAGAAGTTAGAGAGAAGCACTTGGCTGTCTGCTTCCTGTCTTTCCTAGTTGGCATTTTTTGTGGAGGCTTCATTAAATATCTGTAACTTTCACGCTCTTTGACATTGACCCTTTAGGTTGAGCCTCATTACACAAGGGTTTAGGCCTGAAGTCAGCAGGTACGTTAAATGGGTATATGATGAATCTCACTGGGTTACAGTTAAGAGAGGGTCCTTATATGTAGCTACACAAACTGGATCACAGGCTTTGCCTGAAAGTCAGAAAATGTTCTCAAAGATCCTTTAAGCCTGTTCCTAAAGCCTGACATTCCTATTTTCTTCTGGGTTTGTTTGGTATCTCCTTTTTCTTATATATATATATATATATATATTTTTTTTTTTTTTTTTTTTTTTTTTTGAGACAGAGTCTCTCTCTCTCACACAGGCTGGAGTGCAGGGGCACAATCTTGGCTCAGTGCAACTTCTGCCTCCCAGATTCAAGCAATTCTCCTGTCTCAGCGTCCTGAGTTGTTGCGTCCATAGGCATGAGCCTCCATACCTGGCTAATTTTTTTTTTTTTTTTTTTTTTTTTTGAGACAGAGTCTCACTCTGTCGCCCAGGCTAGACTGCAGTGGTGCTACCTCGGCTCACTGCAACCTCCACCTCCCAGGTTCAACCTTTTTTCCCTGCCTCAGCCTCCCGAGTAGCTGGGATTATAGGTGTGCACCACCATGCCTGGCTAATTTTTGTATTTTTAGTAGAGATAGGATTTCACCATATTGGCCAGGCTGGTGTGTAACTCCTGACCTCAGGTGATCTGCCCACCTTGGCCTCCCAAAGTGCTAAGATTACAGGCATGAGCCACCGTGCCCGGCCTGTATTTTTAGTAGAGACGGGGTTTTATCATGTTGCCCAGGCAGGTCTTGAACTCTTGACCTCAGGTGATCCACCTGCCTCGGCCTCCCAAAGTGCTGGGATTACAGGCATGAGTCACCATACCCAGCTGCCTGTTTTTTCGTTTTGTTTTGTTTTGTTTTTTTGAGATGGAGTCCCACTCTATTGCCCAGGCTAGAGTGCAATGGTGCAATCTCAGCTCACTGCAACCTCTGCCTCCTGGGTTCAAGCCATTCTCCTGCCTCAGCCTCCCAAGTAGCTGGGACTACAGGCATGCGCCACCACACCTGGCTAATTTTTGTATTTTTAGTAGAGATAGGGTTTCACCATGTTGGCCAGGCTGGTTTTGAACTCGTGACCTCAAATGATCTGCCCATGTCAGCCTCCCAAAGTGCTGGGATTACAGGTGTGAGCTACTGCGCTTGGCCTCTTTTTTCTATTATGGTAGAACTTTGTCTCTTGTTGCTATAAACATGGACCTGTGTTATCCTACTGTTTACTCCCTTTTCTCTCATTGCCTTATAAATAATGAGTATTGAATAAATGAGTTGCCTGTTTATTGCCTATATATATGACTTACTATTTTTCTCTGTGGACGCCACTTTTTTATTGATTGCTATCTACTAAATTGTATTTATTAATAACGTTTCCCATTTTAAAACACTTTTCCACAGCATGACTACTCATCAGAACTTCCTGAGCAGCATGATTTATAATACAGATTTTAAATATTTCGGTCAAATGCCAAAAATTATGGCATTGGGCCTAGTCTGGGCTGCCTAGTCACTGTAAATGTTCTTTTCTCATTGGATTTTTAAAATACATTGACTCACCAAAATCAGAACTGACCTAAATGTACAACACTAAGGGAGAAGTGAATAAATATGGCTTAATCTTTGGATGAATATTCTATAGCCATTTGGTTTTGGGTTTTGGGTTTTGTTTATTTGTTTGTTTGTTTGTTTGTTTGAGACAGAGTTTAGCTCTTGTTGCCCAGGCTCAAGTACAACAGCGTGATCTCAGTTCACCGCAATCACTGCAACCTCCGCCTCCCTGGTTCAAACAATTCTTCTGCCTTAGCCTCCTGAGTAGCTGGGATTACAGGTGCATGCCACCACGCCCAGCTAATTTTTGTATTTTTAGTAGAGACGGGGTTTCACCACATTGGCCAGGCTGGTCTGGAACTCCTGACCTCAGGTGATCCACCTACCTCGTCCTCCCAAAGTGCTGGGATTACAGGTGTGAGCCACCACACCCAGCCTCTATAAGCTATTTGAAGTGATGCTTGTGAGGAGATCATAGTAACATGGGGGAAAGCTAATGTTTACAGGTTTGGAGAAGATGGGGAGAAAGCAAAATCTCACCAATTCCCTGAGGACAGAATATGTGTTTGTCTGATTCAGTCGTGTCTCCCTGAGCCCAGTGCAATGCTTTGAGACAGCTTTAAGTAAAATAAAAGTAGTGTGACATCATGATTAAAAGTCAAGCTTTATTGAACCCAGGAGGAGGAGGTTGCAGTGAGCCGTGATCATGCCACTGCACTCTAGTCTTGGCAATGGAACCAGACCCTGTCTCAAAAAAAAAAAAAAAAAAGCCCTGGAAATCTTTACCATTTACAACAACATGGATGAACTCCGAGGACATTATGTTAGATGAAGTAAGCCAGGCACAGAAAGACAGATACTGTATGGTCTCACTTGAAATCTTAAAAAGTTGGTCTCATAGAAGTAGAAAGTGGCATCATGGTTACCAGGGACTAGAGTGGTTGGTTGGAGGCTGTAGTGCAGTGGCACAATCACTGCAACCTGAAACTGGGCTCAAACGATCCTTCCACCTCAGCCTCCTAAGTGGGATTACAGGTGCATGCCACCACATCCAGCTAATTTTTTTTTTTTTTTTTTTTTGAGAGGGTGTCTCACTCTCTTGCCCAGGCTGGAGTACAGTGGTGCGATGTCAGCTCACTGCAACCTCCGCCTCCCGGGTTCAAGCAATTCTCCTGCCTCAGCCTCCCAAGTAGCTGGGATTACAGGGGTGCACCACCACTCCCAGCTAATTTTTTGTATTTTTAGTAGAGATGGGGTTTTGCCATGTTGGTCAGGCTGGTCTCGAACTCCTGACCTCAGGTGATCTACCCACCTCAGCCTCACCAAGTGCTGTAATTACAGGCATGAGGCTTTTGGAGGCTATAGAGTAGAATCTATTTCCTTGCTATTCTGAGCTTTGGAGGCTGCTGTATTTCTTGGCTCCCTGCCTCCTTCCTCCATCTTCAGAGCTAGCAACAGCAGGTCCAGTTTCTTTCATACCTCCATCTCTCCAGTTCTCTGCAACCAGGAAAGGTACTGTACTCCAATTTTAGGGATTCATATGATTAGATTGGGTCCACCTGGATAATCTAGGCTAATCTTCCCATCTCAGGGTCCTTAACCTTAATCACATCTGCAAAGTCCCTTTTGCCACCTAAAATAACATATTCATAGGTTTCAGAGGATTAGGATATGAACATCTGTAGGAGGCCATATTTTGCCACAAGTGCTCAGTTAGACACTGTGCCTTGCTTTTTGTAAGCCCTCAATAAGTGGTGGTCATTCAGGGTCCTTGGTGTTCCGGGAGATTCCAAACTGAAGCTGAGACATCACCTCTTGCCCCACTCCACCCTACCCCCACCCCTGGTACAAGTAATTTACAGCTTGTTGGAAAAATGAGAGCACTAAGGGCAGAGATGATTCTGACCCAGAGACACCAGAGTCATGCGTGAGGTTTGATCCACATGCCATGGGAAGGTAAAAGACCTTAGATCAGCAAGTGATCTGGCAGGCTTGAACAAAGCAGTAATGTATAGAAGTAGAGAGCTTGGGAAGAATGAGTTTTACCTCAGATGAGATTCTTTACAGGACAAGGAGTAGAGGGAAGAAGGCCAGGCACAGTGGCGAACACCTGTAGTTCCAGCTACTTGGGAGGCTGAGGTGGGGGCAGTGGCTTGAGGCCAGGCATTCAAGACCAGCTTGGGCAACATAGTGAGATCCTGTCTCTTTAAAAAAAAGGCCGGGTGCGGTGGCTCACGCCTGTAATCCCAGCACTTTGGGGGGCCAAGGCGGGCGGATCATAAGGTCAGGAGATCAAGACCATGCTGGCTGACACAGTGAAACCCCGTCTCTACTAAAAATACAAAAATTAGCTGGGCGTGGTGGCGGGCACCTGTAGTCTCAACCACTCAGGAGGCTGAGGCAGGAGAATGGTGTGAACCCAGGAGGCGGAGGTTGCAGTGAGCCGAGATCGCACCACTGCACTCCAGCCTGATTCTGTCTCAAAAAAAAAAAAAAAATGCTGGGTGAATAAAAGATTAGCCTTCTAGTTAATTGGCTGTCCTTGGATTGAATGTTTCCTGGCAAATTTTCTGTGGCTGAGAGGATGTCCCTTGAAGGTACTATTTCAGACATATCTCTTTTTCTGTTGTTGTTTTGTTTTGTTTGAGACACGGTCTGGTTCTGTTGCCCCGACTGGAGTGCAGCAGTGCGATCTCAGCTCACTCCAACCTCCACCTCCCCGGCTCAAGTCATCCTCCCACCTCAGCCTCCCGAGTAGCTTGGACTACAGGCACATGCCACCACACCCAACTAATTTTTGTATTTTTTGTAGAGACAGGGTTTCGCCATGTTGCCCAGGTTGATCCCAACTCCTGAGTTCAGGCAATCTGCCCCAAGCAGATTGGGTGGCCTCACAAAGCACCAGGATTACAGGTGTGAGCCTCTGTGCCTGGCTGACGTACTCCTAATGGTAAAAGCAAAAATATGTTTGGATCTCACTTTTACTTATTTGTACTGTCTAAACTTCAGTTTACTTTTCTGCAAAACGGAATCAATGAAATCTGTCCTTTATGACTCAGAAGTACCTAGTATCAAGTGAGATCATGAATATGAAACTTTATATATTGTAAGACGCTAGTCAGTTTTAAGTCCACTCTGGCTACTCACATGCACTTGGGAAATATTGAAAATGGAAAGACTGGTTTACCTGTTCAGTTCCACTTCTTGGTGTTGAGTTCCCCAAGAGAACCCCTAACCAACTCTCTTCCTGTCCCTTTTCATTTGCTCCCGCAGGGTCACTCAGGATGTGTCAACTGTCTGGAGTGGAATGAGAAAGGAGAGTAAGTATGAGCTAGAGCACCTGAAGGGTGCTGGGGAAGGAAGTGAGGAGGGTGGAACAAGGGAGCTCCTGAGTGGATCCAAGGAAAAGAGTGGACCCAAATGAAGAGAGACTGCTGCTCTCTGCTGTTCTTCAGTTTAGCCCATAATTTTCAACACAATTAAACAATCTCAGATAGATGGAAAGTTGGATGACCATCCAAACCCTGTTTTGTTTTGTTTTGTTTTAGAGACAGAGTCTCGCTCTGTCACCCAGGCTGGAGTCCAATGGCGTGATCTTGGCTCACTGCAACCTCCGCCTTTCAGGCTCAAGCGATTCTCCTTAATCAACCTCCCAAGTAACTGGGACTACAGGCACGTGCCACCATTCTTGGCTAATTTTTTGTATTTTTAGTAGAGACAAGGTTTTGCCATGTTGCCCAGGCTGGTCTCAAACTCCTGAGCTCAGGCAATCCACCCGCCTCAGCCTCCCAAAGTGCTAGGATTACAGGCATGAACCACTGCACCCAGCCCAAAACCCTGTCTTTTTAATAAGCCAATGTGTTTAAGAATAATGGAAATTGGCCCGGCACGGTGGCTCACACCTGTAAACCCAGCACTGTGGGAGGCCAAGATGGGCGGATCTTGAGGTCAGGAGATCGAGACCATCCTGGCTAACACTGTGAAACCTCGTCTCTACTAAAAATACAAAAAATTAGCCGGGCGCGGTGGTGGGCTCCTGTAGTCCCAGCTACACAGGAGACTGAGGCAGGAGAATGGCATGAACCCAGGGGGCGGAACTTGCAGTGAGTGGAGATCGCACCACTGCACTTCAGCCTGGGCGACAGAGTGAGACTCCATCTCAAAAAAAAAAAGAATAATGGAAATTCTCAGGACAAAGAAGAGAAGCAGCTGTTTACAAGGCATCCTTAAATTCTGTGACATTTACTGTTCTTCAAGTTCTGTAGCCTAGAAAATGGGATGGGGAAAGGGAGCCTAGAAATTAGAGGAGAGGTTACAATCCCTCACTCTGCTTTCAGCTTGCTGGCTTCTGGTTCCGACGACCAGCACACGATTGTGTGGGACCCGCTGCACCACAAGAAGCTGCTGTCCATGCACACGGGACACACTGCAAATATCTTCTCTGTCAAGGTGAGCAGGACAAGCCACAGAGCAAGCACAAGAGTGACTGGGCTGGGCTGTAGCCACGCCATGTTGGTATGTGTATGTCCCATATACCGCCTAGGGTCACAGACAACCTTAAGTGTCTGTTGGTGATTCCTAAAACCTCATTTCTCTTCCATGTTCTTCTTCCTCTTTTAGAGCTAAGAGGCCAATTCTAGATGAATTTATCTTTATGTGAATGGTAGTGGTGGGGGAATAGTTCTGAACATGAACTTAGAGAGCAGGCATACCTGGGTTTGACTCCCTTATCTGCTTCTTGGGCATTGTGTGAACCAGGAAAATCACCTGACCTGTCTGAGCCTGTTTGCTCATCTGTGAAAAAGGAAGCAGCGAAGGAAAATCTCCCAGATTTGTAAACAAATGAATTTTTTAAAAAGGAAATACCAGTCTACAGGGTTGATGTGACAGTTCAATGAGATAATTGATAAAAATAAAGTCTGTGCCCAGTGCTTTTATCTGTTCTACCTCTTCATAGGAAATGAATATTTCGATTTGTTGGAGGAGGACAGTTGAGCTAAGGAGAGGTGAGAAGGGGACTTACAAGAGTCTTCAAACCTTTGAAGCTCTTTTGAAGCCCTGGAAATGACATGAGACGGGTTTTTTTGTTGCGGAAAACAGACCTAGGACTAGTGACTATAAGTCTACAGAATTAAATGTGGGCCTGAGGAAAGGAAGAACTGTCTAATGCTTAGAGCTCTTTGAAAAATGTAGAATGGGCCCTGGAGGAGATGAGTAAATGTCCTATCCCTGCACTTGTCCACTTGCCAGGTGCTTTATCTCCAAGGTTTAAAGTTGGAGGAAATGGCCTGCAAGGAAGGGCCTTTCCAGCTCTGAGATTCTAAAATGGATAGATGTGAGAATGAAGTTCTCCTTCAGAAAGTCTCACTATTCTTTTTTTTTTTTTTTTTTTGAGATGGAGTCTCGCTCTGTCGCCCAGGCTGGAGTGCAGTGGCCGGATCTCGGCTCACTGCAAGCTCCGCCTCCCGGGTTCACGCCATTCTCCTGCCTTAGCCTCCCGAGTAGCTGGGACTACAGGCGCCCGCCGCCTCGCCCGGCTAGTTTTTTGTATTTTTTAGTAGAGATGGGGTTTCACCGTGTTAGCCAGGATGGTCTCGATCTCCTGACCTCGTGATCCACCTGTCTCGGCCTCCCAAAGTGCTGGGATTACAGGCTTGAGCCACCGCGCCCGGCCAAGTCTCACTATTCTAAGAAATATTTTCCTAATTAATATCAAGAGGAATTACAAGATACCTGAATAAGACAATAGCTCCTAACCTACTTGTTTTCCTAAACCTTTTTTTTTTTTTTTTCTCAAGCTGTGATTCTCACCTTTAGAGACAGAACAGTGATAATTTACTTCTTACATGACTAACGGAAACTGCTTTCTGCCCCTGCAAAGAGTTTAGGTCCAATTTTAGTCTGTACAGTCAGGCCTGGGGAAGGGGACCTAAGCCATTAGTTTAGCATCAGAGCATAAGACATTAAGTTCTAATACCAGAATTTCACAATGGTCTTGATACTCCCTAACGGTAAGACCTTGGGAAAGGCACTTACACGCAGACTCTCAGCCTCCTCTTCCATTAAAAACAAACAAACAAACAAAAAAAACCAAAGAGGATTCTTCTTTCTTTAGGTAGTGGAAACACTGCGAATTTGTATGTATTTAACTCATGCGCTCCCCCTGGTGGTGACTATGGTATGTGATGCGTGTGGCAGTAGCCACAAGATCATGACAAGAGCGCCCCAGTTTATTTCTTATGTGCATTGAGTGTATGCCGTCTCTAGACAGGATTAAAGACTGCTGGTTGTCCCTAAAAAATGATTAAATCATGTCTATTTCATCTAGACCTTGTTCTTTTTTTTTCTTTTCTTTTCTTTTTTTTTTTTTGAGGCTGAGTCTCACTCTGAATGTTGCCCAGGCTGGAGTGCAATGGCACAATCTTGCCTCACTGCAACCTCCAACTCCGGGTTCAAGCGATTCTTGTGCCTCAGCCTCCTGAGTAGCTGGGATTACAGGTGTGCCCCACCACGCCTGGCAAATTTTTGTATTTTTAGTAGAGACAGGGTTTCACCAGGCCGATTTCGAACTCCTGATCTCAGGTTATCCACCTGCCTCAGCCTCCCAAAGTGTTGGGATTACAGGCATGAGCCACAGTGCCCAGCTAGACCTTGTTCTAATGAGCCCTTAGAGAAGCCTATGTGGAAAGAGTGAATTGTTGCTCTTTGTGAACATTTAAAGTCAAGTGGGACAGCAGCTGTTTCAGTGTAGGACATTGCCCCTCCCCCAATACTACCACTCAGCCTTGTGGGTAGGGAGCAACTTTTCAATTAAAAAAAAAGATATTTCAATTTTTTGAACTTACACGAGAATTCAACACCACTCCCAAATATTTTTCATTCTCAAAGTTATGTGATAGAACTACATACTTTCTGGTTGTTGTTGTGTTTTGTTTTGTTTTGTTTTGTTTGTTTTTTTGTTTTTTTGGAGACAGAGTCTTGCTCTGTCGCCCAGGCTGGAGTGCAGTGGCACAATCTCATCTCACTGCAACCTCCGACTCCCGGGTTCAAGTGATTCTCCTGCCTCAGCCTCCTGAGTAGCTGGGACTACAGGCATACGCCACCACACCCGGCTAATTATTTTGTATTTTTAGTAGAGACAGGGTTTCTCCATGTTGGTAAGGCTGGTCTCGAATTCCCGACCTCAGGTGATCCACCTGCCTCAGCCTCCCAGAGTGCTGGGATTACAGGTGTGAGCCACAGTGCCCAGCCGAGAACTGCATACTTTCTTTTTTCATTATTTGAAGCTATGGTTACAGCTGTTTTTTTCTTATCAGATGTCATCTGGAGCATTTTGTTCTTGCCTTTATCAGGATGGTGGTTTGTGTGGTTTTTTTTTTTTTTTTTTTTTGAGACAGAGTCTTGTTTGCTCTGTCACCCATGCTGGAGTGAGTGATGCCATGTCAGCTCACTGCAACCTCCACCTCCCGGGTTCAAGCAATTCTCCTGCTTCAACATTCCAAGCAGCTGGGATTACAGGTGCACACCACCACACCCAGCTAATTTTTTTTGTAGTAAAGACAGGGTTTCACCATGTTGGCCAGGGTGGTCTCAAACTCCTGACCTCAGGTGATCCGCCCACCTCGGCCTCCCAAAGTGTTGGGATTACAGGTGTGAGCCACTGCACCCGGCCTATTTTTTTTTTTTTTTTTTTTTAAATAAATACTGCACAGAGATGTATCCTCTAGATGCTCAGCCCTTCCTTATGGTCCAGCATTTGAGCTGTTTCCAATATTTGCTATTACAAAAAGCATCCAAGCATTTCTGACCAGGTGCCTTTTTTCTTTTTGGATTATTTCTTAGAAGTGGAAGTTTTGAGTCAAAAGATGGAAATTGTTTTTAATCTTTGTTACTATTGCCAGATTGTTTTTCAGAAACAGTCAAACTAATTTAAAACACTCATTCCCAGCCAGGCATGCTGGCTTATGTGTGCAATCCCAGCACTTTGGGAGGCCAAGGCAGGTGGATCACCTGAGGTCAGGACTTCAAGACCAGCCTGGCCAACATGGTGAAACCCTGTCTCTACTAAAAATACAAAAATTTGCTGGGTGTAGTGGTGCATGCCTGTAATCCCAGCTACTCAGGAGGCTGAGACAGGAGAATCGCTTGAACCCGGGAGGTGGAAGTTGCAGTGAGCCGAGATTGCACCACTGCACTCCAGCCTGGGCAACAGAGCGAGACTCTGTCTTAAAAAGCAAAAACCAACAACAACAACAAAACACCCTTAAAACACTGAAAGTCTTTTTCACTTCAGGACTAATTTATTACTCAATCTCTAGGTTACTAAGTAGTCATCATGAAGCAGGTAGGGCATATGGGAGTCAGACACACTTCGGCTTGAACACAATCCTGCTGCATATTACTGCTGAACCTCAAGGGTTTTGTTTTGTTTTGTTTTGTTTTTGTGTGTGTGTGTGTGTGTTTTTTTTGAGACAGTCTCCCTCTGTCGCCCAGGCTGGAGTGCAGTGGCACAATCTCGGCTCACTGCAGCCTCTGCCTCCTGGGTTCAAGAGATTTTCCTGCCTCAGCCTGTTGGGCAGCTGGGATTACAGGAATGAACCACCACGCCCAGCCTGAATGGGCTCATTCTCTTATCTGACATGGAGAGAGAAAAGGGTGCAGACATCCAGGCTAGCCTCCTTCTGTCCATTTCTACTCTCACCACCCACCCCTTCCTCCATTTCTCCTGAATAGTTCCTGCCTCACGCTGGGGATCGCATCTTGATCACGGGGGCAGCCGACTCTAAGGTGCATGTGCACGACCTGACGGTAAAGGAGACCATCCACATGTTCGGAGATCATACAAACCGGGTGAAGCGCATCGCCACAGCGCCCATGTGGCCCAACACGTTCTGGAGTGCTGCTGAGGATGGGCTTATCCGGTAAGAGTCTTGGGCATCTAGTGGGGCCTGTTGCTCCCCCATCCCATCATCCTATAGTGTTTCCTTCTACAGGCCTAGCTCTTTCCCTCTAGCAGAGGTCCAGCCTCCTTTGTCTGCCCAGGGCAGTTGTCTGTGTACTAACTCCATTGGGAACATTTGCTTACTCTGCTTTCACCTTCCTCCTCCTTTGCCCTCACTTGTACTACCTCTAGGCCCACAAGCCTTTTCTCACCACCTCAGGTGTCCACGGTCTCTTCTGCCTCTGGGCATTCACATTACGCTTTACTTTGAGATTCTCTGTCCCCAGCTCTTCCCATGTCCGACTCTTTCTTATCCTAAGGAGATCAGCTTGAGTTACCTCTTCAGAAGCACCTTCTCTGACCATCCTGTCTAAAGTAGACAGACATTATTGCTTGTTTTAACACACTAATTATATCCTCTATAACTCTAATTGCCACCTGTAGTTACTTTATTTTTATTAATTAATTTATTTTTTGAGACAGGGTCTCACTCCATTCTATTGCCGAGGTTGGAGTGCAGTGGCGTGATCATGGCTCACTGCAGCCTTGTCTTCCTGGGCTCAGGTGATTCTCCCACCTCCACCTCCTAAATATCTGGGACTACAGACACGTTCCACCATGCTTGGCTAATTTTTTTTTTTTTTGTAGAGATGGGGTTTCTCTGTGTTGCCCAGGCTGGTCTGGAACTCCTGGACTCAAGTGATCCTCCCACCTTAGCCTCCTACAGTGCTAGGATTACTGGTGTGAGCCACCACACCTGGCCTTATTTTAATTTTTACTTATTGGTTTACTTTTTTGTCTGTATCCTCACTAAATAGAAAAGTAAACTCTCTTAGAGCAACTCCATGTCTGTCTTGTTCTTGGTTGTGTCCCTAGAGCCCAGCACAGTGCCTGGCACACAGAGCTGCTTCATACATTTCTCTTGAACAGTTGGTCAGTGGCCATATACCTGGGAGGGGGCAAGCCAGCTGGAAATGGTAAAATGGACTGACCTCTTTTCCAGTGCCCTACATTGTTACACATTTGCCTCTACTTCCCTTCATTCTAAAATGGTGTTGTTGCCCTTCTTTAACTCCTTTCTTCAGATATGACCTTAGAACTTCTTCCTTACCTCCCCAGCCTGCTTTAATCTGTCTCCCTTGAGTTCCTGTAGGACTTTGTGCCCTCTTTCCTTTTACAAATGAGGAATATCTAACTCATATATAAATTATAACATAGTCAAGAACAAGGCAATAAAGTCTGACAGACCTGGGGTCAAATCCTAGCTCTCTCACTCAGTATTTGACTGGGATAAGTCACTGCATCCCTGAACCTCAGAAGACAGAATGCACTTGGTCAGTGGCAGGTCCAGCTCTGTGTAGCACTTGTTGACCTTGGCTGACCAGATTTTGCCAGGGCCAGCTGGTAGAAGCTGAGCGTCTAGCACATCGGGTAGGATCCTAAGTGTTTAGGCATAGGCACAGTCAGAGAAGGTGTCCTAGCAGAAGGTGAACATAAGCTGGGCCTTCCAGAACAGACAGGATTTGGATGGGCAAGGAAAAGCAGAGTGTATTCCCCAGCTTGAGCAGAGTTTGCAAAGGCAGAAATAAACATGGCATGTGCAGGATAAAGAATTCTGTAGTTATAATTGACCCACATTTAGAAAACTGAGGAATAAGGTTGGAGAGCGATGTGAAATTGAGTCTTGAAAACCAGACTGAGGAGTTTGGTAAAAGTAAACTTGTGCTAAAAGTATTGAGGAATCTCTGCAATTTTTTGAGCAGGAGAGTGATGTAAAATAATATTTTAGGAAGAGCAACCTGGTGAAGATGGCTTAGAAAGACAAGGTGAACAGCAAAGAGGTGGTAACAGATGTCCAGGCAAGAGGGGTGAGCATATGGGTGATGTCCTCACTACCCACCACTCTCTGAGGATACCTGTGTATTGGCAGCAGAAAGTTTCCCCATCTGGAGCAGTGGGAGTTTGCTGCTGTTTGGTAGCCTTTTTGGCATTACCTTTACTGCATAGATGAGACTTTTAGGCTTGCCTTGGCCCATGGTATATCTAGATAGCTCTTAGATGATCTGCAGATTCTCTTTTCTGTCACCTCCATACCTTGTTTCATGAAAGAAACTAGATTAGGTAGGAGTGGAGCAGAGTGTTTAAGATGCCATCTTAGAAAGCTTCCCCAGCTCTGCACTTACTAGCAGTATCATCTCAGTCAGGTTATTCAACATCTTTGAACCTCAGTATTCTAATGGTACCTAGGGATGACGTTAGGATTTAATTAAGGGGCAATACTGGACATAAAGCACATTTTCACTAAGTATTGGTAATCAGTAGTAGTATAATAGTAGCAATAATACTGACATCTGTAGAATATGTACAGTAGTGTCCACCTTAGGAGTTTTAGTGGAATAAAATAGAATGTGTGAGAAGCCTACTACAGGTACCTGGCACACGGTGGGCACTCAAGAAATGGGAATTGTTTTTGACATTCTTATTTAGAAACAGGTCCAAAGTCCCTCCCAATCCTCTTGCATAACAAGAACTTGTCTTTTCCCCTGCCTTCCACACAAGGACCCCAAGCCCCAATTCCCTAACTCTGTCCTCTCTCACAGCCAGTATGACCTTCGAGAGAACAGCAAACACTCGGAGGTGCTGATTGACCTGACAGAGTACTGTGGCCAGCTGGTGGAGGCCAAGTGCCTCACCGTCAACCCCCAGGACAACAACTGCCTGGCAGTTGGGGCCAGCGGGCCCTTCGTGAGGCTCTATGACATCCGCATGATCCATAACCACAGGTATGAATAGTTCAGCCTCCTGTCTCCTATGGGTAAGTCCCTGGAGAACCTGCTGCCCCTTTCCCTCACTGCCATTGCCATGCCCTCTTCTTCTATCACAGCTCACTGCAGCCTCGACCTCCCAGGCTCAAGCGATCCTCCCACCTCAGCCTCTCTAGTAGCTGAGACTACAGTCACAACGCCACCCCACTTGGCTAATTTTTTAATTTTTTTATAGAGGCGGGGTCTTTCCATGTTGCCCAGGCTGGTCTCAAACTCGTGAGCTAAGGCAATCTTCCTACCTCGACCTCCCAAAGTGCTGGGACTACAAGTATGAGCCACTGTGCCTGACCCTTTCTTTTATTTATTTATTTATTATTTTTTATTTTTTTGAGACACAGTCTTGCTCTGTTACCCATGTTGGAGCGCAGTGGCATAATCTCAGCTCACTGCAACCTCTGCCTCCCGGGTTCAAACTGTTGTCCTGCTTCAGCCTCCTGAGTAGCTGGGATTACAGGCACCTGCCACCATACCCGGATAATTTTTGTATTATTAGTAGAGACAGGGTTTCACCATGTTGGCCAGGCTAGTCTTCAACTCCTGACCTGAGGTGATCTGCCCGCCTCAGCCTCCCAAAGTGTTGGGATTACAGACGTCACCCACCACACCCAGCCTGGCCCCTTCTTCTTTATGAAATGGACTTTGTTCAATTTTGTGATTTTTTTAAAAACTTAATCCTTGCTTATGTTGGAAAATATGAAAAGTATAAATTACCCATAATCTCTTATATAATTTCTTATATAAATTCCTTATAATTTCCTTATATTTATTTATTCTTATAATTTCTTATACAAATCTCTTATAGTGTCTTTCTGAAAGAAATCACTGTATATAATATTTCCTGCTTGTTCTTATAATACTCAGAACCCCCACAGCACTCCCAGACCTGAGTTGCCTCTCGAGCCTGTTGCCCAGGCTTTCCATGATTCTTGGGATGGATACAGGAATGTCTGGCCTGCTTATTTTCATTCATGGGCTTGGTGACCACTGCTTCCCCTCACGCACTGCATGGCTTGGAGCGGTTCTTGAACCTTAGCTTGTTTGTTTGTAAAATGGGAAAGATAAGGTGGTCATGAAGACCCAGACAGCTTATAAGACCTACTTGGTAAAGCACTGTAACGTATGTGTCTGTAATTGTCTAGTTGGTGGGCCTTTGGGGTTGCTTAGGTAAGGAAGAAAAATACCTCATGTATCTCTCAGATACAAATGTAAGTTTTCTTTTAGTGAGTGTGGTCTGGTCTAGCCAGGGGCAGTGCTGTGACTTTAACCTATATGATTTTCCTTCCTACCAGAAAGAGCATGAAGCAGAGCCCTTCAGCAGGTGTGCACACCTTCTGTGACCGGCAGAAACCGCTTCCGGATGGTGCAGCACAATATTACGTAGCAGGTAGTGCTCAGCACAGCTCTGGCCCCAAATTGTTGGCTAGATGATGACTCTTTTGGGGGCAGTCCAGGGAGACAGCATGGCATGGTGGTCAAGAAGAAGAGTTTTAGAGTCAGACAGACCTGAGTTTTAATCCCAACTCTGCCATGGACAAGCTATGTCACCTTCAGCAAATTACAGAAAAGAAACTCATTAAGGTTAAGTAAAATGGGATTATAATGACTAAATGAGATTAAATATATAAAGCAGCTGGCCCAGTGCATATAGTAAGGGCTCAACACTTGTAGCTGCTTTTATGCTAAAGTTGATTGGTATCATTTTTGCTATGACTGACTTCACACAATCTCATGCCCCTTTGAAGAGGACTGGGACCCTAGTATGACTGGGCTATTCCCTGCAGGTCACCTGCCAGTGAAGCTTCCTGACTATAACAACCGTTTGAGAGTGCTGGTTGCCACCTATGTGACCTTCAGCCCCAATGGCACAGAGCTGCTAGTCAACATGGGAGGGGAACAGGTATGTACAGCATAAGGTGGTTCTGCCCCATCATCATTCCATGCCCAGCAGCCAGGGGCGTGTACCTTATGTTCACTGCTGAGGCAGGCAAGACACAACAGCCTTATGGTAAATGATGTTACAGTGAAATGTGGTGGTGATGTGGCATCATTGGAGTTCCCAGAGAGGTGTCCTAGCTCAGTCTTTTTATTTAATTTTTTCTTAAGGAACTAGATAGAAATAGGATAGTATGGTATTTTGGTTAAGAATATGGAATTTGGAATTGGCAGACTTCTGTTCAAATGCTGGCCTGCTGTTTACCAGCTGTTTACTGTGACTTTGAGCAAATCTCTTTATTTTTCTGAGCCTCAGTTTCCTCATCTGCTATTTTCCTAGGGGGAAATCCCTGGGGCTCAGAGCATGCAGCTCAGAGCAAGCTATGGGTTAGGGCCAGCTTTGGGAAGTGTTCTTTGATAATGGCAGGTTGCTAAACCTTCTGTTTGTGTGCTCTCAGGATATTTAGTAAGGCTTGCATACATTTATTTACTCTACCAACACTGAGCACTTACTCTGGGACTAGCATTATTGTCAATATAAGAGAGACAAGTGGGAAATATGATCCATCCCCAGGCTGATGGGAGACATGACAAATGAAATAGTTAATGATGTTACAAGGCAAGGCCCAAATATATACAAAGGAAATGGGATGCAGAATAGGTGAGGATAAGCCAGACACTCCTGCACCTGTCCAAGGAATCGTGAAAGGCTCAGGAGTAGTGCCAGGGTAAATGTAAAATGAGACCTTTGGCTTTGTGACCTTTGAGGACTTCTTCACCTTTTTAAACATATGACACGTGATTTTTTTTTTTTTTTTTTTTGAGATGGAGTTTTGCTCTTGTTGCCCAGGCTGGAGTGCAATAGTGCAATCTTGTCTCACTGCAACCTCCGCCTCCTGGATTTAAGCAATTCTCCTGCCTCAGCCTCCCAAGTAGCTGGGATTACAGGCATGCACCAGCATACCTGGCTAATTTTGTATTTTTAGTAGAGATGGGGTTTCACCATGTTGGTCAGGCTAGTCTCAAACTCCTGACCTCAGGTGATCCGCACACCTCACCCTCCCAAAGTGCTGGGATTACAGGCATGAGCCATCGCACCTGACCTTCTTTTTTTTTTTTTTTTTTTTTTTTTTTTGAGGCAGGATCTCACTCTGTCACACAGGGTGGAGTGCAGTGGTGCAATCTCGGGTCACTGCAGCCTCGACATCCCAGGCTCAAATGATCCCCCCACCTCAGCCTCCTGAGTAGCTGGGACCACAGGCACATGCCACCACACCTGGCTCATTTTTGTATTTTTTGTAAAGATGGGGTTTCACCATGTTGCCAGACTGGTCTCAAACTCCTGGGCTCAAGAAACCACCCTCCTGCCTCAGCCTCCTAAAGCACTGGGATTAGAGGCTATGCCACCATGCCCAGCCAAATGTGATTCTAATTAATCATAGTATTTCAAGCAGGGCTTTTGGTAGATCAGATAGCCCACCCTGAATGCCAGAGCTAGGAAGATTTTCCGGCCTGAAGTTTGCTGGAAACACCTTCTAGTATAGCTTGATGGTTCTATGCTCAACACTCACTGTGTTCCAAGACCCTGGTTCTTGAGAAGCAGTCCTGGTTACTGGTTCAACCACATCTTTACCTCACAGCTTCCATCTCTTTTTTTGTCCCCTCAACTCTAGGTCTATTTGTTTGACTTGACTTACAAGCAGCGGCCGTACACCTTCCTCTTACCTAGAAAATGCCACTCCTCAGGGGGTAAGTTCTCCCTTAGGGTATCTCTGCTGAGGCGGTGTAGGGGAGCTTGAGTGCATGCTACACCTGCTGAGAAGCCTGCCCTTTACTCTGGACGGTGATCCTCAAAAAAAGCAGATCTCTGAAATAACCCTGCCTATGCAGTAAGAAAGAAGATGACAATAGAGCAGAGATCTCTTAAAGAGCTTTGCATCACTGCCCTTTTTGCTTCCCTCTGGAAAGACAGGTTCCTTCCATGGCTTGGCTCTTGAGAACCTGAAGTAGTTCTCCTCTCCTTTGTATCCTGGCCCAGTGTTCTCATTGATTTCTTCCTGGGGCCTGCAGTTGATTTAAGGCACATCCTCCCTCCATTCCCACCCCCAGCCCCAGCCCCAGCCCCAGCCCTAGCCCTAGCCCCAGCCCTAGCCGGAGCCCTAGCTGAGTAATGCCACAGTGAAGTTGTGTCTCTCGCCAGCCAGCAGAGGGCGCACGGGCTTTTCTTTATGTCAGAACTTGCTTTCTGGGAATGGATCTTACTCAGAGTAGTCCCACGATGGAACCATCAGACCCTGTGATGGAAGCTGGAGGGCTGCCAGGAAGAAATGGGTCCTCTTCCTGAGTTGTTGCTGTCACTTTCTCACTGTCTCCTGCCAGAAGTCCAGAATGGCAAGATGTCCACCAACGGTGTATCCAACGGTGTGTCCAATGGCCTGCACCTTCATAGCAATGGCTTCCGGCTGCCGGAGAGTAGGGGACATGTCAGGTGAGGCCAGCTGGCTTGTCCAACCCTCCAAGCCCCAGTTACACTATATGTACTGGAGGGAGGGACATAACCTGTAAATTTTCCTCCTGACCCACACCCACTCATGCATCCCAGAGAGTGAGGACCAAGGCAAAGAGGCTTCTTGGAGGGTGGCTAGTGTTTCCAGTGCCCCTCTGCCTGGCAGGACACTAGTCCTAGTCAGACTGTAGCTCTAGCCTGTTGGTACCAGTAACTGGGGTCAGGACCCAGGGGCTAGCTGCCTCTTGGCACTGAGCTCTCTCCAAAAAGGGGCTGCATACAAATGGGCCTCCCCATTATATTATTCCCCATCCTATAGCATATCCTTGCCTCTTTTCTCTGCCAGGCCTTGGGCTAGGCTTTGGATACAGAGGTGCTCAAATTCCCTAGCCTTGAGAGAAATAGAATTCTTTAGACAGTGATCCATAGGAGGGACTCGGGTGGTCATAAAGTTCAGCTCAGTATGGAGGCAGGTGGTGTCAGCTACTGCCATGCCCAGGAGTTTAAGTACAGCTTCATTTCTGCCCTTCCTCTTTTCACTGGCTGAGAGTATTTGGAATGGTGTCTGTTCCCTATCACGGTAATAGGTAATAGCCCAGGCCAGGGTAGTGGTCCCCTCTTCCAGAAAGCAGTCAGATCCCAGGAGCCAAGAAAACCTAGGTGACCCTCAGGCTGTGTTACAGACTTCCTGAGGGGCTGCTCTGACCTTCTTTGACTGTTCTGACTTGGCTCTGTTTCCCCTGCAGCCCCCAAGTAGAGCTACCGCCATACCTGGAGCGTGTGAAACAGCAAGCCAATGAGGCTTTTGCCTGCCAGCAGTGGACCCAAGCCATTCAGCTTTACAGCAAGGCTGTGCAGAGGGCCCCTCACAATGCCATGCTTTATGGAAACCGAGCAGCAGCCTACATGAAGCGCAAGTGGTGAGTGGCCACTGCAGAGGGGATCTGGGTCAGGATGAGGGACAAAGCAACTGGACCAAAAGGCAGAGGCCTGATGGAGCCAAGTTGCCAAGGCATCCAGGGAAGGTGGCAGGAACATATTGCTGCCTCTTAGGGCTTCTTGGCCTCTCCTCCCCACCTCCAGGCTAATGGTGGGCAGGCGCCAATCAAGCACTAAGGAAGCTCACAGTTATGTGGAACATGTTCAAAGCTAGTTCCTACATGGCATATTATTATAAAGTGCTGTGGCCCCTGGGGAAGTAGGAGTAGAGGATTGTTAGTCCCAACTGTTGGAGAACTGGACTTTGAAGAGCAGTGGAGTCTTGCTAAGTGGAAATGAGGGGTTTGGTGAATTCAGTTGGTATGTGTCTAAAATATTCTGCAGTCCCTTGGCCCCCCCTAAGGCTTGCTTTCTGTGTTCTTAGACCCTTTGGACTGAGTACAAACCATATCCCAGAAATCCAAAGCTGGCTATGGGTCACGCTAGGGTATAGTGGCTGGTAATAAAGAAGTAGACCATATCCGAAAGAACTCCTCATCTTTGGAGACCATCAGGGCCCCCAGCCCTTCTGCCTGCAGCACCAGCAGGCAAGCAGACATGCAGACCCCGCCCCCCATCCCCCAGCCAGGGCCAGGACTAGAGATGGATAGAGCTGGGCCCACAGCCATTTCTGCTCCGTCTGGCATCCGTCGGCTCTGCCCAGACAGACAGGCCAGCTGGTGTGCCATCGTCTGGCTGCAACTAGGCAGGCCAGAGAGGGAAGCTTAAGAAACCCACCCAAGTCAGCAGGATGGTAGTGCTAGGTAGGAGTGGGGAAGATGCTATCCCCCAGCCTTAGCTGAGGCATCAGGAGTTGGCCAAGGGCTCAAGTGGCAGCCAAACCCAGGAGATGACTGTTTTGGGTGAATCCTGAGTTGATTCACCTCTCTGTCCAACAGTTGGGTAGAACTCAGTGGTCCTCATCTAAGCTGTAGGCTGAGAGCTCAGCTTCACTCCTGCATTCTTGCTAAGTGAGGTTGGTGTTTTCCCAATCCATATGTGCCCTCAGCATGTTCTCTGAGCTCCTACTATGTGCTAGGTACTAGGAACACAAAGTTCCTGTGCTCCAGAGGAGCCGCCAGACAGCGGGTAAAGTAGTGGACATACTTCAGCATTAAAGAGATAGAAAGCAGTGAGTCTTGTAAATGGTCAGGTAAAGGGCTGTGGGCATCAAGAAAAGTGGGGTCGCTTTAGCTGGGGAGCAGGGAAGCATCAGAGAGACATGGCGTCTGAATGGGCTTTAAGTGTAGGCAGGCTTAGACAGGAGATGAAGGAGAGGAGGGGCCTGTGGGGGAAGGACATTCCAGGGAGATGAAATGGTGTGAACAAAGGCGTGGGGGTGGGGGACTGACTGAAGAGCTTGTTTGCAGAACAGCAAATCCATTTGGCTGGAGCAGAGGGTTCGGAGAGGGACTGGCAGGAGATGAGTCTGTGAGGTAGCCTGGGGCCGGCCTAGGGAGGGCTTGGAATGCAGAGCGGTGACGTTGGCCTCGATTCAGTGCATGATGGGCAGCTACTGGAGAGTTCTGAGCAGGAGAGGGATGTGCCGAGGGCTGTCCTTTCAGGGAGATTGATCTGGCAATGAGTCTAGGAAGGGTGAGCCCTGGGGCCAGCCTGCTCTCTACCCCCATCCCCACATGCCTGCCAGTGACCCCTAGAATGTCACACTCTGTCCTAGGCCAGTCTCCCCAGGGCTGCCATCTGCTCCTGGATGCAGTGGGAGCTGTCACCCTCTGGCTCCTGGCTGGTCTCTGGTCTGGCTCTCCCCAGGAGCTCAGAGGGGCACCTTGCAGGCAGTAATTGGGTTTCCACACAGTGCCTGCTCCTTCGTCACAGCCACTCATCCTGACGCAGGCCACACCATTGAAGCAGCTCTGTTTCCTGCCTGCCCCCACATGGGCTGAGCTGCTGGTTGCTGGTCTGAGCATGGCTGCTTCAAGGACTGGGTGCTCCCTCTGAGTGCTGCAGAAGGAGGCTCGGGAAGGACCTTCCCATGTCAGACCTGCCTTAGCCATGCCGGATTGTTGTGAGCTGTGCCCTTGGAGAAGGGGCCATTAACTCTAGGGGGTGTCTCTTACTGGTGCTTGGCACAGTTGAGTCGTAGGCCTACCCCAGCCCAGTTGGAAAAAAAAAAAAAAAATGGCTTCCAAAGAAGCAGCTCCTGTGGGGCCCGTCTGGCTCTCCAGACAAGAGGCAAAGACAGGTCTGTGGGTGCTGGGGGAGTGTGCTTCCTATATTCTGGCACAGGGTGGGAAAAGGAGGGGCTTCTCTGACCTCCTTTCACTTCCTCTTTCCCCACTTCCCCACTAAAAGCACTCCCACTTCCCTTCATCCATGCTTCAGGAGGTTGGAGAAGTGAGTGGGGACGATTTGGAGCTCCTGGTGTGCACAACCCCCTTACCATCAGCTTCCAGAGAGCCGACTCTGCCAGACTGTCAGGCCCCATCCTCCAGCCCCAGGAGGTAGAGGCCACAGCTGCTGTGGATCAGTCAGCCAGGACAGAGGGGGGTCTGGCTGAGGGCTTGCTGCCTGCTGATCAGACCCTGCGTCCCCAGCCTGGCACTTCTGGCTTCCCCAGACCACAGAACTGTCCTTGAGGGCCCCCTGCCTTGGACATGGCTTTGAAGGCCAGCTGGGGGTGATTTGAGGAGGTGGATGGGGGAAGAGAGAAGGAGGGCTTGGGGAGCCTGTGGTGGGCAAGATGCCAGGCCTTCTGCTGCAGAGCTGCAGGTGCCTGGGGTGAGCCAGTGTGCAGTTGCACTCTGTGCCCAGCAGAGGGCAGCCTGACACCAGCTTTTGCCACCCTCAAGACCTCAGGGTTTCCTGGCTTGCTCCTTAACCATACTGTCTCCTGATGGGGGAGGCCTGGGCTGAGCCAGGATTCTTTTCGTCCTCAAGTCCCCTTGCCATGAGATAGATCTGTCAGTGGTGGGCTGGGGTGGCCACAGGAAGTAGAGGAGACTGAGTGGGGACCCCTTGCTTGCCACGTGGCTCCACCTCTAAGCCACTCTTCCCCACCTTCCCAGGGATGGTGACCACTATGATGCCCTGAGGGACTGCCTCAAGGCCATCTCCCTAAACCCATGCCACCTGAAGGCACACTTTCGCCTGGCCCGCTGCCTCTTTGAGCTCAAGTATGTGGCTGAAGCCCTGGAGTGCCTGGACGACTTCAAAGGGAAATTTCCGGAGCAGGCCCACAGCAGCGCTTGTGATGCATTGGGTCGTGACATCACAGCTGCCCTCTTCTCCAAAAATGATGGTGGTGAGTGGGCACTGAGGAGGGGGTGCTGTTACTCTTTCTCTTTGAGATGCTGCATGACATTCTGGAGAGGTCATGGTTCCGGGATTGGAGAGGCCTGGGTTCAGATGTTGATTCAGAAACCATGCAACCTTGGGGCAGTTACTTGGTCTCTCTCTGAGAGTGTTTCCTTGTCTGAAAAGGACGGAGACATGCCAGCACGTCCCACTGAGCGTTTCTATTGAGGATCAGCATGTTTAAATGGCATGTTTAAAGCACCTGGGGGAGTGCCTGGTGCCCAGAATAGGAGGAAGCTGAGCTCAGTCAGGCTCCCACTAGGCATCCTCACCTGCTCAGACAGGGCCCTGGTGGTTCCACTTGGGCATCTGAGAAGCAGAAGCTGGTCGTTGTGTTTGTTCCGAGTGTACAAGTGCAGCAGAGACAATAGCGCAGAGCAGTAGAAATGCCTCAGGCTTGGAACGTGGGGCCTTGGTTCCAAATGCAGCTCCACTACATGACTGTGTGGCTTTGGAGAAAGCACAGCCTCTCTACCTACTGCCTTACCTGCGCAAAGAGCACGAAGCCCTGCCCAGCTCACTTCAATGTGCTGGAGAATGAACTGGGCCATTGGTGTGTGGTCTGTGAACATGAACAGTGAGCTCACAGGAGGCAGACATGGATCTTCACCTCTCTCCTTTGCAGTTTACCAACCATGTGATAAATTCATTTGTTTAATGAATAGTTATCAGACACTTGCCATGTGTCAGGCACTGTGCTGGGTCCTGGGAATAGAGCTGTGACTAAGTCAGATGGAATTTCTGTGTTTATGGCATGTACAGTCTAGTGAAGGAACCAAGTGATAAAGGAGAAACAAAAAGTATGACAAGTGCCATGGGGCCTGAATGGTGTGTGTGTTGGGGGGGGCTTGATGGCATTCTGGGGTTCTTCAGGAAGAAACATTTAAGCTAAGATCTAAAGGATCCAAAGGAAGCATTAACTAGATACAAAATATAGCTGTGTGGCCTAGTGCAGTGGCTCACGCTTATAATCCCAGCACTTTGGGAGGCCGACATGGGAAAATCGCTTGAGCCCAGGAGTTCAATATCAGTCAGGACAACATAGCAAGATCCCATCTCAACAAAAGAAAAATTTTAAAAATTAGCCAGCCGGGCGTGGTGGCTCAAGCTTGTAATCCCAGCACTTTGGGAGGCCGAGATGGGCGAATCACGAGGTCAGGAGATTGAAACCATCCTGGCTAACACGGTGAAACCCCATCTCTACTAAAAAATACAAAAAATTAGCCGGGCAAGGTGGCGGGCGCCTGTAGTCCCAGCTACTCGGGAGGCTGAGGCAGGAGAATGGTGTAAACCCAGGAGGCGGAGCTTGCAGTGAACTGAGATCCGGCCACTGTACTCCAGCCTGGGCGACAGAGTGAGACTCCGTCTCAAAAAAAAAAAAAAAAAAATTAGCCAAGGATGGTGGCACACACCTGTAGTCCCGGCTCCTCGGGCAGTTGAGGCAAGAGGATCACTTGAGCCCAGGAGGTCAAGGCTACAGTGAGCCATGATCACACCACTGCACTCCAGCCTGGGTAACAGAGCAAAATCCTATCTCCAACAACAACAACAACAAAGTGTAGCCGTGGGAGATGCAGAGCTCCTGGCATATGGACCAGGATGCTCCAAGGCCCTGAAGCAGGCACGAGTGAGTCACTTTTAAGGAACTGAGAAAACTTGTGTGAATACCTGTCACTTAACTGATCAGTGTCTCTCATTTGGAACCCTAATAACTTGTCTTCCAGAGGGTAAGGGCATGGTCCTTAGTGCCCTAAGCGCTACGAATCTGTTTATAAAAGTCACCCAGGCTGGGCTCGGTGGCTTACGTCTGTAATCCCAGCACTTTGGGAGGCAGAGGCAGGTGGATCACCTGAGGTCAGGAGTTAGAGACCAGCCTGGCCAACGTGGTGAAACCCCATCTCTACTAAAAATACAAAAATTAGCTGGATGTGGTGGCACATGCCTGGTAGTAATCCCAGCTACTCAGGAGGCTGAGGCAGGAGAATCACTTGAACCCTTGAGGTGGAGGTTGCAGTGAGCCGAGATCATGCCACTGCACTCCAGCCTGGGTGACAGAGCGAGACTCCATCTCAAAAAGAAAAAGAAAAAAAAAAAAAAGTCACCATTCTCTCTTTGCTAGTGCCTCACTCTACCCTCCCCTGCCTCTCATCTCCACAGAAACACACTTTGAGTCTCTGCATCCTTAGGGCTTTCAGGCCCTCCTAGCATCAAAGGTCTCCTTGTGAACATCCTCAGGGGCTAGATCCAAAGATGCATCTTCCTCACAACCTTTCCCCAATTTTCCAGGATAAGGGTGGAGGCAGGTAGCTCTATGTTGTCAGACTTTAGACTGAAAACAGAGCCATAGGTGGGGGGAAATAGGGAAGCAGAGAAAGGAACAGGACGCTTACCTTTTCTGGATCTCTGCCCCCAGAGGAGAAGAAGGGACCTGGTGGTGGCGCCCCAGTCCGCCTCCGCAGCACAAGCCGCAAGGACTCCATCTCAGAGGATGAAATGGTGCTGCGGGAGCGAAGCTACGACTATCAATTCCGCTACTGCGGCCACTGCAACACCACCACGGATATCAAGGAGGCCAATTTCTTTGGCAGGTCCGAGGCCCTGAAGAGGAGGGTGCAGCCCAGTTGGCAGCAGGAGGTTGAGTGGGGAGTATTGGGGCATAATGGTTTTAGAGAAGAATCTCAAATCCCTGCTCTGCCTCCGTACCCTTGGGCAAATGGCTTCACCTTTGTCAGCCTCTGAAGTTTTTTCATCTATGAGATGACCAACCTGCCATGCCCACTTATGAGGCCATAACAAGGACTAATAAGATAATCCAAGTAGAGCCTCCAGTACAGTGCCTGGACTACTCCTTCACCGCCCCCCCCCCCCCCTCCTTCTCCTTCTGTCTGCATGTGCCAGAGCTTGGTTGCTTTATCTGCATTCAGGGAGCCTCCTTCTGTTTGGGAGTGAGGCAGCAGCCCTCCAAGGCTGGGGATCTTGGCACATCTGTTTTGTGCTCAAAACTGTGCCCTGGGTACTAAGGGACAAACTCTGTGTTTCAGACACCATCACCCCCACCCCTCATTTGTAGATGTACTTTCTTTGGGTAGGTGAGACACATGAACATGAATCAATAATTTCTCTATAGGCAAGGCACAGTGGCTCATGCCTGTAATCCCAGCACTTGGGGAGGCTGAAGCGGGAGGATCGCTTGAGCCCAGGAGTTTGAGACCAGCCTGGACAGCACAGACCCCCATCTCTACAAAAAATTTTTAAAATTTTCTGGGTGTGGTGACATGCACCTGTAGTCCCAGCTATTCAGGAGGCTGACATGGGAGGACCAGTTAAGGCCACAGTGAGCCATGATCATGCCACTGCACTCCAGCCTGGGTGACAGAACGAGACCTTGTCTCTAAGAAAAGAAAGAATCCATCAAGATGCCCTCTAAATGTCAGTGGTGTGTGAGGGGCTACATGGGGATTCTGGATGCCAGAAGCCTGGGACTGCTCAGGGAAGGCTTAGAACAGGGTATTTTAGAGACCCGAGAGATGATGTAAGATGATCCTGGCCCAAGGAGGGAATAATGAACTGTGGGGGAGACTGTCTTGGAGAAATCCAGGCAGTTGCTGGCCCTGGGTTTAAGAGAACAGTGACCAGGGCTATGTACATGGAGTTCTGGGTCAAGTGCACACCCCAGCGTGTGGGGGACTGAGTGGCTGCAGACTTCCTTGCTCCCCCTTTACCTAGGCCATGCAGCCTCTGCTTGAGGCTATAGGGCAGTACCCCACCTGACCTCCCTGCCCTTTGCCCCCCTGCCAGCAACGCTCAGTATATCGTCAGTGGCTCTGACGATGGCTCCTTCTTCATCTGGGAAAAGGAGACCACCAACCTGGTCCGTGTGCTCCAAGGGGATGAGTCCATTGTCAACTGCCTGCAGCCACACCCCAGCTACTGCTTCCTGGCCACCAGCGGCATCGATCCTGTTGTGCGGCTCTGGAACCCCCGACCAGAGGTGAGGGTGCAGTCAAGGTGACCAAAGCCAAGCAGAGAGGAGGGCAGGGACTCTGTGGAAGGCTCCAGTGGAGCCTGCTAACGCAGGGAAGAGAAATGAGCCACCCAGAGGCTAGAAGCTGCTGAGTATCTCTTATCTTGGGGCCCAAGGCTGTGTCCTCAGATTCCAGAAGCTCCAAATGCAGTGGCAATTGCTAGAAACTGTACAGAGGCCCTGGTCACAAGGGAGCTATGCAGGCTTTGGCATCTGGTAGGCCTAAGTTTGAATCCAGTCTCCTCACTGCCTGAGAGACTTCATCTCTGACCCAGGCTTTTAATCATCTGTACATGGGGAATGGGAATGACAGCATCACCTTGAAAGGTTGCAGTGAGGAGTAAAGAAGAGATGCCTGTGAAGTGTCCAGCCCACAAGGACACTTAGGACAGTGTAGTCTCCTCCACTCCCAGGGTGGGTAGCCAGGGAAGCTGGCTTGGTGCCTCCCCTTCCCCTCTGCCCTACTGCTTCCCTCTTCCCAGCTGGCAAAACGAAAGTCAAGTGGTATGTCTGATTCCCAAGATAATTTGCTGTGACTTTTAAAGAGAGGACTCCTGTAGGATTCCCCGTTGAGGGGGAGAGGAGAAAGAAAGATGAAGGAAGAGTTGCTGTGGCAACAAAACAGAGTGGGGTGGGGAAGTTGTGTCTGCCCCTTGTCCCAGGTGTCCCAGTATGTGTGTCCAACATATCCTGGTGTGTACTGTCCCCCACGTATATCCCAGCATGTTATGACCTGCCTATATATCCTGAGGTGGCATGTCTCCCCATATATATTCCAGTGTGAGCACCCCCAACAATATGTAGTACGGTTGTGTGTACACCTCCTGGCATGTACGTGTACCTCCCCCTATAGATAGTTAAGTCTGTGTATTTCCCTCCCCCGCCCCATACGTGTACCCTGGTGCCTCTCCCTCCCTGAGCCTCATGTGTGTTACCCCTTTCTCCACCACAGAGTGAAGACCTCACAGGCCGAGTCGTGGAAGATATGGAGGGTGCTTCGCAGGCCAACCAGCGGCGCATGAATGCAGACCCGTTGGAGGTGATGCTGCTCAACATGGGCTACCGGATCACGGGCCTGAGCAGTGGAGGTGCCGGGGCCTCTGATGATGAGGACAGCTCTGAGGGCCAGGTGCAGTGCCGGCCCAGCTAGACCCTCCAGCCCTGGTCCCCAGCCCCTGCTACTGGCTGGACTCTCCGCCCTGGGCAGGAGGTCGGGGGATTCTGTTTTGGTTTGTCTTCCCCACCCCACTTTTTTTCATTTCCCCTGTTTCGTTTGTTAGTTTGGCATTAGGGGTGGAGGTTGCTACAACTTGCTGGCTTTCAGACTCTGGGCTGATTGTCCCCTGACTATCCCCAGCCCTAAAAAAAAGAGCAGGAGGGGATACCCCTCCATATGCCCCCCCCAACCTCCTGCTTCCATGTCCCTGGAGGGCTCTGGCCTGCCTCAGAATCCCTTCTGCCTCAGGTGGGGAGGAACAAGCTGAACTGTCTTCAGGGACTGTCCTGCCCTTCAGCTGGCAGCAGGAGGGGGAGTGGGATTCCCAATTGGTAAGGGCTCACCTTGGCCTGTTGCCACTCTTGCTCCCAAGCCTGCAAGGCTAGCTCCCCTGTGGTCTTCAGGAAAGGTTTTGAAAAAGGATGGGTCCCACCCTCCCCCCAGAGCCACTAGTGTTAGAGCAGAACCAAAAGGAAGGACGGGAGCCCTGGAGTGGGCAAGACCAGGCTACCTGCTGAGGTCGCAGTGGAGCACCCTCACTCCTCTCCTGGCTACTAGCTCTGGCCCTGCACCTACTCTCACTGGCCACCTCTGGAGGCTCTGCCTTTCCCAAGGGCCCTGGCAGAGGGTGGGGCACTGCACCTTACCCCACCCATCCATGCCAGCACTTCTGCACTACGGCCGTTCTCCTCTTGGGCGCTCCTCAGCCTCACTGTGACCTTTCTGCCAGAGCTCCCAGCCAGGCCTACTCTGCTGAGGTGGCGCTTCCTGCTAAGGGCCCTTCTCTGTCCTTTCTGCCCGCCTTCCCATCCCACATGCTGAGCCGCCACAAAGACCAAAGAAGTGATGGCTTTTCTCTGTCCCCTGCTGCTCTGAGGGGAGAGGGGTGGGTCTCCTGAGCCACTCAGATGGGAAAGTCCCTTACTCGGCCCCTCCCTCCCCAGCAGCCCCAAGCTTTACACTGGATGCAGCAATCAACCCACCACTCACCAGGCCTCCCCTCCCCTCTGCCCCCTGGCTCTTAGCTCCAGCTGCTCCAGGTAGTTGGTTCATCCTTCCCCCTCTCTCCCTCCCTGCTTCCCCTCAGTGCTTACTTGGCTCCAGCCCTCCAGCTGCAGCCCCTGGGGAAAAGCAGCCTCCCTTCTCCTCTCCCTCTCCTCCCTCCCTCCCTTCCTCAGCCCCTGTCTCTGCCAGGTGCCTCCTCTCATTCAGGCTTCAGAGCAGCCCTGGAGACAGGAGGGCCATGTTAAAAGCTTTTTCACAGTTTTAAGAAGACAAGGGGAGGGTGAGGATAGTGGTGGGGGGTCTGGCACCATCTCATTGCTTTAATCCCAGCAACACAGGTGGCAGCTTCTCCCCCTTCCTTCCCACCCCAGTCCCTCTTCCCATCCCTCTCTTCTAGCTTGGTAATGAAGTATATTTATTGGTGACGGAAACAGCTGCTGCTGCTTCTCCTGCTGCTGGGCCCTGCTCCCCTGTCTCTTCTCCATGACCTTTCTCTAGCCAGGGAGAAGGGAGAGCAGGAGTATTGGGACTGGGCCCTGGGGCCCAAGTACCAGCTGGGTCCCCTTTGCTTTCTTGTGTTCCAGCCACCTGCCATTTCCTCCCTGCCTCCCACCCTCCCTCCCTGCCTCCTGTCCTGCTTCCCACCCCCTGCCTGCCCAGCCTGGGCCCTGCAGTGTGGAGAGACACATAAGCCTTACTGTCCTCTGGGGGCAGGAGCCGAGCCTTTCTGTTGCTCCGCTCCCAGGAGAGTGAGGGTGACGCAATTGATTAAAACCATTTTGTTCTAGGTGTGGCTGGTGACATTTGTGGGGTGCAGATGGGTATTGGAACCAAAGTGAGGGCACCTGGTCCCTCACTTCTGTAGCTCTATGACTTTGAGTAACCACACCTCTACTGGGCAGAATCCTGCCTTGAAGGGTCACTGTGAGCAGTGACCACCCCGCCCAGCAGGACTGAGTGCAGAGCCGAGCTCTCATGGCTGTGATTTGTAGTCATCAGCTTTCACTCTCCAGCTGTTTTTTCATCAGTAAAATAAGGGGCTTGGAATCTTAGTGGTTTTTCAAACCAATTTACATTGTGACCCAATATACACATGATTACTTGTATATATATGCGTGTGTGTGTATATATATATATAAAATGAACAAAAGTTTTACATAATATTTACCCTTGCTACATGCAATGTGCTCTGCTTACCTTTCTGTTTTGTTAGGGAAAAAAATATGGTTATAACCCACTAAATTGATTTCACATATGCAAGTTTTTGATGTGCCCTGGATTAAATAATCTCTTAGACTACAGGTTCCTGAACTTTCTCAGCTCACAGCACCATTACCATCTCAGTAATTTTTTCATGGAGCCTCTAAGCCAAAAGAAATACCTAACAGTTCAATTTATTAAGTAGTTAAGCCCAAATAACTTAAAAAGTATTTATGTCCTAACAAGTTAGTTGCCATTTAAAAAATAATACATCTGAATTGGAAGAAACAATATTTCATTCTTTTTTTTTTGAGACGGAGTCTTGCCTGGCTAATTTTTTTTTTTTTGTATTTTTATTTTTATTTTATTTATTTTTATTTTTTATTTTTATTTTTTTGGAGATAGAGTTTCGTTTTTGTCCCCCAAGGTGGAGTGCAATAGCGCGATCTCTGCTCACTGCAACCTCTGCCTCCCAGGTTCAAGCAATTCTCCTGCCTCAGCCTCCCAAGTAGCTGGGATTACAGGCGCCTGCCACCACACGCAGCTAATTTTTTGTATTTTTAGTAGAGACAGGGTTTCACCACCTTGGCCAGGCTGGTCTCAAACTCCTGACCTCAGATGATCTGCCCGCCTCAGCCTCCCAAAGTGCTGGGATTACAGACATGAGCCACCGCACCCGGCCTTCATTCTTAAACAACTGCAATTACTAACGGAATCTGTGCCGCCCATTGGGCACTGAACAACTTGTTAAATTTTCTAATGAAAGCAGATACTGCTACCTTCATTTCCTGTCCCACATCGACTTTCATTTGCTTTTTATCACAGCAACCACTAAAGACCCAGCTTCTTAAAGATGACATAATCAAAAGGATTGTGGCATAATCTAATAATGGAACTGTGAACTACCTTGAGCTAGTAGTTCACTCATTAGCCAAAGATGTTGAGTATCTTTCAAAATATCCTACTTTGCCCCCTGTGAATTTGCTGTGGGTGCCCTCAGGTGCCTTGATGCACAGTTTGGGAACTGTGGTGTAGTCTATGGGAACAGTAGTTTCACTACTGAAACTACTGAGAGGTCCTGCCAGAAATACCATAGGTGGTATTATAAAGCAGATACTATGGGCTGGTATTATTCCTTTGTGTACCCAAATTAACATCTGCAGAAGCTTCTTGAAGGCATTTCCAGACCAGGCAAAGAAGGGACAGTGTTCCAGACCAGGGAGTAGTGCAGAGTCCCAGGTTCCTTCATGAGCCCTGAATGACTCCATTTGGCTGGATGGTAGAGGGTGGACTGGAGGGGCAGTCAAATTGTGAAGGATTTCCTGTGCTTGGTGAGAGACCATAGACTTGATCCTGTAGGCAAGGGAGGCATTGGAAGACTTCACCAGGGTCTCCTTTTCATTTGGAGTTGGTACTCCATTTTTAAAAAAAATTAATAGCCTTTACTTTCTAGAGCAGTTTTAGGCTTACAGAAAATTGAGCAGATAGTATAATGAGTTTCATATACCCGTCTTTCCCCAGCTCAATTTTCCCAATTATCAACATCTTGCATTAGTACGTTGTTATAATTAATGAACCAGTATTGATACATTATGGTAACTGAAGTCCATAGTTTACATTACGGTTCACTCTTTGTGTTGCACAGTTCTATGGGTTTTGACAAATGCATGTCTTGTATCCACCACTACATTGTCATACAGAATAGCACCTTGTCCTCAACCTATTCAGTCTTCATTAGCATCCCCCCAAAAAAGTACTTAGGAATAAATCTAACAACATGTACAAGGTTTGTATAAGCAAAACTACAAAACTGATAAACCAAGGAAGATCAGGTAAATGGAGAGATGGTCCATGTTCACGTATAGGAAAACTCAATATTAGGATGTCAGTTCTTTCCAACTTGATCTCTAGCTTCAACATGATCCTGGTCATAGTCCCAGCAAGTTATTTTGTGAGTATCACCAACTGATTATTCTAAAGTTTACATGAAAATATAGAAGACCCAGAATAGTTCCACTGTTCCACCTTCTTCTGCTTCTCCTGGTGCTGTTTGTGTGCTCATTCATTCTGTGCAGACCTGGTGCCTCATTTGTGAAGCAGCAGCTGAGGAGACTCCAGCACTCACGTGGCTAAAAAGCCCAAGGAAGGAGTCAAGACTGAGAATAACAATCTTATTAATTTGAAGGTAATAGGGCAGGATGGTTCTGTGGTGCAGTTTAAGATTAAAAGTCATATACCGGCCGAGTGTAGTGGCTCACGCCTGTAATGCCAGCACTTTGGGAGGCTGAGGTGGGTGGATCATCTGAGGTCTGGAGTTCGAGACCAGCCTGACCAATATAGTGAAACCCCATCTCTACTAAAAATACAAAAAAATAGCCGGGCGTGGTGGTAGTCTCAGCTACTCGGAAAGCTGAGGCAGGAGAATTGCTTGAACCCGGGAGGCGGAGGTTGCAGTGAGCCAAGATCGCACCACTGCCCTCCAGCATGGGTGACAGAACAAGACACCATCTCATAAAAGAAAAAAAAAGAGTCATATACCACTTACTAGAGTAATGAAAGCCTGTTGTGAAGGACAGAGTTTGTCAGACAGATCAGATTCTAGTTTGACAGGCAACCAGTCAATGAAACAAACACACCTGCACAGTTGGAAATGGAGGATGAAGATAACAATTGATGTGTTTCAGCAACAGACAAGAAGTATCTACTGAAAAAGGAACCTGCCTCTTTACTCTAGAACTTTGTTCTTATAGATCAAGATTATATTCTCAATTAGAAAACTGCAATTTGGTTCCACCACATCATGACTATTACTATAGTATAGTTTTCTCTATTCTTTTATTTTTCCCTTACCTATTCCTTTACTGTACATAAAATAACAGGTGTATGTTCACAAGCATTTTGCTGTCTTAAATATTAAATGGCCAGTGACATCCACTTGATGTCAATCAAAACATACCCGTGAGGAAAAATACTGATTCTTGAAAATTACCTCCCTTTCTCCATCAGTGGCATACTCATTCAACTCTTATATTGCAATGTTATTTTGCTGTCACTATTTTAACAAAAAAACAAAAATCCTTGCATACCTTATTCAACTGGAGAATTTTAGTGTTTTTCATTTATTAATTGTAAAACCAAGGACAATTTTATAACTTTTTTTGTATATAGCTCTTACATGTAGGGCAATCTGTCTGTAAGTAGGGATAAATTACTCTTTAAAAAAAAAAAAAAAAAAATCCTAAATAGTTTTCCCTTCAAATCAAGCATCTTGTTGTTTAAATAAACTTCTTGTTAGAAATGGAGAAAAAGAAGAAAGACCCAGAATAACCAACACAATACTTACGAAAAACAAATTCAGAGGATTAACACTGCTGACTTCAAGACTTACTATCAAGCTACAATAATCAAGACAGTGTGGTACTGGCAAAAGAATAGACAAATAGGCCAATGGAACAAATAGAGAACCCAGGAATAGACCCACACAAATATAGTCAGCTGATCTTTGACAAGACAGTAAAGTCAATTCAATGGAGAAAAGATAGTCTTATCAACAAACAGTGATGGAACAATTGGACATCCATATGCAAAAAAAAATCTAAATACTGACCTAACACTGTTTACAAAAGTTAACTCAAAATAGATGACAGACCTAAATTTAAAATACAAAGCTATGAAACCTCTAGAAGATAACATAGGAAAAACATCCAACTTGATCTATAGCTTTAACATAATCCGAGTTGTAGTCCCAGCCACTTACTTTGTTGGGTTTGGCAATGAGTTTTTAGATACAACACCAAAACCTCAATCCAGGAAAGAAAAAAATTGGTAAGTTAGACTTCATTAAAATAAAAAATTTGTCAGTGAAAAACACGGTGGAGAGAATGAAAAGCCAAGGACTGGGAGAAATATTTGTAAAACACAGATAAAGGATTTGTATTCAAAAATACACAAAGAACTCTTTTTTTTTTTTTTTTTTTTTTTCTTTTTTGAGACGGAGTCTCGCTCTGTCTCCCAGACCGGAGTGCGGTGGTGCAATCTCAGCTCTGCAAGCTCCGCCTCCCGGGTTCACGCCATTCTCCTGCCCCAGTCTCCCGAGTAGCTGGGACTAAAGGCGCCCGCCACCACGCCCAGCTAATTTTTTTGTATTTTTAGTAGAGACGGGGTTTCACCGTGTAGTCAGGATAGTCTCAATCTCCTGACCTCGTGATCTGCCCGCCTCGGCCTCCCAAAGTGCTGGGATTACAGGCCTGAGCCACCGCGCCCAGCCAAGAACTCTTAAAACAATATGGAAACAACCCAATTTCAAAATGGGCAAAAGATCTGAACACCACACCAGAGATGATTCCCAGGTGACTAGTAAGCATATGAAAAGATTTTTAATATTATGTCATTAGGGAATTGCAAATTAAAACAATGAGATACCATTACACATCGCACACTTACTAGGATGGCTAAAATGTTAAAACTGTCCACAGCAAATGCTGACAAGGATGTAGAGCAACAGGAACTCTCATTCATTGCCAGAGGAAATGCAAAATAGTACAGCCACTTTGGAAGACAGTTTGGCAGTTTCTTACAAAGCTCAACATACTCTTACCATACAGTGCTGCAGTCACTCTCCTTGTATTTAACTAAAGGGGTTGAAAACATGACCATGTAAAGACCTGTACATGAATGTTTATAGCAGCTTTATTCATAATTGCCAAAAACTGGAAGCAACCAAGATGCCCCTCAAAAGGTGAATGGAGGCCAGGTGTGGTGGCTCACGCCTATAATCCCAGCACTTTGGGAGGCTGAGACAGGTGGATCACTTGAGATCAGGAGTTCGAGACCAGCCCGGCCAACATGGTGAAACACCATCTCTACTAAAAATACTAAGATTAGCCGGGCATGGTGGTGTGCACCTGTTGTCCCAGCTACTTGGGAAGCCAAGGCAGGCCAATTGCTTGAACCTAGGAGGTGGAGGTCACAGTGAGCCAAGATCATGCCACTGCCTGGGCGACAACAGAGCAAGACAACGTCTCAATTTAAAAAAACAGGCCGGGCGCGGTGGCTCAAGCCTGTAATCAGCACTTGGGAGGCCCGGAGGCAGAAGTGAGATCACAAGGTCAGAATCCAGAACCATCCCTATGCTGCAGTGAAACCCCGTCTCTACTAAAAAAATACAAAAACTAGCCGGGCGAGGTAGGCGAGAGCCTGTAGTCCCAGCTACTCAGGAGACTGAGGCAGGAGAATGGCATGAACCCAGGAGGCAGAGCTTGCGTGGGGAGGCAGATGATCAAGCCCACTGTACTCTCCAGCCTGAACAAATGAGACTCTCCGTCTCAAAAAACAACAAAAAAAGGTGAACAGATAAACTGATACAGCCATAAAATGGAATATTATTCAGGATAAACAGAAATGAGCTATCAAGCCACAAAATGATATGGAGGAAACTTAAATGTTTATTGCTTTGGGAAAGAAACCAGACTGAACGGGCTACCTCCTGTATGATTCCAACTATATGACTTCCTGGAAAAGGCGAAACTACAGAAACAGCAAAAAGATGAGTGGTGCTGCGTTTTTGAAGAGTGTCCACATGTGTGACTCGTCCAAAGCATTCACGAGCCCTGCTGATAAGAGAGTCTACAGTAAAGCAGAGATGAGAAATTGAGACTTCTGCATTTGTGGAGGGCAATTGTGGCCCCAGAGGGCTGCTCCTGTCTCTGCTTAGGAGCATGCCCAAATATTGTTGCAGAACTTAAAAGGTGATGAGAAGTCATCTAGCTCAGAGGCTCTCAGCCCTAGCTGTAAATCAGAATCACCCAGGATGCTTTTGTAACTTTCCATGCCCCACCCCAGAGATTGTGCTTTAATTGGTCTGAGGTGGAGCCCAGACATCTGTCCTTTTTTTTTTTTTTTCCTTCTTTTTTTAACTTAAGAGATGGGGTCTTGCTTTGTTGCGCTGGCTGGAGTGCAGTGGCTATTCACAGGCGCTCCCGCTACTAAACAGCATGGGAGTTTTGTCCTCCGTTTCTGACCTGGGCTGGCATCCATTGTTTTAAATCATCCCAGGTTCATTTTTAATATGCAGCCAGAGCTGAGAACCACTGATCTAGCTCTTTCTCCACATTGTACAGATAGGGACCATGAGTTTCAAAGAGGGGCAGGAAAAGGGATGGTGTTGCCTGAGGCCCCCTAGTGAATTAGAACCAAAGCCAGGACTGGATTCCTGATCCCTAATTCCTAGTCCTTTTTTTTTTTTTTTTTTTTTTTTTTTGAGATGAAGTCTCACTCTGTGACCCAGGCTGGAGTGCAGGGCGCAAATTTGTTTTGGCTCACTGCAACCTCCGCCACCCAGGTTCAAGCAGTTCTCCTACCTCAGCCTCCCAAGTAGCTGGGATTACAGGCATGTGCCACCATGCCCAGCTAATTTTTGTATTTTTAGTAGAGATAGAGTTTTGGCATGTTGGCCAGGCTGGTCTCAAACTCCTAACCTCAGGTGATCCGCCTGCCTCAGCTTCCCAAAGTGCTGGGATTACAGGCATGAGCCATCACGCCTGGCCTAGTACAATTCTTTATAAACCATTTTCTTATAATGTAATAGGTCACAATACTTTTTTTTGAGATGGAGTCTCGCTCTGTCACCCAGGCTGGAGTGCAGTGGCGCAATCTCGGCTCACTGCAAGCTCCGCCTCCCTGGTTTATGCCATTCTGCCTCAGCCTCCCGAGTAGCTGGGACCACAGGTGCCCGCCACCATGCCTGGCTAATTTTTTGTATTTTTAGTAGAGACAGGGTTTCACCATGTTAGCCAGGATGGTCTTGATCTCCTGACCTCGTGATCCGCCCGCCTCGGCCTCCCAAAGTGCTGGGATTACAGGTGTGAGCCACCGCGCCCGGCTTTTTTTTTCTTTAAATAGAGACAGGGTCTTGCCATATTGCCCAGGCAGGTCTCAAACTCCTGGGCTCAAGTGATCCTCCCGCCTTAGCTTCCCTAAATGCTGGTATTACAGGTGTGAGCCACCATGCCCGGCCCATGATACTTTCGAACTCCTACTCTGTGTCTGGCATTGGGCTAGGCACTGGCATAACAAAATTGTACACAACATATTTCTTGCCTTCCTGGGGCCTCCAGATTATCTGGAGGAGTAGCAAATACAGGAATTGTGCATGGTTGCTGAACACTGGATTTTACTGTGAAATGTGAGTCCTCCTCAGTATATTCTGCCATCATTCAGTGCCCCACATGTGCCAGGTTCTTTGTCAGGTCTAGGGATATTAACATGTCTGGCAGGGGTGGTGGCCTGAAGAAGGAATGTCCCACTTGGTTGCTCGGCCTCCTGCTCCCACTCAATTCTTTTTTACATATAAAATAAGGTCCTGATCCTAATGAGGCCATAGTTTACCCCTATTTTACAGTGATTTAGAGACTCTCACACTGGTCTCCCCTCATCACTCTAGTAAGCCCTAAAAGGGGTCGTCACCAGGCCAAATGTAGTGGCTCATGCCTGTAATCCCAGCACTTTGGGAGGCTGAGGCAGGAGGATCACTTGAGGCCAGGAGTTCAACACCAGCCTGGTCAACATGGTGAAGCCCCATCTCTACTAAAAATACAAAAATTATCCGGGCATGGTGGTGCGCGCCTGTAATCCCAGCTACTTGGGAGGCTGAGGCATGAGAATCAATTGAACTCAGGAGGCAGAGGTTGCAGTGAGCTGAGATCGTGCCACTGCACTCCAGCCTAGGTGACAGAACAAGACTTTGTCTCAAAAAAAATAAGAACTTAGGAACACAGAGGAGACAACACTGGGGTCTACTGGAGGGTGGAGGGTGGGAGGAGGGAGAGGAGCAGAAAAGATAACTATCAACATCCAGGCTTAATACCTGGATGATGAAATTAATAATGGCTCACTGGCTGGGCGTGGTGGCTCACGCCTGTAATCCCAGCACTTTTGGGAGGCCGAGGTGGGTGATTACCTGAGGTCAGGAGTTCAAGACTAGCCTGACCAATACGATGAAACTCCATCTCTACTAAAATTAGAAAAATTAGCCGGACATGGTGGCATGCACCTGTAATCCCAGCTACTCGGGAGGCTGAGACAGGGAGAATCACTTGAACCTGGGAGGTGGAGGTTGCAGTGAGCCGAGATCACACCATTGCACTCCAGCCTGGGTGAAACTCCGTCTCAAATAAATAAACAAACAAAAAAATAGTGGCTCACTGCGGCTCCTCCAGGCTCAAGCAATCCTCCCAAGTAGCTGGAATTACAGCAGGCATGTGCCACAATGCCCAGCTAATTTTTTTTTTTTTTTTTTTAGTAGAGATGAGGTCTTTCTGTGTTGCCCAGGCTGGTCTCAAACTCCTGAGCTCAAGCAATCCTCCCCTCTTGGCCTCCCAAAGTGTTGGGATTACAGGTGTGAACCACCACGCCTGGCCTATTTCTCATTTTAGAGAGAAGGAAACTGATGCCCTAACAGGTTCTGCTACTTTTCTAAGGTGCGACAGATACTGGCAGAGCTGAAGTTCAAACACTGAGCTGCCTAACTCCTGAGTCCACATGTGTAGCCATCATGCTTTACTGGGCACCCCAAAGTGGGAGACTTAGATCCTGGTCCTAGCTGTGCTTTCTATAACCTTGGGTAACTTAGCCCATCTATAAAATGGAATGGAGGCCGGGTTTGGTGGCTCACACCTGTAATCCCAGCACTTTAGGAGGCCGAAGTGGACAATCACTTGAGGTCAGGAGTTAAGGCCAGCCTGGCTAATATGGTGAAACCCCATCTCTAGTAAAAATACAAAAATTAGCTGGGGCTGGGCACAGTGGCTCACGCCTGTGATCCCAGCACTTCGGGAGGCCAAGGTGGGCAGATCACCTGAGGTCAGGGGTTCAAGACCAGCCTGGCCAACTCAGTGAAACCCCGTCTCTACAAAAAATACAAAAATTTGTAGGTATGGTGGCACACACCTATAGTACCAACTACTCAGGAGGCTGAGGCAGGAGAATTGCTTAAACCTGGGAGGCAGAGGTTGCAGAGAGCCAAGATAGCGTCACTGCATTCCAGCCTGGGCAACAGAGCAAGATTCCATCTCAAAAAAAAAAAAAAAAATTAGCTGGGCGTCATGGCAGGCACCTGTAATCCCAGCTACTCAGGAGGCTGAGGCAGGAGCATCACTTGAACCCATGAGGCAGAGGTTGCAGTGACCCAAGATGGCCCCACTGCACTCCAGCCAGGGCAACAAAGGGAGACTCCATTTCCAAATAAAACAAAAAATTGAATGGAAAAGGAAGTCGTTTTGTGAACTCTGATGTCTAAAGGGCCAGTGGGTTTGCTCTGAAATGGTTTCTTGCACTGAGGTGGTCCCCTTAATCTCCTCCCCACCATGGGAAGGCTTGGAGTCAGAATGGAGAGAGGCCCAGCTTCCAGGGGCCAGAGAGGGCTGAGCACAAGAGAGGATGCTGCCCTCCCACATGCTGCGTACACTGCAGCATGCCCCTGGCTCAGGCTCTTTCCCTGGATTGAGGTGATTCTTCCCCAGAGCCCTTAAGGAGACCATCTACAGTCAACAAATAACTCCAGTGACATTACCTGAGCACTTCCTCTCTGCCAGTTGCCTGGTTGGATACAGGGACCAATAGATCCAGTTAGTCCCCTTCTCAAGGAGTTCACAGTCTCTTGGGAGCGACAGACATGTAAACAGCTAATGCTAATGCAAGTACACATGAATATTCAATAGGTGGAAACACAGCCTTCGTGCTCTGGGAGCAAAGAGGGAGCATTTGCCTGAAACCTTGAAAGTAGTGTAGAAGAGGAGAGGAAGGACGTCCCCGATGAGGGAACGGTGTGAGCAAACACACGAGGTATGAAGTGCAGGACTCGTTCTGTGAAGGGCAAACAGGCCAGTGAGGCTAACTCCAGGCAAGTCCCAAAGGAGACTGTGAGAAATGAATCTGGAAAGAAAATTTGAGGGCATCATGAGGGGCCTTGAAAGCCAGTAGCGAGATAGCCTGAGAGAGGAGATTTGTGAGTCCTGGGGACTTATACATGGGGCCAATTGAGGGGGTGCTCTGACACCCACCAAGAGAGGAAATGCCCCAAGCTCACCCTTCAAATAAGCAGCATCTTACCCTCAAAGGTTTCCCAGCTTGACAGTTTCAGCTCTGGCATCCTTCCCTCCCCCAGCCAAACCCATAAGTGGATCCAGATGGTCATTCCTATTTTAGGTTGGGGTGTGTGTTGGGGGAGGGATAGCTCTGAAACCTATCAATCCTGTCCCAAGCTCAGCCATAACAGGAGCTTCCTCCAGGACCCTGCTGTGATCCTGTAAGCCTGGAAGGAAATATTAGTCTTTGATGGAGATTTCCCATCTGTTTATGGGTGATGAGGAAGCAACAGCAGAGGAGTCCAGGGCACAGGCCAGAGAGACTCTTACAATTGGGTGAGAGAACCAAGGTGTATATGTGAGAAGGAGCGTTCTGCAGGGATGAATCCATCATTTAAAAAAAAAAAAAAAAGGCTGGGCGTGGTGGCTCACGCCTGTAATCCCAGCACTTTGGGAGGCTGAGGCAGGTGGATCACAAGGTCAAAAGATCAAGACCATCCTGGCCAACATGGTGAAACCCCATCTCTACTAAAAATACAAAAATTAGCTGGGTGTGATGTCGCGCGCCTGTAGTCCCAGCTACTTGGGAGGCTGAGGCAGGAGAATCGCTTGAACCCAGGAGGCAAAGGTTGCAGTGAGCCGAGATCATGCCACTGCACTCCAGCCTGATGATACTGTCTCAAAAAAAAAAAAAAAAAGATCTTGTGGATGGGTTGTGGTGGGGGGCAAGCCAAACCTGGGAGACAGGCCCCAGAGGATCTGGCTTCTATCTCCAGGTACCTGGCCCTCCTCATGGCCCTGTTTCTGCAGCTGCCTAGGCCAAGGGTAGGATGATGTGGACCTTAGGAAAGGAGCCAGGGCTCTGTGGTCTGACCCTCTGCCTGAGCACTGTGCCCACCAACCCAAGCCCATTAAAAAGACTTGAGACACCAAGAGGTAGCAGGTAACAAGCTAGGTTCCTGCATTTAGACTGTAACCAGCATGTGATACCAAGCCTGTAAGTATTTGCTTTTCATTCAATTTAACAAATATTGATTAAACAAATACCATGTGCTAGGCACTATACTGGGCATTGGGTATACACATGTGAGCAAGACAAACGGAGTTTCCAGTCAAGTGAGGGAGGCAAATAGTACACAGCTACAAAGAAGCTATGAAGAAAAAGAACAGGAGATTAACAGAGGCTTTCTCATTTAGATTGGGAGGCCAGCGATGGGCTCTCTGAGAAAGTAGTATTTTATCTGAGACAGGAAGAATGAAAGCTAGCCACTTTAAGTGGGTAGGAGTAGTATTTCAGGCAGAGGGGAACAGTGTGTGCCAAGTCCCTGGAATATGAAGAAGTGCATGAGAGGAACTGAAAAAAAGGGCCAGGATGGCTGTAGTACAGTAAATAAGGAAGGGGCGTGGTCCAGATGGTGCAGGGCTTTGTGAGCCATGGTAAGATATTTGTGTTTCATATTAAGTGCAATGAGAAGCCATTGAAGGTTGGCAGATTAAATGTGGTACGTATATTAGTACTACCAAACTTATGGCAGGTCCTGAGAGACTTACTTTGGTTGGTTATTCATCAATACCTACAATAAATGTTTAAAGGGTACCCAGCAACCCTATGCTAGAATTATGGGTTGACAGTCATGGTAGAGAGATGTCTAAGGCACAGACCTTCCTCACAGCCTGTGGTCCAGAAGAGATTAGATAACTACAGTGATTGAATCAAGAAGTAATGTAATTTATTCTCAACAACTGTAAACTACACACCTAATCTATTCCAAACCCTGTGCTGGATGCTGGTTGTTGCCCTTCAAGGATCGCACACTGCACAGGGGTCAAGGAGAGGTACAAATGTGCTCAAAGAATTTAGAGTGGGTTATAATCACTTTCTAACCCACCGTAATCATTATCACACCTGTGAATCTGTGAGGTCTTTATAAAACATCAATTTATTCAATCATTTAATAAATCAGTAAACATCTAGTGGGCATATGCTTTGCACCAGGAACTGTGCCAGCTACTGAAGTCAAGGACCTTAGAGTTCCATAGCAGAGACAGACATCCCCCACAAAAAAAAACATGAAAGGCCGGGCGCGGTGGCTCAAGCCTGTAATCCCAGCACTTTGGGAGGCCGAGACGGGCGGATCACGAGGTCGGGAGATCGAGACCATCCTGGCTAACACGGTGAAACCCCGTCTCTACTAAAAAAATACAAAAAACTAGCCGGGCGAGGTGGCGGGCGCCTGTAGTCCCAGCTACTCGGGAGGCTGAGGCAGGAGAATGGCGTGAACCCGGGAGGCGGAGCTTGCAGTGAGCCGAGATCCGGCCACTGCACTCCAGCCTGGGCGACAGAGCGAGACTCCGTCTCCCAAAAAAAAAAAAAAAAAAAAAAAAACATGAAAATATTAGGTGCTACAAACAGGACAGCAAGCTCTCCACAGATCAGCATTGAGGGAGGGTAATTCAATGGAAGAAGGACCTTCCCCAAATGGAAAGCTCCTAACTTCCTGAGTGCATTTGTCCATACCTTCCTTTACCTGATTACTCTTTTTGTTCTTTTTTCTTTAAGCCTGATTTTTAGTGGCAGTCTTCCTTCTGACTTTGGACTCTCCCCCACTTCCCCTCCCCACCCCAGTAGACTTCATTTCCTTTGTCTGTCTTGGTATCCTTTAAAAAGCCAAAAGGCTCCAACATTTGAGCCTGGCTTCTCTGTAAGTATGGTTGTGTGTGATCTCAAACAATTAACTTTCCTGAGCCCGTTTTCCCATTTGTACAATGAAGGGATTGGATCACATCTAAGGCTTATCATTTACTCCAGTAAGTATTCACACTCTTGTACATAGTGCTCTGCAGGGCCTTCCTTTCTTTGCACCGCTGCACCCATACCCCCACTCCCGTGCCACGTGGCAGACATCAAGACTCAATAATATCCTATCTTCCAGCAGGTCTTCCCTGTATATACAATAAAATACATACACACACACACACACACACGTGCGCACACACAATTGTAGTCTCTCATTACGCTACCACTACCTCGTGAGAGGACCACAGAATGAAAAGGGCAAGGGAGGTATAAGACTTGGGTTTGCGCCGGACGCGGTGGCTCACGCCTGTAATCCCAACACTTTGGGAGGCCAAGGTGGGCGGATCACAAGGTCAGAAGTTCGAGACCATCCTGGCTAACATGGTGAAACCCCACCTCTACTAAAAATACAAAACTTAGCCGGGCGTGGTAGCACACGCCTGTAATCCCAGCTACTCGGGAGGCTGAGGCAGGAGGATCGCCTGCACCTGGGAGGTGGAGGTTGCAGTGAGCCAAGATCGTGCCATTGCATTCCAGCCTGGGCAACAAGAGCAAAAAATTCCGCCCCCCCCCCCCAAAAAAGACTTGGGTTTGAATCGTGGCCTCTCACCTCACCTCTTGAGCCTCAGTTTCTCACTTGTAACAGAAGAGAAATACCTAATTTGGATGTCTAATCAGTTTATGGGGATTAGAAACAATTCTTGTCAAGTGCTTGGCACCTAAGAAGTGCTCAATAAATAGCGACTGTACCACACCTCCTAAGAGCCCTCAGCGTACTGAATTACAGAGTTCTTTATAAGTCTCCGGCGCTAGACTGCGAACTGCCTGAGGGCATCCTTTCTGCAGCCGCGGGGCGTAAGCTGCAAAGACTCGGGGCTGGCAGGCCCAGACGGAGTGGGGCGGGGCTGGCCGGGCCCAGAAGGACGCGGCTCGGATTCCCGGGGGAAGGCAAAGCGGAGCGGACCCATCTCCCGGAAGTGACGCCACTAGAGCCGGGGCCAGTCGCAGCGGGGCGCGCGCAGCATGGCGGAAGCGGAAGGGGGTTCTCCGCTCTTGTTGCCGCCGCCGCCACCCCCGCCCAGGATGGCGGAAGTGGAGGCGCCGACGGCGGCCGAGACGGACATGAAGCAATATCACGGCTCCGGCGGCGTCGCCATGGACGTGGAACGGAGCCGCTTCCCCTACTGCGTGGTGTGGACGCCCATCCCGGTGCTCACGTGAGTCTCTTCCGGCATCCGCCTGGGGACGAGGAGGGCCCAGGGAGAACCGGAGTCCACGCGGTGTCCCTCGGCTGGCCCGGGCTAGCCTCCGGCCCCGACGCGCAGCAAGCCTTTTCCTCGGGTCTGGCCCGCACGTCTCGCCCAGTCACCAGAACCCCGCCGTCCATGCAGTGCCAATTTGTGCACACCGTTGGGACACGCTCCCTGCTCTCAATACACCTGGTGTAGCCGGGTAGAGAGTTGTAGGCCAGCAGGAAAGGGCAAGTGGCTGGGAGACTCGAGCTGTGAGTGTGTAGAAGAGGGAGTCCCTCATCGGATCTGAGGAGACATTTTTATTAATTCACTGGTTTATTCACTCATTGAGCAAATGCTTACTGGTCGCTTACCATATTCGACATCCTGCTGGGTCTGGGAGCAGGAGTGGGAGTTTGGTTGGGACCACACAAGATCCTGGGATGTCAACATTGGAAGGGCCCCCAGAGATCTGGAAGTCCAACCCTTTGTCTCACGTGCCATCTCAGTTGCAAAGCGGGTTTAGATCCCAGGTTGTCTGCCTCACAGACCAAAGTTCTTTCTATAACGTTAGCCTTTGTCAGGGGAGAAGCAGGTGTTCTGGTACCGCTTGCCGCCTTTTGGGAGGAGCTCTCATATGTGGAGAGGTGGTTTGCCCTCCTGCTTCAGCCTTGACAGCTGATAAATATAACCTCTCCTCACCGTGCTGGACAGTTTGCCAAGCTCTTAAACATCCATTTTCTCAGAATTAAACATCCATTTTCTAAGGTGGGTTATCTTCTCAGATGGTGAAGCTGAGCTGCTTGTAGCAGTAAGTGTCTTGATCAGGTTCGCACCCCAATAAGCAAAGGCATTAAGAACTCAGTTTTCTGATCTAACTTGCTCTTTGCCCTATGTTTTATCCACTCTCACCTGATGGGATAACTTGTTCCCCTGATATCAGTAACAGCCAAGTGGTGATGTGGAGAAGGGATCATTTGGGGCCTTAGGTGTTGCTGACTCTAAAAAGATCGTAGTTTTTGAATTATGTTAAAATACTTGAATTATTTTGTGTTTTCAAATACTTATGCACATAAGAGCATCCAACTGTTCTTTAAAAATAAAATTTTGGGCCAGGCGCCGTGGCTCATGCCTGTAATCCCAGCACTTTGGAAGGCCAAGGCAGGTGGATCGGGAGTTTTGAGACCAGCCTGGCCAACGTGGTGATAAATTAGCTGGGCATAGTGGCACGTGCCTATAATCCCAGCTACTCTGGAAGCTAAGGCAGGAGAATTGCCTGAACCCGGCAAGTGGAGTTTGCAGTGAGCCGAGATTGCACCACTGCACTCCAGCATGGGCAACACAGTGAAACTCCGTCTCAAATAATGAAATAAAATCTTAGGAAAATGTGTACATTAATTCATTCAGTGTTCTTTTAACACATGTGCTAAGTGACCCCTGTGTTCCCAGATAGTTCTAGGTGATGCGAATATACAGTGATGAATAAAGGAGATATGGTCTTTACACCTTTGAGAGTTTAAGTCATAGTGGAAGGAGATAGACAGTAAATAAGTAAGCTAATAAAAGAGCACCTGATAGTGATTAGTGCTGTGAAGAAAATAAAATATTAGTGTGAAAATAACAGGGAGGGGCCGGGTGTGGTGGCTCACGCCTGTAATCCCAGCATTTTGGGAGGCCAAGGCAGGCGAATCACCTGAGGTCGGGAGTTCAAGACCAGCCTGACCAACATGGAGAAACCCCATCTCTACTAAAAATACAAAATTAGCCGGGGTGGTGGCGCATGCCTGGAATCTCAACTACTCAGGAGGCTGAGGCAGGAGAATCGCTTGATCCCAGGAGGTGGAGGTTGTGGTGAGCCAAAATTGTGCCTTTGCACTCCAGCCTGGGCAACAAGAGCAAAACTCCGTCTCAAAAAAAAAAAAAAAAAAAGAAAGAAAGAAAATAACAGGGAGGGATACTCAGGAAATGTATTGATTTTCTTAAAACTGTCTTGTGATCCTAAACTCTCTTTGGCCTTTCTTATTCTCAAAAACACCATTTGTGGCATGGTCCTCCACAGAGAGTGGTAGCAGCGTGAGGTGGAGGCACCACAATGCCTGATCATCTGGGCCAAAAGCAGCTCATAGCCCATTTCTGTTCAGATCTGTGTACAGGTGTTCATAAGACAAGATGAATAAGATGCTCTGTTCCTGTCAAACGGTTCATGTTCCCTTCTGTGTTAGTCCGTTCTTGCACTAATACTTGAGACTGGATAATCCGTAAAGATAAGAGGTTTGATTGACTCATGCTTCTGCAGGCTATACGGGAAGCATAGCGGCTTCTGCTTCTGGGGAGACCTCAGGAAGCTTCCAGTCATGGTGTAAAGCAGAGGGGGAGCGAGGCATCTCACATGGCGGGATTAGGAGCAAGAGGGAGTGAGGGGGGAGATACTATACACTTTGAAACAACCAGATCTTGGGAAAACTCACTACCACGAGAACAGCACCAAAGGGATGGTGCTGAACCATTTATGAGAAAGCTAGCCTCATGATCCCACCACCAGGCCCCACCTCCAACATGGGGACTGCAGTTTGACAGGAGATTTGGTGGGGACAGATCCAAACCATGTCACCTTCAAAGGACTTACCTCCAGCAGGAGGGAGGTAAAGGTCAATTAGCCATCGTAGTATTACTGTATAGTGATGATTGCAGAGCTAGGCGTAGATGTGGCACAAGGAACTCTCACCTGTCTTGAGGAGAGATCAGAGGAGGAAATGGAACCCAAAGATCTGTCTGCCCCCTCAGAGATGTTGGTAATTCTGCATGAAAAACCAGTTTAGTGCTCGCCTTGGCAGCACGTATACTAAAATTGGAACAATACAGAGAAGATTTGCATGGCCCCTGCGCCAGGATGACACGCAGATTCGTGAAGCATTCCATATTTTTCTCACCCTGGACTTCGAGCAGGAGATGGCCACTGCTGCATCCTCCTCCCTGAAGAAGAGCTACGAGCTGCCGGATGGCCAGGTCATCACCATCGGCAACAAGCGGTTCCAGTGTCTGGAGGCGCTGTTCCAGCCTTCCTTCCTGGGTATGGAATCTTGCGGAATCCATGAGACCACGTTCAACTCCATCATGAAGTGTGACGTGGACATCCACAAAGACCTGTACACCAACGTGGTGCTGTCCGGCGGCACCACCATGTACCCGGGCATCACCGACAGGATACAGAAAGAGATCAACGCCATGGCACCCAGCACCATGAAGATCAAGCTCATAGTGCAAGTACTCGATGTGGATCAGCGGCTCCATCCTGGCCTCACTGTCCACCTTCTAGCAGATGTGGATTAGCAAGCAGGAGTACAAGTCAGGCCCCTCTGTCGTCCACTGCAAATGCTTCTAAATGGACTGCGAGCAGATGCATAGCATTTGCTGCATGGGTTAATTCAGAAGTATAAATTTGCCCCTGGCAAATGCATACACCTCATGCTAGCCTCACGAAACTGGAATAAGCCTTCGAAAAGAAATTGTCCTTGAAGCTTGTATCTGATATCAGCACGGGATTGTAGAACTTGTTGCTGATTTTGACCTTGTATTCAAGTTAACTGTTCCCCTTGGTATTTGTTTAATACCCTGTACGCATCTTTGCTTTCAACCCTTAGTACATGTGGCTTGGTCACTGCATGGTAAGGTCAGAACGTGCTTGTGGAAGACAAGTCTGTGGCTTGGTGAGTCTGCATGGCCAGCAGTCTCCAATCTATGCAGGGTATTAATATATCATGGCTGAGTGTTCTGGGATTTCTCTGGAGGCTGGCAAGGGCTCCTGAACCAGTTGTTTCTGTCCTGCGGGTCTGTCAGGGTTGGCAAGTCAAAACCATAGGACCCAGTTTCCTTTCTTAGCTGATGTTTTCCTGCCAGAACACTGTGGGCCGTTACTTGCCTTGAGTTGGAAGCGGTTTGCATTTACACCTGTAAATATATTCATGGTTCTAATTTATGTAAGGTTTTTTGTATGCAGTTCTCAATTCTTTAAAGAGATGAGAACAGATTTTGTTTTTCTACTGTTACGTGAGAACATTAGGCCCCAGCAGCACGTCATTGTGAAGGAAAAATAAAAGTGCTGCAGTAACCAAAAAAAAAAAAGAAATAAAAACCAGTTTAATGGCTGCTGCTACTAAAAAAACAGCTAGATTAGATGCTTCCTCTGTCCTAAACATTGTATGTTCACTCACTCAATCCTTATGTCAACCTATGAAAATAGATACTGTTGTCCCCATTTTATAGATGAGGAAGTAAGGCTTAGAAGCCAGTGCGGGGCTTTTTTGCTGAGTTAGCCTACCTTCCCAGATTGAGCTCCAGGGTGAGTGAGTCATTTATTCATTCATTAAATCTTTATAAAGCACCTATTATATACTAGATCCTGAATAGAAGTTAGTCCACAAAGCGGCTCTGGACCTGCCTTCCTGGAGCTTCCAGGCTGACAAACCACTTTGAGGGTTTCTTCTCTGGGGCTTCCAGTCTTTACTCTGATTTCCATCAGCTGCTGTCAGCACAGCTGTGGCGTGTGGAATCCTGGTTGGACCCAGACTTCCTCCCAAGCAGATGAAAGGAATGGGGGCAGAGATGGGGGTGGAGGGCAGTCCTGAGATCAGGATGAGCTACTTTCCCATAATCCTGAGTGTTCATCCTGTGGCCTATCGATCTTCTGCAACTTATTCTATGTTAGTGCAGTCAGTCAGATAGTGCTTATGTATTGAATACCTCGAGATGACAACACTGAGCAGCTGCCAAGCAGAAGGCAGGGTCCTAGGCACTGTGTAAATGGATAAGTCTAGCCATTTAATCCTCACAGTAGCTCCTCATTAAGGTAATTTTTACTATCCACAGAGAGATGAGAATGAGTAACTTGCCCAGAACAAAGTCAAGCCTCAACCCAGATGATATCTGAGCATGACTTCACTCTTGGTGTGTGTTTGTTGTTTCTAATTTTTTATTTGTTTGTTTATTTATTTATTCATTTATTTAGAGACAGAGTCTTGCTCTGTCACCCAGGCTGGAATGCAGTGGCGTGATCTCAGCTCACTGCAACCTCCGCCTCTGGGGTTCAAGTGATTCTCGTGCCTCAGCCTCTCGAGTAACTGGGACTACAGGCACATGTCACCATGCCCAGCTAATTTTTGTATTTTTAATATAGGCAGGGTTTCCGCATGTTTGCCAGGCTGGTCTTGAACTCCTGACCTCAAGTCATCCACCGGCCTCTGCCTCCCAAAGTGCTGGGATTACAGGCGTGAGCCACTGAGCCTGGCCTTGGCTTACTGCAACCTCAACTTCCTGGAATCAAGCGATCCTCCAGCTAATTTTTAGATTTTTTTTAGATACAGGGTCTCACTGTGTGAGACTGGCCTCAAATTCCTGGGCTCAAGCAATCCAACTGCCTTGGCCTTCCAACGTGCTAGGATTACAGGCGTGAGCCACAGCACCCAGACCCTGACTCCACTCTTAAATGCAGGACGTTCATTCATTATTTAGTCAACAAATATTTAGTGAGTTGCAGCTATATGCAGGCACTGCCGTAATAAACAAGACAAAATCCTTGCTGTCTCCGAGCTTATGTGCTAGTGGAGAGACAGCATGTAAATAACGGAGATAATTTTGGGTAGTAGTAGATACTATGAGGGAAGTAAAGCATTGTAGTGGAATCTGGGATTGGGTGGCTGTGCAGGAAGACACCGTTCAGGCAAGACCTCGGAAGCTGACAGTGAGGCTGAGGCCTAATCAGTGAGGAGTTAGCTGTGCCATGCTCTTGGGGAAGAGTGTTGCAGACGGTGGAGAGGGCAGATACAGAGAAAGCGTGGGGTGGGAGGATTCGGCATGTTTGAGGAGCCACAAGCAGGCAGTGTAGCTAGAGAGGGGAGTGAGAAGAGGTTCGAGGGATAATTACCGCCACAGTGTTGGAAGAAGTTTGAAATGTATTATAAGTGTAGTAGGAAGCCATTAATGGGCATTGAGCAGGGGAATGATGGAATCTGAATTCAGTTCTCAAAAGACCACTCTGTCCCCACCATCCTCTCAGGCGCTGAAGCTGTAGACCCGGAAGACCCCTGTCCTGTCAGTCGTAAACTCTCCAGTCTTCATTTGAAAGATCTTTTGAATCCATGTGCTTTTCACCACCCTGCCCGGATCCTCTAGTCAGGACCTCCGTCATCTCTTGCCAGTGGTACAGCAGTGGCCCCTGAGCTGACCTCTCCCCGTTTCATTCTTGCAGGCACATGCACCACTTTCTTGCTCTGCAGTGGTGGTTTCTGCCTGTCGATGTTCTGTCCTTTCACAGGTCAAGGTTAAAAGTCACCTCCTCTGTGAAATCTTTACTGACTCCACCCCAGTCCCCTGTAACTGCTTTTTTGAACTGCCTCTCTGGAGGCTTGGCCTCCAGCCCTAGCCAGGTGCTTTGTGCTCATGCCCAGACAGCATTGAGGCCAGGACCTGGCCACTGGCCCTGTGAGTTCTCCTTAAACTGGATCAGTCTCTCCAGCACCCAGGTCCTGTAGGGCCATGGTTCTTAGAACGCAGACAGGTCTGGGGTTCCTATGTGTGGCATATTGGGGTGCATCTGGGATTTGTTGTTGTTTTTTAATGCCCATGTTTTTTTTAAAAAGGAACTTTTATTTCCTGGCATACACCATGCTTCTGTTCCAATTTCTGCCCTTGCACATTCTGTTTCTTCGTTATTTTCTCAGGGAAGCCTTTCCTGAACTCCCCCACCCACATTGGTGTCATGTCCGCCCACCTTTTTTTTTTTTTAACTTTCTTATTGAGGTATAACTTATGTACCAAACAGTGCACGAATCTCAGGTATACAGCTGAAAGAATTTTTGCATATCACACACTCATGTAACCACCACCCAGACAGAGGCTAGAAAGCATTGCCAACACCCACAGGACCCCCTTGTGCCCTCCCAGTCAGTTCTACCACAGATTCCACCCTGCTGTGGACCTCTAGCTGTAGATCAGTTTTGCCTTTTCTTGGACTTCGTGTAAACAGAGTGCTGTGTTATGTACTCTGTGTAAGATTTCCTTCATTCACCCTTATGTCTGTGAAAGCCTATGTTGTGTGTATCAGAAGTTACACTCCAAAAAAAAAAAGTTACACTCTTTTTCATTATTATGGACTATTTCAATGTATAACTATACCACACTTATTCATTGTACTGTTGGACATTTGGATTCTTTATAGTTGTTTTTATCAATTTTATTGAATTATAGTTTATATACAATAAAATGTACACATTTTAAGAGTACAGTTCAATGTGTTTTGGCAAATGTTATTTCCCAGGGGTGAGGGCAAAGAGGGCTCCAAAAGTGAAGCTGCTGAGGCATAGAGTATAGTGCCAAACTGTTTTCCCCAATGGTAGAAACAGTCTGGGCGCGGTGGCTCATGCCTGTAATTCCGGCACTTTGGGAGGCTGAGTCAGGCAGATCACGTGAGGTTGGGAGTTCGAGACCAGCCTGGCCAACATGATGAAACCTCGTGTCTGCTAAAAATACAAAAATTAGCCAGGCATGCTGGCATGCACCTGTAGTCCTAGCTACTCAGGAGGCTGAGGCAGGAGAATTGCTTGAACCCGGGAGGTGGAGGTTGCAGTGAGCCAAGATTGTGCCACTGTACTCCAGCCTGAGCGACAGAGTGAGACTCTGTTTAAAAATAAATAAATAAATGGTAGAAACAGTTCATCCCTCCCACCAGCAGTGAATGAGAGCTCTGGTTGTCCCTTGCCCTCACCTGCATCGGTGTTGCTGTCGTTTGAGTTACAGCTGTCCTGGTGGGATGCCGAGGTATCCCATTGTGCTGTCAGTTTGCAGTTGCCCTTGTCTGTGCTTCCCCAGCCCTCTGAGTCACCCGAATGGCCATTCATCAACGAAACGTAATATTCACATGCTTCTGTGCGGTATGAAGTGTCCCCAGCATCTGTCTTAACTGGCTGAAAGATCCCCTAAGCTCTGTCCCTTCCCTGTCCTTTTCCTCACAGGTGGTTTTTCCCCATCATCGGCCACATGGGCATCTGCACATCCACAGGAGTCATTCGGGACTTCGCAGGCCCCTACTTTGTCTCGGTGAGTCCCCATTCTGCCCACCCTGGGGGGTCCAAGGTTTAAGTGGAAGGCTGTCCTGTCTTGCCTGCAGGCTTCCTGTCTCCCCAGACCCAGGAGAACACAGATAACCCGCAGTCCTGGCCCTGGCCCTGTACCCCTCACCAGTGTTTGACCCCTTTCCCCCTTCTCTTGCCTCCAGGACAGGCCGGGAGGGCAGTGTGGCCAGAAGGATTCTTAAGTAACTGACCCAGCCCTTTGCCCCCACCCCTGGGGTACCGAGACATGGGTAGGGATTAGAGGCAAGAGTGGAGAGTCAGACCATCCAGGAACCACATCTCTGGACCTTCAGAAGGTGGGAGTCAAGGTGGGGGGACAGGGGAGGCTGATACGGTTCCCTGGGTGTGGTCATGGAGAAGAGGGGGTGGGGCTTTAGAATGAACCAGCTGTGTTCTCAGGTCTGTTCCCTGGGGATGTGACCGAGACTGGTCCAGTGGGCCAGCAGCAGAGAAGCATGCATCATCCTGTCTCCAGGTGTCAGAGACTGGACTGAAGGGGTGTGGTGGCACCAACCTATTTATATTAATAGTTGTCATGATCATCTTAACACGACAAAGGTCTGTCACTTTGTACTTAAAAATACTTTCACATCCATTACTTTGTCATATATTTTTATGGTGATTAATCATTGGCCAGGTCTGTCAGCAGGGTCTCCCTGATCTGAACCCAGAGTCTGTCTCTGTGTAACTCCTGTACCCCAGGTCTAACGTGATGAGTCTAGGACTTCACTGCAGAGTCTCCCTCACAGGAAGTCCCTCTGGGCCCAGGGCCTCCGCCCTGCTATGAATGCAGTCAGACTGCTGGGCGCGGAAATGGGCTCCATGTGGGCCACCACTGCTGAGTCTGGAGGCCAGACCATGATGGAAACCTCCTGCTGGTCCTCAAAGATCAGAGAAGACTGACCAGAGAACTTGGAGAAAATGAGGCCCAGAGAGGGCAAGAGAATTCCTGAGTGCCACACGAAGGGACAGTGGCAGTTGGAGCCCTAGGTTTTTGATCTCTGATGCAGTGCTCTGTGCACTTGTGCCACACTGCCTTCTTCCTGCAGAACAGCCGCTAGCTCTTCAGATGCCATGCCAGCCCCAAGGCAGGACCCAGGCACCACTTCTGGCCCCCCCACCCCTGACATACCCCCTTCTAAGTCACTGCGCTTCCACCACCTACCCAGGTTTGTCATCTGGCCCCAATGTAAGTTCCTTACTGACCTCTGCTTTTGTCCCTCAACAGGAGGACAATATGGCCTTTGGAAAGCCTGCCAAGTAAGTGATGAACACCCATGTGACTGGCTCTAGAGGCAGGTTGCTCCTGCCCAGGTGGGCCAGGCCTTCTGGGGCACAGCAGGGGACAGCACCCTGAGGACAGAGTATTTGGGGTGGAGGGGGAGTCAGCCAGGGTCCACCAGAGCATGGCAGCCCCGTACGGAGTGCCTACCGCACCAGCCCCTGGCTAGGGCCTTTACCTGTAGACCATCTGGGCCTTACCACAGCTCTTCAGGTTTGTATGTTCAACTCCATGGCAAGGGTGAGGAAAGGGAAGGGACTTGGTCAGGGTCACACAGGAAGTGGCAGAGCTGGGACCCACACCCAGATCTGTCTCCCTCGAGACTCACTCTCCTGCCCTTTGGGAACAAATGAGCTATGGAAGGTAGAAGAGAGGCATTGTTTGGAGCTCTGCTGGAAAGTTCTGGTTGGAGAGAATAAAAACTGTTCAGCCTTTTGGGAGCTATTGCTGGTTTGGTTTTGGGACATTTTGTCTTCATCTTTGCAGTCTTGGGTGCCCACCTCAGCTGCGGGCCTGGTGACAGTGCCTCAGTCATCAGTGTCCTCAGGTGACCTGTTGCCCAAGACTGCACTGGGGGGAGGGACTGGGCCAAGGAGGAGTTGGTGTCCCACACAGCCGAGATGGCCTGGAGCAGGGCTTCCTGCTGCCTGCTCTGGCTTCCTCCGGCAGGCGGCAGTGTGGTCCGGGAGCCTCTGGGCCGCCAGGTATTCGCTGCCAGCTGCTCTTCAAGGACAGCTTTAAGGGCATCATTTTCCAAGCAGTAGCCCCTAAGCAGCCCCAGTCCAGGCCGTGGTCTCTAGACTCCTCCACCAAGCCATTCCCCTACACAACAGCCAGGGGGCACCCTGACCTCCTAGCTCTCCTTGGCCTGAGACCCACCGGGCACTCTGGTGCTTGGAGCCTCACCCACCTTGAGGTTTATGGGCTTTAGCACCATCAGCTTCCCTCCCACTCACCCTGGCAAGCTGCATGGGAGACGGGGAGAGTGCTTGCTGCTGGGTAAACTCCCCACATGATGTGGCCTCACCTGCATCTCCAGCCTTAGCTGCCAGCATTCCATCACCGTGTTCCTCCTTCTGCATCCTCCAGGAGGGCTCAGTCACTTCAGTTATGGGACACACTGCACAATTTTATGCCTCTCACTTAGCTTAAGCTGTTCCCTCGGCCTGGAATGCCCACCTCTTCTTTCTTTGCCTGGCTAACCCTCTTCCTTCAGACTGGACCCAGGTGTCACCTCCAGGAAGCCGTCTCACACCCCATCTTAGTCCTTCTGGCTGCCATAACAAAATCTCATCGATTGGGTATCTTAGAAACAGCAGAAATGTATTTCTCACAATTCTGAAGACTGGACAGTCCTGGGTGCAGGTGCTGGTAGAGTCAGTGTCTAGTGAGGACCTGAGGTGCCTTCCCACTGTGTCCCCCCGTGGTGGAGGGGTGAGGGGTCTCCCTCAGGGCTCTTTTATAAGGACATGGATCCCATTCATGAGAGCTAATCACCTCCCAAAGGCCCCACCTCCTCATACCATCACCTTGGGGGTTAAGATTTCAACATATGAATTTGGTGGGGACACAGACTCTCAGAGCATAGCACCCCTAACTTCATTCCATATCCCCCCAGGATCCACCATGGCACCGGCCACCTCACCCTATGTCACAGTTGACTGCCACGTGACACTTACCCCAGATCTGGTTCACTGCACACCTTGGCACCCAGCTCAGGCCCGGGCACAGGGCAGGCCTCAGATGACATGTGTAGAGCTGAGGGCACAAAGGAGCCAAGTCAGTTTCCAGAGCCCTTCTCTCCCACCAGGTACTGGAAGTTGGACCCTGCTCAGGTCTATGCTAGCGGGCCCAACGCGTGGGACACGGCTGTGCATGATGCCTCTGAGGAGTACAAGCACCGCATGGTAGGTGGGCCAGGGTGGCACCAGCACTCCCCAGGCTGGGACCAGGGGGGAGACTCCCTTGCAGCCTGTCCTGACCAGCCCTTCCGGTGCCTCCAGCACAATCTCTGCTGTGACAACTGCCACTCGCACGTGGCATTGGCCCTGAATCTGATGCGCTACAACAACAGCACCAACTGGAATATGGTGACGCTCTGCTTCTTCTGCCTGCTCTATGGGAAGTACGTCAGGTGAGCTGCCCTCTTGCCCGCCCACCCACATACTGCGCAGAGGCTGCTCTCCCAAGGATCCTAGAAAGACCATTCCTGGCGAACTTCAGTCAGCCGGGACAGTTGGAACATCTAGATGACAGTTGGAGCCGTGGTGGTTCTAGAGTGACGAGCTAAGGGCCTGGTGGAGAGGGAGGTGGCTGTACTGGAGTCCAGCTCCACCTGGGCCCCAAATGCAGCTCTGGCACTTACCCGCTGTGAGACCATGGGCAACTGCCTTGGTCTCTCTGAGCCACAGCTGTCCTTGGTGAAATGCAGACAATGATTCCGGCTCCTCAGGGAGGCTTCTACAGATACCTGTGCTCCGGTAGAGTGAGCAGATAGATCCTCTCAGAATGACTGCCCCCACAGGTCCCTTCCAAGGCAGAGAGGTTGAGTGAGTCGCCCATGGTCCCCACAGCATGGCCACAGCAGAGCCCAGACTCGTGAGCCAGCATAGGCTAGTGCTGATCTGGCCGCCTCTCCAAGCTTTCCTCTTAGCCATGTTCATCATTAAGAGCTTCTGAAAAGAAGACTTTTAGGGATATTTTTAAGTACTGCATGGCTTTTAGAAGTCCTGTGAGAATAACTGTGGTCACACAGAGGTTGAACCCAGGCCGCCGGCTCCCAGCTGCTTTGCTGCAGCCACAACACTGCTGACCCCTGCCAGCCCCAGACCTCCCAGCAGTCCCCATTATGAAGTCCGTGGGCAGAGGGCACATGTGGCTTCCATACCGAAACTGCAATTCCTGGTCCTCTTGCTGGAGACCTCACCCCAGAGGTGGGTGGCTATAGATGGAGCCAGTGAAGCCTAGAAAGGGGGAGCATATCTCCTGTTCCCAACCATCGAGGTGTCCGTAAATCTCCACCAGGAGCATGGAGCAGCCCTTGACCAGGACCATAGCTGGTGATCCCCCATAGTGAGCAACCAGGCCCACCCTGCTTCCTTGATTGACCAAGTTTGGGGTGAGGGGGTGGTTGTAGGGTTTTCCTTAGGGATGGCAGCACCATCAGGGTCTGTGGGTGCACAGGGCTGTGGGCCGCATACCTGCTCACCAGGCCCTGCCCACCTATGCTCTCTCCTTTCTCTCTGTCAGTGTTGGGGCCTTCGTGAAGACCTGGCTGCCGTTCATCCTTCTCCTGGGCATCATCCTCACCGTCAGCTTGGTCTTTAACCTCCGGTGATGGCTGCTCTGTGGCCCCGCACCCACCAGGGTCCCGAGGAAACAGCCGCCATCCCTTTTGGTTCCAGATTTTTTTCTCCTCACCCCAAAAGGCACGGTTGGGCCTGCTGTTGTGGACCGGGGATCGGGGCTGGCAGGATGGAAGGGCTGAGGACCAGCATGAGGCGGGGGTTTGTTGTCTCCCTGCCTCTCAGAAGCACCCTGTTCCCTCCTCCCCAGGCCTGTGACTCCGGCCCTGGAAGCCCCTTTGTTCTTCTGTTGAAAGGCCTTGTCTTCCCTCTGTAAAGCTGCTCCCGTCACTGCCTGCTGGGGTCCTGCCTCAGCCCAGCCCAGAACGGGGAGAGGAGGACATTTGGGCTCACCTGTCAAGGTGGCCTTGGGACCAGAGCTGGATTGGGAGCCTGACCTGCATTAGCTCTGGTCCCAGCATGGGGTGGGGTACACTTAGTAGTCTCTATAAGCCAAGCTGCCCTAGGACCTTCACCAGTGGCCTCTAGAATGGTCCAGAGGGGCTGGCTGGTCCCTTTGTCAGACTTCTGCCGGCAACTGCCCTGGGGGACGTGTGTGCCCACCTGGCATCCTCCAGCCCATGCAGTCCTCTCTTCACTGTCCCACAGCCTCCCAGTGCCTCCCAGCATTGGACTCATCTACCCCTGCAGTTTGGGGCCAGAGAGGTGAGTGGACCTGACAAGTGCCAGAGTGACTGTGTAGACAGAGCAGTGTAGACAGCACTCAGCCCCAGCCCCAGGTGTGGACGTCGCGCTGGTGATGGCTCCCCTGGGTGGCCTGCCAGCACAGCCAGTGCCATCAGGGAACTGAAGGGGCTGTCCACCGCCTAACTCCAGCTCCCCCTTTCTTCACGTCACCAAGGCCCTGTGCCGCCCGCCTCACCCCTCTGCTCTGTGGATTCCTTTGGGAAGGGTTCCCGGGGCAGGACAATAAAGACTTTTGATTCCAGTTGGTGCCCTGTCATTGTTTTCTCCCTCTCTGGGGCCCCCTCGCCCCTTAGCTCATAGCGTCTTGGTATTCTTGGGACCCTCTTACCCTTGACAAGGGTCTGGTTGCCAGCGCCATGGTTGAGTCTGTGTCCAATGCCTGGAGCCATCAGCATCCCTCAGGTATATCCCGCCCCTGCAGTTTGGGAATTCCCTGCCATTCTACATTCCCCATTCCAAAGCTTTCCTCTTGAGGCAGGTGAGCATTGAAACCCCTTCCATTGTCCCTGTTGGGAAGGACTTGTAGGATTGGGGTTAGGGCTGAGTAGGGCCTCCACTGCTGTCCCCACCGCCCCCAGGGGTGCAGAGTTGGGGATGAACTAAGAGCACTGCCAGCCTCTGGGCCCTGTATCCATCCAGCCCTCGCCTACCTCTGATCCTTTGCTCTCCACCGTGCCTCTCATGGCGGCCCTGCCTAACCAAGGCCCAGCTTAAAAGCTGCTTCCTCCCTGAAGCCTTTCCCAATCCTGTCCATGCATCACTTAAGTTGAACTAGCCAAGGATTTGGTCTCGAAGGTGACCTTGAGGACATGCTCTAGCAGCTGACCATGGAGTTCCTGGTCAGGCATCTGCCAGCTCACCCCAGACCCTGTAGTGCTGTGGTCTCCAAGCCTGGGACTTCTCCAGGGCAAGGCAGAGGTGCCCTCTCCCCACTTCAGAGCAATTCCATTTACTTTTCTTTTTTCTCCTTTTTCTTTCTTTATTTTTTGGGAGACAGAATCTCACTCCGTTGCCCAAGCTGGAGTGCAATGTTGCGTTCTCAGCTCACTGCAACGCCTGCCTCCTGAGTTCAAGTAATTCTCATGCCTCAGCTTCCCAAATAGCTGGGATTACAGGTGCCTGCCATACAAATATTAATTTGTATTTTTAGGAGAGGCAGGGTTTTACCATGTTGGCCAGGCTGATCTCAAACTCCTCAGGTGACCCGCCTGCCTCAGCCTCCCAAAATGCTGAGATTATAGGCAGAAGCCATTATTTTCAGTAGAGACAGGGTTTCACCATGTTGGCCAGGCTGGTCTCAAACTCCTGACCTCGTGATCTGCCTGCTTCGGCCTCCCAAAGTGCTGGAATTACAGGTGTGAGTTACCGTGCCCGGCCTAAGTCCCTGTCTCTCAAAAAAAAAAAAAAGTCACCAAGAGCGAGTGCTTACTCTGTGTTAGGCCTTGTGATGAAATATCGTCTTAGCCTCACAACAGCCCCACAACAAGGTAGATGCCACCATCCCATTTTACAGATGAAGAAGTAAGCAGAGAAGTGATTTGCTCCAGGTCACAGAGGTAGGAAAAGTGGAACCATGGTTCAAACCCAGCAGCTGGGCTCCAGCGCCCCCACTCAGAGCAACCCTGTGCGATGCCCTCACTGGAGCACAGGAGTGGAAATGAGAGGTGCTGTGATGCGAAAGGAGAATGACCGCGGAGGTGAAAAGCTCTCCTGGCGGCAGCAGGCCTGTGAGATGGCTATTGTCCCCGCTTCATAAAGGAAGAGAGTGAGGCTTACAGGGATTGTCATTGATCCCAGGCCACAAGGGAACCATGCGGCAGAGCCAGATTTTAACCCAGATCTGCTGGCCTCTAGGACCCTGCCTCTTAACGTCTGTTAACAGAGGGACGTTGCCTAGAGACTGGCTGCAGTGCAGGGGCACTGAACTCTGGAGGCTGAGCGAGTCCTAGAGCTGGGGAAAAGTATTCCCACAGGGAGCACAGAAGGCCCAGGGGTGTTGAAGGACAGGAAATAGTCCGTAGCTAAGGCTCTACGGGTATAGGTGATGAAGGGGAGAAAGCCAGAGTAAGGGCAGCAATCCTGAGGGTCAGGCTGAGGGCCAGGCTGTCCTGGGAAGTGGTGAGGCTTCCATCTCAGGACGTGTCTAAATGGGACTGGACTGGTTTGGAAATGTGTGAATGGGCCCGAGGGATGGCCTGGCTGTCTGCTGGCACCTTCCAAACCAGAGGATGACAAAGAAAAGTATGTTCGAAAGCTGTGCAACAAAGGGCCAGAGGGGCCTCGTGTGGCCACAGGGAGGCAGGAGAAGAGGAGGCTTCCAGAAGAGGCTGAGCGGGGACTGAGACCTGGGCAGGGGGAGGACAGTGGAGACAGACAGATGGGAGGGCACCTGGAGTGAAGTGTGGACAGCACCCGGAGGTGGCAGGAAGCAGCAGGAGGCCAGGGGCCAGGATGATGGGGGCTGGTTAGAGGTGGAAACTTGGAAATAGGTTTCGAGTGGGGAAGAGGCCAGATGAATGCAGGTTGAAACACAGCAGGAGAGATGGCTGGAAGTATCAGCGTCAGGGAGTCACAGCTATAGGAAGGACAGGAGAACAGAGAAAGGAAGGGAAATTTAGAAACCCGAAGACCAGATAATGAAGTTTCATGCCTTCCAGGAGGGAGGGCTGCTGAGAGGTGAGAAGGGGGCAGAGAAACATCATTGCAGGCACCGGGACCAGGATGGCAGGATGCCATCCTGGGACCAGGATGCTGTTGACCACTCTCCTTCCATTTTGAGGGCCTTAATGGAGGAGGCAGCATCACAGTAATGGTCCCATAGCAGCTGCTCAATGGGTATTGCATGTGTGGGTGCATAAATGCATTAATCAAGAGTCTACTGGGGACTGGGCAAGGTGGCTCACTCCTGTAATCCTAGCACTTTGGAAGGCTGAGGCAGGTGGATCACCTGAGGCCAGGAGTTCAAGACCAGCCTGGCAACATGGTAAAACCCCATCTCTACTCAAAATACAAAAATTAGCCGGGCATGGTGGCGGGCACCTGTAGTTCCAGCTACTCGGGAGGCTGAGGCATGAGAATCACTTGAACCCAGGAGGTGGAGGCTGCAGTGAGCCAAAAACGTGCCACTGCACTCCAGCCTGGGCAACAGAGCGAGACTCCATCTCAAAACAAACAAACAAATAAATAAAGTCTTCAAGGATCTCACTGAATTTTAGTGAAAATCCTCTGAGGGGGGATTATTACCCCCATTTAACAGATGAGAAAAATAAGATTAACTTGCAAAAAATAAGTAGGGAAGCCTCAACTGTGGGCTGAGATGGAGGAGGGGCCCTCTGTCTCTCAGTGGTGGTGGGAGCCAGTTCTGATGACGGGGAGGAAGAGTGGGTTTTTTGTTTGCTTTTCTGAGATGGAGTCTCGCTGTGTTGCCCAGGCTGGAGGGCAGTGGCAAGATCTCAGCTCACTACAACCGCCGCCTCCTGGGTTCCAGCGATTCTCCTGCCTCAGCCTCCCGAGTAGCTGGGACTGTAAGCACTCGCCACCATGCCCAGTTAATTTTTGTATTTTGAGTAGAGATGGGGTTTCACCATGTTGGCCAGACTGGTCTCAAACTCCTGTCCTAGAGTGATCCGCCCACCTCGACCTCCCAAAGTACTGGGATTACAAGCATGAGTAACCGTGCCCAGACCGGTTTTGTTTATAAACCACTCCTTGCCCTACCTCTCCCAGGGGTCTATGAGGAGCCCTCTAATCTTTAATCCATGGCCCTAGGTTCAGGGAAGGGGGTCGGGCTAGGGCAGGCCATGGAAAGTGAAGTGGACTTGGGGGGAGTCAGAAAGCTTTGGTGTGGCCTCTTGTGCCCAAGACAACCCAGGAGGTTCAGGGTCCTGAAGCCAATGTAATCTAGGGCCTAAACCTTCTAATCTCAGGGTGGGCAGAAGCTGGGTGTAGAATGGGGTGCTCAGAGGGGCTCAGGGGTGTTCAGGGTGCCAGTGTGGGACCCTCACCTTGGCACTGGAAGATTTCAGGCCTCCTCAAACAGATGGGGCCCAGGACAGCAGAGGGGACAGAGAGGGCTGCTCTGCTGTGGCCAGCATGTCCCAGAGGTGCATGTGGATACAGAGGGCAGCAGCTGCTGAAATGGTCATGGGCATTGGACTATGCTGGAGTGGGGACACCTCACCCCGACTCTGCCAGCTCACACAGAGCACTTTCACTTCCCTTAGAATAGGCCCCTTGCACACTGCTACCCACAGTTTGCATCAGAAGAAATGGAAGAGACCTGCTTAAGGTCGCACACCCAGTGGCAGAGCAGGGACTCTGCGCAGGGTGGTCTAACTGGGGAGCTGGGGCCAAGCCCGGCCTCTCCAGTCAGCTGCGGGGGCGCACCCCGGGGCGCTGGGAGTCCAGGCCCGGTTTTGCATCAGGCCCTGCCGAGGTGTTTCCTCCTCCTCAGTGTGGGGCAGCTGCTGGCTGGGCTGCCTGTTGAGTCAGCCTTCTTCCCTCACGGCTCTTCTCCCAGTCCCTGAAACTCGGCTGCCAGGGGAGCTGGAGTCACCTGCGAAGGTGTCCTCCCATACTGGACCCCTACAGGTAACACATGTCGGTGCCAGGGTTCCCTGCCAGGGTCCAGAGACGCAGGCACTGCCACCTGGTATCCTGAGCACCCTCCAGCACCTTGGGGTTGGGGGAGGTGGGCGCATGTCTGGAACTGGAACAGCCGGACAGATGGACAGACCCTCCTCTTGACCAATGGGTCTGTCCCACAGTGTCAAAACAGCAGGGAAGACCAAACACTTGATTCTGCCTCTGGTAGGAGAGGGGACTTCAGGGAGGGGAACTGCTGAGGAGGCTGGGCTAATGCCCATGGCCCAGCTCAGGCAGGCCTGCAGGACAGAAATAGGCTCAGTTCTGCCAAATGTCCTCTCCCACCTCCATCCACACTCAGACACACATACCTGGTGGCCCCCAAGGCACCAGGAGACACCCCACAGCACACAGCCCAGTCACACGTACGGGACAGGAGGAAACGCACAATGCATACTGCACACACCCCACATGGCACTGTCACCTAGAACGTCACTGAACACACCGCACAGACAATATAGTCACCATGCAGCATCACACTGCAGCAGGACACAAAGACACACTCACACAGCAACTACACAGCTCACAGACCCACGCTACGCAGACATGCCCACCAGACTCGGACCAGGGCACAGAGAGGGACATGGGTTCACACCCCAATCCACGGGGGAGCCCGAACTGTGCGTTTGCAAGACCCACACCTTGGCCATAGAAGTTCAGGGAAACTGCTGTTGTGGAGCACACAGGTATCCACAGAGCGAATGCACACCGTGCAGCCATGCCGAGGCCTTCAGCTCCTGAGGGTGTCAGGAGGGATCGCTGGGACTCGGCCACTGACTCAGCTGGGAGGGGACAGAACATAGCAGGCGGTGGACACAAGCCAGGACCTGCCTGCCAAGCTGCCTCCACCGGTCCCGGCCCCACCTGGAGCCCTGGCATGGAAGGGGCGGGGAAGAGAGGAGAGGCCGCCCAGTGGGCTCAGGACACAGCCCTGACCAAGTCATGGGCCCCTTGCCACGTCTACATGCCCCTCAGCGCTGGGCAAATGTTTTCTTTCCGGAGTCACTGTGGTACCTGAGCATGGGCTGCTGTGCCAGCTTAGGCCTCCACTGCCGGGACCCCACCCTGGTCTTGGGAGAACCGTGTGGCCAGAGCAGAGGGGCCCGGTGGCTCCAGGCAAGAGGGCAGGGCTGGCGGCGGGGGCATCCCTGGGTTGGAGGCCTCGGTGGGAGTGTGTGCGGCAGTTACCTCAGGGGAGGAAGTTGGGGGTGTGGGCTGAGGAGGAGGTTGCCTCAGACAGGAAGGCCAAGTGGGCCAGGGCAGGGTGGAGGTGAAGGGTGGCGGGAGGGGACCCAGGCTGTGAGGTTCCTGGCCCAGGGGAGTGAGCGTGTGTGTGTGTGCATGTGTGTGTGTGCACGCACGTGTGTGTGTGCGCGTGCGTGTGTGTGTGTATGCGTGTGTGTCTGTCTAGGTGGGTGGTTGTATGTGTGCATTCCCATGTATGTGCAGGTATATTTCTGCATTTAATTAATCAAAATTTTACCAACCATCTGTTGTGTGCAAAGTACTGGCTTTGAGGGTCACTCCCTCTCCCTGCCTCCAAGGAGCTCACAACTCAGATAGCTGGACAATGTGTGTGTGCCAGAGTCTGTGTGATTTTTATGTACATCTTTACTGAGGGACACATTTGTCCCCAGACTTGTTCTTGTCTAGGTGAACCCATCCGGGTGGGCCCATCCCTGTTGGTGTGCATATGCTGTGTGCAGGTTTTTTTGCTTGTTTTTGTTTTGAGACAGAGTCTCACTCTGTTGCCCAGGCTGGAGTGCAGTGGTGCCATTGCAGCTCACTGCAACCTCCACCTCTCGGGTTCAAGAGATTCTCCTGCCTCAGCTTCCCAAGTAGCTGGAATTACAGGCATGTGCCACCAAGCCCAGCTAATTTTTCTTTTCTTTTTTTTTTTTTTCTTTTTTGGAGACGGAGTTTCGCTCTTTTTGCCCAGGCTAGAGTGCAATGGTGTGATCTTGGCTCACCGTAACCTCTGCCACCCAGGTTCAAGCAATTCTCCCACCTCAGCTTCCCGAGTAGCTGGGATTACAGGTATGCACCACCACGCCCAGCTAATTTTATATTTTTAGTAGAGATGGGGTTTGTCCATGTTGGTCAGGCTGATCTCAAACTCCTGACCTCAGGTGATCCGCCCGCCTCGGCCTCCCAAAGTGCTGGGATTACAGGGGTGAACCACTGTACCCGGCCATAATTTTTGTATTTTTAGTAGAGATGGGGTTTCACCATGTTGGCCAGGCTGGTCTCAAACTCCTGACCTCAGGTGATCGGCCCACTTTGGCCTCCCAAAGTGTTGGGATTACAGGTGTGAGCTACCACGCCTGGCCACTGTGTGCAGATTTAAGAACATGTGTAGGGCTGGGCGTGGTGGCTCACATCTGTAATCCCAGCACCTTGGGAGGCCGAGGCGGGCGGATCACGAGATCAGGAGTTCCAGGCCAGCCTGGTCAACATGGTCAAACCCCGTCTCTACTAAAAATACAAAAATTAGCTGGGCGTGATGGTGTGTGCCTATAATCCCAGCTACTCAGGAGGCTGAGGCAGAATTGTTTGAACCCGTTGGGTGGAGGTTGCAGTGAGATGAGATCGCGCCACTGTACTCCAGCCTGGGCAAAAGAGCAAAGCTCCTTCTCAAAAAAAAAAAAAAAAAAAAAAAGAATGTGTGTGCATGTCTCTCGTGGGCACGGGTCCGGGTCTGTGTCTGTAGAGGGCCCTTTCTGGGGGAACAGCTGTACATGCGCCTGTCTTTATGCAGGTGTCTATGTGCATGTGCGGCCATATCTGTGCCTATGTGGATCCGCGTGTGCACGTGTGTCTGTGTGTTCCATCGCTGCAGTTCTGTGTGGCCCTACCTCAGGGTGTGTGCATGTGTGTCTCTTGCGTCTTCCACTGTGTCCCTGAGTGCGTTCAAGGGCCAGTGTATGCATGTGTGCATGAGTGCCTGGCACCCCACCTTGAGCTCAGCCGTCCTGGGGTGGCACCCTACCCATACCTGGCCAAGTGTTTGGGGAGAAAAGGGCTGTTGGTTCCAGGATGTGCCAAGCATTTGTGCAGGGCTTGACCTGTCCCTTGGTCTGCCCCCAGGAAGCTACGTGTGCCCAGCTGGGGCACAGCCCCAGCTGATGCCCCAGAGGGGCCACCCATCTCAAGAGGGGCTTTGGGCTCTGCCCTCCCTCCCCATGGCGCATGGGCCAAAGCCTGAGACTGAAGGACTATTGGACCTCAGCTTCCTGACAGAGGAGGAGCAGGAGGCCATTGCTGGTGTCCTCCAGCGAGATGCCCGCCTGCGCCAGCTGGAGGAAGGGCGGGTCAGGTAAGGCAGGGCAGACCCTGGCCAGGGAGCATTGAGAGGCTTGAGTGGCCCCCACCCTGCTCCCTACTGACACCACTGCCGTCAGATGTCTGCGTGGTTCTTGGTTTCGCCCTTTAGTCTCCTCTGGCCTTGGCCCGCTCACAGCTCATCACTTCTCCAGGGGTGACTGCGCCAGCTTTCTCGCCAGCCTGTCTGCCTCCAGGCTTGCCTCTTGGGCCCACCTCCTGCAGCTGATGCTCCCCAGATCTGTCCTTTTTTAATTTTAATTTTTTTTTTTTTTTTGAGACAGAGTTTCATTTTTTCGCCCAGGCTGGAGTGAAGTGGCACAATCTTGGCTCACTGCAACCTCCGCCCCTCTGGGTTCAAGCAATTCTCCTGCCACAGTCTCCCAAGTAGCTGGGATTATAAGTACATGCCACCACGCCCAGCTAATTTTTTGTATTTTCAGTAGAGATGAGGTTTCACCATGTTGGCCAGGCTGGTCTCAAACCCCTGACCTCAGATGATCCATCCGCCTCGGCCTCCCAAAGTGCTGGGATTACAGATGTGAGCCACTGTGCCTGGCCAGACCTGTCCTTAATGTCCCCGCTGAAACTTCTCCTGGCTCCCCAGTGTCAAGGACAAGCTCCTAGGCATGGTCCACTGGGCCTCCCTGGTCGGTCCTTGCCAGCCCCCACCATCTCCTCTTCCACCATAACCCCCACCCAACACACAGACACAAAGTGACCCCTCCAGCCACTCAGGTGCTCCCCAGTCCCTGAACCCACACTTCACTTCTATGCCTATGCTGGTACTGGAAGAGCACGGTGGTAGAAGAGCATGGGTGTTACAAGCAATGTTTGGGGACAGATACTTCCTAGATTTGTAGCCTTGGCAACTCACCTGACCTCCTTGAGCACCACGCTCCTTGTCTATAAAATGGGGCTAAGGAGTCCTACTTCACTGATTTAAGAGGAATTGGCCAGGGATAGTGGCGACTCCTGTAATCCCAGCACTTTGAGAGGCTGAGACGGGAGGATTGCTTGAGCCCAGGAATTCAAGACCAGCCTGGACAACACAGTGAGACCCTATTTCTACAAAATATAAAAAAATTAGCCTGGCGTGGTGGTATGTGCCTGTAGTCCCAGCTATTTAGGCAGCTGAGGTGAGAGGATTGCTTGAACCCAGGAGGTCAGGCTGCAATGAGCCATGATCATGCCACTGCACTCCAGCCAGGGCAACAGAGCAAGACCCTGTCTCAAAAAATAATAATAAAACAAAAAGTGTAATAACTATTATCCTTCTCTACCTGGAGAATTCCAATTTGTCTTTTAAGAAGAAATTCAAGACTGGGCACAGTGGTTTACAACATTTTGGGAGGCTGAGGCAGGTGGATCGCCTGAGTCCAGGAGTTAGAGACTAGCCTGGGCAACATTGAAAAGCCCTGTCTCTACAAAACAAAATACAAAAAATTAGCTGAGCAAGGTGGCACGCGCCTGTAGTCCCAGCTACTCGGGAGGCTGAAGTGGGAGGATCACTTGAGCCTGGGAGGTGAAAGTTGCAGTGAGCTGAGATTGCGCCACAGCACTCCAGCCTGGGCATAGAGGGGAGACCCCATCTCAAAATAATTAAGTAAATAAATAAATAAAGGCAATTCAAATGTCACCTCCTCTGGGAAACCCTCCCGGATTCTCCCAGGCAGAGCTGGCTCTTCTTATTTCTATCACATCATCCGGTTCACTATAGTGTACTTGTCTCTTCTGGACTTGGTCTCCCCAGCAGCCCGAGCTCCTCCACAGCACAGATCAAGTCTGATTTGCTGTTGGGTCTCTGGCCCCTGGTCCCAAGCCTGGTACCATGTGGGTGGTAGAATGTTGCTTGAGTGAGTCATGACAGCCACACCCTCCCCCTTCCTCCAGCAAGCTCCGGGCCTCACTGGCAGACCCTGGGCAGCTGAAGATCCTGACAGGGGACTGGTTCCAGGAAGCACGCTCCCAGCGGCACCACAATGCCCACTTCGGCTCTGACCTTGTCCGAGCCTCTATGCGCAGGAAGAAGAGCGCCAGGGGTGAGAGATCTTCAGGGCAGGGCAAGCCATGTGCCGTCCAGGGCGCTGTCTGTATGTGGACAGGGAGAGAGGACCACCGGGGCTCCAGTCCTGACTGCCCTTGGTACTGTGTGTCTTTGAGTGGGCAATGCCCCTCTGTGGGCGTGGGGCGGGTGGGCATCTCCCAGGGCCTCTCTCGAGTCACAGCCAGGCTTCCTGAGCATGGGGGCTCACAGAACTTCTCACCTGCGCCCAGGAGACCAGGCTCCAGGCAGCGACGGGGAGGCTGAGGCTGCTGTGAAAGAGAAGGAAGAAGGGCCAGAACCCAGGTGAGGAGGGGTCTCGGGAAGAGGGAGATAGTGCCCACCAGTAACCAGGGTCCCTCCCTCTGAGAGCGTCCTCTCCCTACTCCTAGGCTCACCATTGATGAGGCCCCTCAGGAGAGGCTCAGGGAGACTGAGGTAAGAGTGAATGAACCAGCAAGTCAGTACAGTGTCCCTGGAGGGAAGGTGTAATGTGGGGGGGGCAGGGGGGAAAAGAGCCCCAGCCTGGGAATGGGGAGACCTTGGACATGTCCCTTCCCGTGTCTGCACCTCATCATCTCCTGGGTGGAACAGTGGTGAACAGTGGTATGGATCCAGCCTCTAAGGGAACTTCTGAATCTGGCTATTAAGGGGTGAAGTGGGGCCAGGCGCAGTGGCTCATGCCTGTAATCCCAGCATTTTGGGAGGCTGATGCAGGAGGATCGCTTGAGCTGAGGAGTTCAAGGCCAGCCTGGGCAACATAGCAAAATGCCCCCCATCTCTATAAAAAATAAAATTTAAAAAAAAAAGGGCCGGGTGCAGTGGCTCAAGCCTGTAATCCCAGCACTTTGGGAGGCTGAGACGGGTGGATCACAAGGTCAGGAGATCGGGACCATCCTGGCTAACACGGTGAAACCCCGTCTCTACCAAAAAATACAAAAAACTAGCCGGGCGAGGTGGCGGGCGCCTGTAGACCCAGCTACTTTGGAGGCTGAGGCAGGAGAATGGCGTAAACCCGGGAGGCGGAGCTTGCAGCGAGCTGAGATCCAGCCACTGCACTCCAGCCTGGGTGACAAAGCGAGATTCCGTCTCAAAAAAAGGCCGGGCACAGTGGCTCACGTCTGTAGGGGAGGCTGAGACGGGTGGATCACCTGAGGTCGGGAGCTTGAGACCAGCCTGACCAACATGGAGAAACCCCGTCTCTACTAAAAATACAAAATTAGCCGTGCATGGTGGTGCATAACCTGCAATCCCAGCTACTCAGGAGGCTGAAGCAGGAGAATCGCTTGAACCTGGGAGGTGGAGGTTGCGGTGAGCCAAGATCGCAGCATTGCACTTCAGGCTGAGCAACAAGAGTGAAACTCCCTCTCAATTAAAAAAAAAAAAAAAAAAAAAAAGGAGTGTGGAGGGACTGGGACTGGCCTGGCCTGGCAGAGGTGCAGGACTCAGGTACCAATGCTCTCACCAATGGGAGCAGGGAGTCAGGCGGCAGAAGCCCTGCGGGGTGGGCTGTGAAGCCCCGGTCCCACCGCTCCTGCAGCTTGCTGCCAGCCCTGCCCCGTGGGCTGCCCTAAACCTGAAACTGGGGTAGCTGGCTGGAGTCTGTGACCTCTGACCCCAATATGACCTTTGACTCCTTCACCAGCCCCCACACTGTGACCTCTATCCCTTCCTTCCTTCAGGAACCTGATTTCCCATCGCCTTCTGTCCCGCTAAAGGGTTCAGATCCTGAGGAGGCGTCCCAGGCCCAGGAAGGTGAGTGGGAGCGCCTGTTGGGGAGCACAGAGAGGTTTCAGGGGTCAGAGGCAGCTCTAAAGGGCCCCAACCACCTGCGTTCACCCTCCTCACCCCCACTCCCACCCTGCCTCGGAGGTGGGGACGATCCCAGGGCAGCACCGGGGCCTGAATCTGCAGCTCGCTGGGGTTGTAAACCAGTTCCTCCAAATTCGTTCAGGGGCGGGCAGGAGAGGGCTCGCTTAGCGTCTCATGCCCCACCCCAGACCCTGGCCAAGGAGACCTGCTGGTCTGTGCCGAGAAGGCGGACCCGGAGCTGGAGCCCGCGTCGAGGGGAGGGCAGGAGCCGCGGCCCCCGCAAGCCCAGGTAGGCGGGAGTGGCCCGCGGCTGCTCTCAAGATCCGGAGCGGATTCCGGGCGGGGAGCGCTCCCGCCCAGGGCTGCGAGCCGCCCGCGACCCAGGGCGCTCGGGGCAGGGGCGGGGAAAGAAGGGGCGCCCCGTCACTTGCCCCCTCTGCAGACCAAGGCCGAGTCCCAGATCCTGGAGAACGGGGAGGAGGCCCCGGGGCCGGACCCCTCACTCGACCGCATGCTCAGTAGCAGCTCCTCCGTGTCCAGCCTTAACTCCTCCACGGTGAGGCGGGAGGGAGGGGACCCGGGCGGCCGGGGAGGTGGACACGTTCCGACGCGTAGCCCCTGCCTGCCCCTCCCTCGCCGCGGGACCCAACGCTGCAGCCCCCTGGCCTACCACCCATAACTCCGGTCTGAAGCCTCCGCGCTGCCCCCGGCCCCGACGTGAGCCCTGCGAGCGGCCCTGACTCCCACCCAATCCCGTCCGCAGCTGAGCGGCAGCCAGATGAGCCTGTCCGGCGAGGCGGAGGCGGTGCAGGTCCGCGGCTCCGTGCACTTCGCGCTGCACTACGAGCCGGGTGCCTCCGAGCTGCGCGTGCACGTGATCCAGTGCCAGGGCCTGGCCGCCGCCCGACGCCGCCGCTCAGACCCGTGAGTGCCCGGTCGGCCAAGCGGGGCGCGGCTGTCACGGCCCAGCCCACCATTCACAGGGTCTCGGCCGGCCTCCTCGTTCTCATGTTCAAAATGGGAACAACAGCGTTATTGGGAGGCGTGGGATTGAGACAATCCCTGTAAAGCGCTTAGCACGAGGCCTGGCATGTGTTCAGGGTGGTGGCTGGGGGAGCCCACAGACAGGGGAGAAGACTCTGGGAGGGCCCCTCCTCACCTCGGGTTCTCACCTTCCCAGCTACGTCAAAAGCTACCTCCTCCCGGATAAGCAGAGCAAGCGCAAGACGGCAGTGAAGAAACGGAATCTGAATCCGGTTTTCAACGAGACTCTCCGGGTGAGGCTGGGACCACGATGCTGTTCCCCGTTAATGAACAGGACGCCCCTTCCTGCGGGGCGAGGTGGCAAGGGCAGCCTGGAGGATCGGCGGGGGGGCTATTAACTCGTTCTCCAGTGCGTCAGCCTTGTGGTGGGCGTGGTGATAGTCCAGGCCCCCATTAATGCCCTTCGGGGCTCCCCAGAATTCCTTCACGGTAGGAACGCGGTAGGACCCGCCCCAGCCAACTCGCGCAGCATCTACGCGGGCCACCAGCAGTGCTCCGCTAAAGTGCACCTCCTGTCCCCAGTACTCCGTCCCGCAGGCCGAGCTGCAGGGCCGCGTGCTGAGCCTGTCCGTGTGGCACCGCGAAAGCCTGGGTCGCAACATCTTTCTGGGTGAAGCTGAAGTGCCCTTGGACACGTGGGACTGGGGCTCTGAGCCCACCTGGCTCCCCCTGCAGCCCCGGGTGAGGCAGCCAGGCCGCGTGGGGAGACCTGCGGCTCGGGTCTCCTGCATTTACCCCACCAGGCTCTCCCGCAGCCCCCTCAGACCCCTCCTTCGACAGAGCCTCCCCTCAACCTCTTAACCTCACGGCCCCAGGTGAAGCCGGCCTGCCAAGGCCCCTTCCATGAGGGCACTGGGACCCCTAGGTTCCGCCCTGCAGGCCCCGCCGTTTCTGCTAACCGCACCCCATCCGGGTCTGCAGACCCCACCCTCCTGAGACCCCTTTCCATTAGCCCCTGCTCCACGACAAGCCCGCCTCTCGCAGGTCCCACTCTCTCCCGACGACCTTCCGAGCCGCGGGCTACTCGCCCTGTCCCTCAAGTACGTCCCCGCCGGCTCCGAGGGTGAGTGATAGCCGGAGAGGCCAAGCTGGACACGCCCTAAAAAGCGGGAGACTCCTGTCCCTGGGTTTAGGGGTGGTGGACTTGCGGGCCTGAGCCGAGCCTCTCCGCAGGCGCTGGACTGCCCCCGAGCGGGGAGCTGCACTTCTGGGTGAAGGAGGCTCGGGACCTCCTGCCACTGCGGGCAGGATCCCCGGACACTTACGTACAATGGTGAGGAGTGCTGGCCCTCGGGGCTTCCCTTTCTTTTGACTGCAGTGGAGTGCCCAACCTCCACAAACCCCTACTAATCAACCCTTGATCACACAGCCATGGCTTTCACCACTGAGCAGGGGTGAAGGGGATGGTTTGAGCAAAGGCCTGGAGTCAGGAAAGTTGAGGACACCTTTGAGGAGCTGCATTTCAGTGTGACTGCCGCCTGTAGGACTTGTTGAAAAGCTGAGGCTGAGGGCTGCAGGGGTCCTTCCACAGAGAACCTGAGAGGTCAGGCTGTGGGGCTTGGCCTGGAACTTATAGTTCAGTGGTCTTCAAAGTAAGCTTCCAGGGGACTTCTAGGGGTGCCTCCAGGTGCTGCCCCCACCCTTAGAGAGTGAAATGGCTGTGGGCAGATCACTTCTGGGTGTCCACCCTGATGCAGCCAGAGGCGTTCTTTCTTTCAGGTATTGTACTTCTGAGCAACACTGTATTTTGAAGAGGGGGTTCCCAGGCTTTGAAAACCTTGGAAACAGGCCAGGCATGGTGGCTCACGCCTGTAATCCCAGCACTCTGAGAGGCTGAGGCAGGTGGATCACTTGAGGTCAGGATTTCTAGAACAGCCTGACCAACATGGTGACACCCCATCTCTACTAAAAGTACAAAAAATTAGCCAGGCGTGGTGGCAGGCACCTGTAATCCCAGCTACTTGAGAGACTGAGGCGAGAGAATCACTGGAACCTGGAAGGCTGCAGTAAGCCAAGACCATGCCACTGCACCCCAGCCTGGGCAAACAGAGCGAGACTCTGTCTCAAAAAACAAGAAAGGAAGAAAGAAAGAAAAACCTTGGAAACTGCTTGAGGAGGGGTGGTGGTGGAGCAACAGGGAGATAATGAAAGTCACTGAGCCAGCGAGAGTAGCAGAATTGCATTTCAGAGGCATCGCTCTGCAGCCCTGTGAATAGGAGTTGTAATTTTTTCTTTAGTATTATTTTTTTAAAGACGCAGTCTCGCTCTGTTGCCTAGGCTGGAGTGCAGTGGCATGATCTCAGCTCACTGCAGCCTCAGTTTCCTGGGCTCAAGCGATTCTCCTGCCTCAGCCTCCCGAGTAGGTGGGATTACAGGTGCACGCCACCGTACCCAGCTAATTTTTGTGTTTTTAGTAGAGATGGGGTTTCACCATGTTGACCAGGCTGGTCTCGAACTTCTGACCTCAGGTGATCCACCTACCTCAGCCTCCCAAAGTGCTGGGATTATAGGTGTGAGCCACTGTGCCCAGCCAGGAATTGTAACTTTTAAAGCCAGGAGACCTGAGAGGAGGCTGCTGCAAAGGTCCCAGGGCAGTGACGGTCTGAGGTCAGGCACGCAGGAGCCAGGGGACATGGACATATGTGAGGGAGAATGAGTGGGACATGGTGACTGGATGACTCTAGGGAGTGTGAGGGGTGGTCACCTGATGCCAGGCCACCTCCCGCACAGCTTCGTACTGCCTGATGACAGCCGGGCCAGCCGCCAGCGTACAAGGGTTGTGCGACGCAGCCTCAGACCTGTGTTCAACCACACCATGGTGTACGATGGCTTTGGGCCTGCCGACCTGCGCCAGGCTTGTGCGGAGCTCTCCCTTTGGGACCATGGGGCCCTGGCCAGCCGCCAGCTGGGGGGCACACGCCTCAGCCTGGGCACTGGTAAGTGGGGTAGCTCCCTGAGACAGGCCCTGGGAGATGGGGGCTCAGCGTGTGGCCCTGGATACCTCTCTGTCCTTTCCTGAGCTTTGATATCTACTGAGAACTGAGGGTGGTAATGGGGGACAGTGCATAATCTGGGACCAGGCAGATTATGTGTTTGGGGGCCCCAAGGTGTCCAATGTGATCATGCCCTCAACCCCTGCCCACCCACATCCAGGCAGCAGCTATGGGCTGCAGGTGCCCTGGATGGATTCCACACCAGAGGAGAAGCGGCTGTGGCAGGCCCTCCTGGAGCAGCCGTGCGAGTGGGTGGATGGCCTTCTACCCCTCAGAACCAACCTGGCCCCCAGGACGTAGCCCGACCAAGCCTCTCTCTCTGGACCCCCATCTCAGGGCCTGCCCTTGGCTAAAGTCAATAAAGTCTGCTCTAAGGGCAATAAAAGGCTGGTGTCTGCTGGGGCAGGGAGGAAGAAAAGTGATTGCAGGAAAGAGCCAGGGAAGTAAGAGGGGCCAGATTAAGGAACTTTAGACTCCGCCACAAAGACTTCAGAGAAGCCAGGCACAGTGTTTCACACCTGTAATCCCAATGCTTTGGGAGGCTGAGGCAGAAGCATCACTTGAGCCCAAGAGTTCAAGACCAGTCTGAGCAACATAACAAGACCACATCTCTACAAAATTTTAAAAATTAGCTGCAAGTGGTGGTGTCACATGCCTGTAGTCCCAGCTACTCAGGAGGCTGAGGCAGGCAGATTGCTTGTGCCCAGGAGTTTGAGGCTGCAGTGAGCTATGCCACAAAGCAAGATGTTATTTCTACAAAAAAAAGTTTAAAAATTAGCTGAGTGTGGTGGTGCACACCTGCGGTCCCAGCTACTCATGAGGCTGAGGAGAAAGGATCGCTTGAATCCAGAAGCTTGAGGCTGCAGTGAATATGACTATGCCACTGCACTCCAGCCTGGATGACAGAGTAAGACCTTGTCTCTAAAAAAATTTTTTTTTTTTTTTTTTTTTTTTTTTTTGAGATAAAGTCTTGCTCTGGAGTGCAATGGCGTGATCTCGGCTCACTGCAACCTCTGCCTCCTGGGTTCAAGCGATTCTCCTGTCTCAGCCTCCTGAGTAGCTGGGATTACAGGCACAAGCCACCACACCCAGCTAATTTTTGTATTTTTAGTAGAGACGGGGTTTCACCATGTTGGTCAGGCTGGTCTCGAACTCCTGACCTCGTGATCCACCTGCTTTGGCCTCCCAAAGTGCTGGGATTACAGGCGTGAGCCACCACACCCGGCCTAAAAAAAAATTTTTTTAAAAGACCTAGGAGGCTCTTCCCAGGGTACCCCTCCCCCCATACACCTCCAAAATTGCCAGGACAAAGGTTCAAAAGTGTTCGGTTTAATACGTTTTGTTTGGTAGTGCTTGGGTGCCTGTGGTTGGTTTCTCTCACTGGAACCAGTCCTGGCCCCCACTCGCCTGGCTTCCTCCAGTCACCCCAGGTCTTTGTCCTCTCCATTCATCCATCCTTGGATCTGTCTGGCCTCTGATGCCCTCATTCAGCCTCTCGGGGTCCAGGGGTGACTGGCGTGGATCCTGCTCGCTGTGCCAAGATGGCCCTCCAGATGCGGCATACCATCCCTCCCCTGGGGGTAATGGACTCTGTGTGGCTCAGCCGGAAGGTGGCCCTGGACTCTCTCTTGCACCCACTGTCTGCCCAGTGCCCCCTCTGTCCTTAGGAGACCCAGGTGCCCCTTTGGTTTCCAGGAAGGAACCTAGGCAGGCCTGCAGTTGGCCAGGATGAGGCCACATGCATGGTTCACCCTTGGGGGACCCAGGACGTACCTGATGCGGGTATAGATGAGGTCATCTCGAGTGGCATAGGTGAGCAGGGTGTGGAGGGTGAAGCTATGGTTCAACAGCTGGATGTGGACAAAGACCCGCAGAAACAGGGAAATAAGAAATTACAGAAAGATGTGTCCAGAGACCCAGGTACTAGCTCTGCTCTGCTGCCAAAATACTGAGGCAGATCACACCCCCCTTCTGGGCCTCAGTTTTCTCATCCATACAATAGGAAGAGAATACTAAGTGTTCTTCCAGTATTGAGATTCTCTGCATCAGAGGGCACAGTGAGAAGAGCGGGCAGATGGACAGAGATGGAGGCTTTGGCTGGTGAGGTCAGGGATAGCCAAGCACTCCCCACCTCACCATTTGGATGGTGCCTGAATCCACATTCAGTTCCTGTAGCCATTGCACCAGGCCCTGGTCCGTTGAAAGAGCGGCTGTCAAGAAGCAGTCAGGTGATGAGCCCAAGAGTGCCTCCTGCTAGAAGCTGCCTCGAACCCACCAATAGTGTTCTCCAGTCAAGGCCCACTCACCTGGGGGCTCTGGGGCCAGGGCATAGGTCCGGACTTCCTCATTCAGCCGCTGTAGAGCCCGCTGCACCAGGGCCTGGTACTCCCGTTCCTTCCCCGCCAGGACTTCCCGCAGCCTGAGGGGCAGAGAAGAGTAGAACGGAGTGGTGAGTGGGGAGTGGGTTGAAGCCCGGCAGAGGCTATGAGCGATTCCAAGGGGCTTTACCGATCAGTCTCTGCCCTCAAGAGGCTCAGCTGCACCATCAGAGGAGCGGGGCCCTGCTCAGGCTCCACTGGAAGCAGGCTCTGCTGGCCTGGGCTCTGCTGTGGCCTCTGCTGGGAGTCCCCTTCTTTACTCAGCTCCTCTGACCTCAGTGAGACCGCCTCCTTCTCCACCTCTGCAGCCGGGTGCCGTGAACTCAGGCAAGGCTACAACGCCTGTTTGGGACCCCCAGACCCCAGCAAGGGAGTGCGGGGGTAGGGTGCCCAGCTCTGGGCAGGCCCCAGGCAGTGCCGGTATGGGAGATGTCCATTTAGTCACGCCCCCACCGGCGCCTGCCTGCCCCTGTCCCGCCTGGCCCCCACCGGCCCCATTCGATGTTCACCGCGCCCAGCAAGCACCACACCCTCGCTGGCAGGAGGCCCGTGGCACTCCCCTCCTACCTGGGCCCAGCACAGCCAGGGCTGCCCGCACAGCACGGCTGAGCAGTGAGTCCAGAACGAACATCCAGTGTGGACGGATCTGGCGCCTGCGGAGGATCTGCTTCACCTGCAGGGGGAGGGAGGGCGCCGCTGAGACAGCTGAGCCTCAACTAGAGGCAGGGCTTGAGTTGGAAAGGCCTAGAAAGTCTTCGGCCGGAGGCAAGTGGGATGGGCGGGCTTGAGGTCCAGGGAGGGGCTGGGAAGCTAGGACTGGGCAGACGGTTTTTTGCTGCAGGCCTGATCTTCAGGGAGGAGACAGGGAATCTTGGAACATCAAGTCCTGGCACCTCCCCAGGCACGGGGAGCTCACTACCTGTTGTTGGGCAGCTCTGACTACCAGAAGGCGCCCTCACCGCATCCGGGAAGGCAAAGAGCGGTCCGTGCAGAAGTGCAGGCCCAAGGCCCTGGGCCCTCAGCCGTCCTTGCAGAGCCCGCAGCTCCTGGGCCAGCTGCCGGCGGTTGGGAGTGTGGATGTGTGCCCCGAGGCATCGCAGCAGCTCTTCCACATAGTTTCTGCCCAGACGGGACCCCTGAGAAGGAAGAGAGGGGTGGTCAGCGAGTGTTCCAGCCAAATGAGACGCTGCCGCGGAGGTGGGGTGGTGGGGTGCGGGGACATCAACAGGTGTCCTGACCCCGCGCTACCACCAGGGGGCGCTAGGGTGGGCCGCCCACCTGCTCCTGCTCCTGCTCCTGGTGCAGATTCTCCGCCAGCGCTGGCAGCTCCTGCTCCAGCACCGCGGCCAGCATGGCCCGACGCTTGCTTTCCTGGTGCAGCAGGCTCAGCCCCGAACTCTCCTCCGGAGACGCAGGCTCCTCGGCCGCAGGCTCCTCGGGCACCCTGGGCACAAGGGCGAGCGGCTGATTGAAGACCGGCAGCAACCAGCCAGTCACCTCTGCTGCCGGGTTTGAATTCTGGCTCTCCTACTTTTATGCCTACCTCACAGGGATGGACATAGATAAATCCCGCACTGAGAGGACACAACAAGTCCAAGTTAGAGTTGCCAGAACAGGGCATGGGGAGGCACCAAATGCCACATTTACAAGTGGTCAAGGTGCCCAAGTCCCCAAGGAGGGCTTTTGTAGGAGGGGAGAAAAAGGCAAAACCAGGCAAAGGGAACCCTTCCCAGGAGCCTAGGTCTCACCGGAGCTGGCTGGTGCCCCCATAACTGAGGCAGCGCTTCGGGGGGCTGGGCGGGTGCTGAGATGGTGCCTGAGGGCGCGGGAATGTCTGAGACTGGGTGGTTGAGTCGGCTGAAGGAATGGGACTGGCGGAAGGGGCATCTGAGGGAGGGACAGAGCTGTCAGCAGGGCCCTCTTCCCCCCTCACAGCTCCACAACTCCTCTGCCCTCCAGTGTGTCCATCCCGCCACCTCCAAGCACCTGAGGGCCGTGGAACATGTTGGGGGGAGCTGGGGCTGCGGCTCCTTTTCCCAGGCTGCAGGAAGGGGTCCCCCAGCAGTGCCTGGGCACTGGCTCGGAGGCGGGGGTCTGGCTCAAAAGTTCGAAGGAGAAAGGCTTGGGCCTCAGCCGACAGAGAGCTGGGCATTGGTGGATGGACCTTGTACATACCCACCTGTTGGGGGAGGGTGAACAAGGGTGACATTCAGAGGTGTCCAAGGCCCAGGCTGGCCCTATGCCACTTCCATGTGCCAGGCCCAAAGGGGTCTTACCTGAAACATGGCAGCCTGTGGGCTCCCTAGCTCATGGAAGGGGGGGCGACCCGTAGCCATCTCAATGACAGTGCAGCCCAGTGACCAGATGTCAGCTGCTTTCCCATACCCGCGTGGGCCCTGGTCAATGATTTCTGGGGCCATATACTGCAGAGTTCCTAGGACAGAAGCAGGAGCACTGATGCCCATCTAGGCTTTTTTTTTTTTTGAGACGGAGTCTTGCTCTGTCGCCCAGGCTGGAGTGCAGTGGCCGGATCTCGGCTCACTGTAAGCTCCGCCTCCCGGGTTCACGCCATTCTCCTGCCTCAGCCTCCCGAGTAGCTGGGACTACAGGCGCCTGCCACCTCGCCCGGCTAGTTTTTTGTATTTTTTAGTAGAGACGGGCTTTCACCGTGTTAGCCAGGATGGTCTCGATCTCCTGACCTCGTGATCCGCCCGTCTCGGCCTCCCAAAGTGCTGGGATTACAGGCTTGAGCCACCGCGCCCGGCCCCATCTAGGCTTTAACATGGGGTTGGAGAGGGGAGGGGAATGCCATCATCCTCAGGCTGACTGCACCCATACTGAACCTATCATCCAAAACGTACCTCAACACCTATCCTGGTCATCAAACATCTATCCTGAGTTCCATCACCACCCGAGGCTCCATCACCTGCCAAGGCTTCCATCATTCACCCTGGGCTCCACCACATTCGCAGACTCCATCACCCACATTAGCGCTCCAGCGCACATCCTGGATTGCATCGTCCCCCTGAACTCCATCACCAGCTTTTTCCTCCAACTCCCACCTTGGCCTACATCAACACTCCTCAAGTGCTAAAGTCAGTTTCATCACTTATCTAAGCTCCAGTTCTAGATGCCATCACCTCAGCCCTGGCCCAATCACTCACCCTGGGTTTCATTCCCCATTAGGACTCTAACTCCATGCCTAGGAGCAATCCCATTCCCTGGAAAGTTCCAAGACATCTTCTGCCCCAGGTCAGCATCCCCACTCAGCACCCCCACACCTTGTTACCTGTGAAGGTCTCAGTGCAAGGTGTGATTCCTGCCAGTCGCTTGGAGGTGCCAAAGTCAGAAATCTTGAGCAGCCCACTGAAGGTGTTGATCAGCACATTGTCCCCCTGATCGATAGTCATTAGTGGACACTGGGCTGGGCCCCTGCCAGCAGAACTAGACCCTCTTTCTGGGATCCCATCTCCTGGAGATCCCAGCCTGGTCCTGCCTCTGTCAACACTCTCCCCTTGCCATCCCACTTACATGCCCCTCTGGGGCTGGGAGCTGACAATTGGTTTGGCTTCAGAGCTGAACTTCTCCCCTCCTTCTCTAAAGAGCCTCCCTGATTAATTTCCTACCCTTTGCAACAGGTCTGCTCACTTAATCTGCCAGCCTGCGTCTGAGACCATGTCCTCCCCTGCCACCCCCAGCAGATGAGGGCAGGCCAGCCCCAGGGCTTACCTTAATGTCCCTGTGTACGATGTGGTTGTCGTGCAAATAGCCAAGTCCCTGCAGGATCTGGCGGGTGTAGAAACTGATGGTGCTCTCGTTGTCCTTCAGGGGTCCCCACACTGACCGCAGCAAGGATGACAGGCTGCCTGGGTGGGGACAGTCCAAATTCATTGTTCCCACCCACTGGCTCCAGCCCGCATCTCTGCTCAAGGCCCAGACACACCCATGTCGTAGCCCCAACTCCATCACCCAGCGCCACTCCTCAGCTAATTCTAGGCTACACCACCCACACGCACTAGGGTGCATTTCCCCCTGGGCTCTCCAACCCTGCCTGCCTCGGTACCATGCCCCACACCTCGGTTTCATTCCCATCCCACACAGGGCAGGCACCTCCAGGCACTTCCTCCATAAAGATCTTAAGGTAGCCGCCCTGGCTAGCTGAGCCCAGATAGCGCACTATGTTCTTGTGGCGCAGGCGTTTGTGAAGAGCGATTTCTTCATGCAGGGGCTGAGAAAACCTGGGGGGAGGTAGGGGAGAGAGGAAAGGGACCGATGTGGGCAGAGAAGCCCAGCTCATCCCGCCCCAGCCTGGCCCCGCCCCAAGGACCTGCCCCACCCACAAGCCCTCTCCCAACCTCCGCACCCTTACTACCCTGCCCATAGGACCCTCCAGACCTCAATCCCGCCCGCACTGTCCTGGCTGTTCCGCCCACGGGCCCAGTCCACAGGGCTCGAACTCTCAGGTCCTACGAGCCCGCCCACTAGGCCCCGCCCACAGGAGCCACTCAGCCCTCGCAAGCCCTCAGCCCCGCCCGCGCGGCCACGCACCGCACCTGCTGTCCCGCTCCGGGATCTCCTTGATGGCGATGCGCACCCTCGTGTGGCGATCACGGCCCGCGTACACCACCCCATACGTGCCCTTGCCCAGCACCAGCCGCTCGCCCGTCTCCGTGTACTCATAATCAAACTGCCGGGCACGGAGTGAGATGGGGTTCAGCAGGGCGCGCGGCCCCTCGCCCTCCGCGAGCTCCCAGTCCCGCGTCCTCACCTCCAACACCTCCCCCACGCCCTCTGCCTCCTCCGCGGGCGCCGTGGAATCCGGGTTCGTCACCAAGGCCTGGATCAGGCCGCAGAACCTGAAGGTGGGGGAGGTAAGACTCACGGGAGGGGCATCTTGGTCCCCACATAACCCGGGGCACCCGAGGGACGTCGTCCCTTTCTTTCCCCCACTCCCCTGGGCATCCTGGTCCTCAGAGTACCCTGACCATGAAAGACTGCGCACCACTGGCAATGCCCTACGCTGGGGAAGCACAGCTGGACGTCCTGAGCCGGGGGGAGTGCATAGAGGAAGCAGCAGCGCTCGTCGCGCTTGGAGGCGCTGGGAAGGGATGAAGAACCCAGTGAGTGTCAGGCTGGGTGGCAGCGACCCTCACCTCCCGTCTTTCCAGTGGCCCCAGGTCCCGCCTATCACCTGACTCCACATATGGAGGCGACGGGGAAGGTCCAGCTGGAGGGAATGTCCTGCAAGAAGAAATGAGGTGTGATCGGGGTGCTGGGGACAGGAGAAGGGTCTGAGAATGGGAGAAAGGCTCCACAGAAAAGGTCCCAGCAGAGGTGAGTGAGGGGCCTCAGCAGCGACTTCACCTGGGTCTCAGGCTCCAGCAAGCTCAGGGTCACTGTGCTCACTGGGTCAGTACCCCGAACCTCAAGATTTGCAGGCAGCAGCACCTTGTTCATCTCCAGGACCAGCACCTGCAGGCAGTGGGGGAGTAGGGTCGGTCAGAAGGGGCTTACCCCTTTCCCAGGTCCACCACCCCTACAAGCCTCACCAAGCACTGGTCACCCTGGGGACAGGCCATCTTGAATGGTTGGCAGGACTGTAGCAAGAAGTGGAGCCAGAAGTGGGCACGGCGTGGTGGCCCTCCACGGGGCTCTGCTGGCGTGGGCCTAAAGTGCTGGTAGAGCAGGAAGGTCTCCATCACAGACACCAGGTACCTGCACACAAAGCCGCATCCTCAGTTCAGCGCAGGCACCAACCAGCACTGCCAGGGAGAGGAAACTGGCCTGGATATAGCTAGAACGTTGGCATGGGGTGCCACGGGCACTGGTCTAAAAGTAGCCAGGTCATTGCCTCAGGGTTCAGTCTAGCATGCCAACGGACATAGGTGCAGGAGCTGACAGCCCAGGTCAGGCCAAGAATGCAGAGGGGGCCACCTACCATATGGGGGCATTGAGCTTATACAGCTGCTCTGCAGCCAGCACCACCTGGGTGGGGTCATTGGCGAGGATCTGGGCTCCCAGGTAGAAACCCACATCCCAGTAATACTGCATCTTCTCCACGCAGCCTTTGCGGGCCAGCAGGCAGCCCAGCTTCATGCCTGGGGGAGAGGGGCATGGGCTCCAGTGAGTGTGGGTGCAGGGGTGAGTGAGGCCCACCATTTTTGTGGGCCCGAGTGTGGACATGAACATAGATATGAGTAAACCATTGGGTGTGGCAAGATCTCGGGTGGGAACAGGAGCTCAGGCACAGGTATATGAACATGCAGATGTGTTAGGGAACATTTGTGGGTTTGAGGGCTCCTGAGGGCCCAGAACAGGTATTAGGACCCAGGTGTGGGTATGGGCAGGACAGTCCAAATGGATGAACTCGTCCTAACTCTTACCTAGTGTGCTCTCTCCCTGCCCTCTTCCCAGGCCCCTCTGAACCCCTGTGGGTGATGAGACAAGAGCCAGGATCTGTGCTCACCTATTAGCCGGAGCTCCTTGGAATCCTCAAAGTGCTGCCCGGCAGCAATGAGGAGCACAGCTGCATTGATGCCCGAGTGGAGGCTGGGCTCTACATCAAAAGCCTTGCGATACCTGGGGTGGGGGTAGGGGGCACAAGGCTGGACCGATGCCCACAGCACCATCCCTCATCTCATAGCTCAGCCCACCAGCCACTCACTGTGCTCCTTACCAGTGATAGGCCTGCTCCCGGTGCCCGGCATCCTGGAAACCTGAACTGAAGAACATGTCCTTGTAGATACGGCCACACATGCAGTACAGATCAGGTGCCACGGAGCCCTCAAGCTGTACCAGTGGCAACAGCACGGCCAGGGCCTTCGCCCGGTCCCCAGGCCTGTTCCTCCTAGGAAAAAGATGGGCTCAGGCCCTCCCTGATGGCCCTGGCCTACTCTGTTCAGGGACCTCCAGACACTGAACAGCAGGGACCCTTCCATGGGCCTGACAATAATGACCTCAAAATCATAGTGACCCTGGCCAGCACTGACCTCTCTAGGGGTAGTGACCTCAGATAGAAGTGATTCCTAGATGCAATGACCCTTAGGAGCAGTGATCTTGAACAGTGGTGACCATACCACAGGCAGCACCACTTCCCCTACCCCGACCAGGCAGCAGTAACTCAGAACAACAGGGACCTACTGACATCAGTGACCCTGGTCAGCCAATTCCCTGAACAGCAGTGATCCCAGACAGCAATGGCTTTGCACAGCAGAGACCCAGGTTTCGGAAACCTTTATGTGGCTATGACCTAACCCTTGCTCTGCCACTCACCGGTTGAGGGCAAAAGTGTAGTGGAAGCAGACATTATGCTGCTCGGCCATGTCACAGGTGGGCAAGGCCTGCAGCGTCTCCACCAGCTCAATGATGGCCGAGTAGTCCTGCATCAGGGAACGGCAAGTACTGGCATCATGGGCCTCCAGGCCCCGAGGAACCTTGGGCCAGGGTCCTTTCCCACACCTGACATCCCACCCAGCCACCATCTTCTGTACGCCTCCTCAGGCCCAGCAGACACCACACCTCACAGGGAGAACCTGCTGTATGCCCCATGTTGGGCATTCCCAACCCCACAACAGCCCCAGGAGGCAGCGACATGCTCATCCTGTCTAACAAATAAGGAAGCCAACACTCAGAGACGTTTGATCATTTGCCCAAAGCCACCAGTGAGCAAGTGGCCCAGCCAGGAGCTGAACTTGGGTTTGTCTGACCTCAAATGCCAGCTGCCCTACTGCCTCTCTGAGCACCACGCACTTGCACATCGCGGTAGGAGAGCAGCAAGTTCATGATGATGTCGGGGCTCAGCAGCTCCACGCTGTCCAGTCTCCGCTGCAGCCGAGCCAGCTCCTGCCGCAGCTGCGGCCCACTGAACCGCTCCCGCGCCTGCCGGATGTCCTGCCGAATGGTCTCCCGGAAATAGCCACTGATGCCCAGGGCAGGGGAGGCAGGGAGAGAGAATGGTGGGGCCTGCACCTCAGCCCCAGCCCACCGTACCCTCACCAGCCCCCTCCTGGAACACCCTCCCTGGGGGCCCTCATTACCAAGAGTCTGTGGGTGTGGCCTCCAGCAGGCGGGCAAGCCGGCCCACCAGGGGAGTGAGCAGAGCCTCGGTCCCCACTCCAGCCTGTACCAGCCCATCAGCCAGGCCCCGCAGAAGGCCTGCATCGCCACACAGCACCCGACCAGTGGCCGTCACCACATAGGGGATCAGTGTGTAACTGCCAACGCAATCCTGGTGGGAGGGAGGCAGGAATCAGTGAGGTCAGAGGTCAGCACAGGGCTAGACAAGGGGAGTGAGAGCATCAAAGGTCAGCACCAGTAGGAATTGGAATCGCAGGAAAGGGGCACCCGTCATGAGAGGAGGCAACAGGAAACAGAGGAACACATGGGATGTCAGGGGGACGTTAGGTGACTGAGGAAGCCAGGAAGATTAGTGGAGGTCAGAGGTCATAGTGGAAGTCAAAGGGCACTTTCGAGTGAGAGGTGGATTCTGCTCACCGAGTTCTTCTGGAAAACATCCTCCTGCAGGAGGCAGACAGTCAGATACTGGTGTTCTGCGTAGGCCTTACCCCAGCCCCGTGCCTGCCCCCACCAGCCCCAGGCCACCTACCCGCAGGGCCTGCAGGTCAGGGAGGTCGGCCTGGGAGCAGAGGAGCACGTTGTTGGTCATGCTGAAGCTCTCACGCACACCAAGGTGGTAGAACAGGGAGGGCTGTACCAGCGAGCTGCTCACCTCCAGCACCACCACGTCTGCAGGCACAGAGAGGGCGGCGCTGATCCCTGAAGCCCAGCTTGATGGGGAAGGAGCCGGGGTCCATCCTGGCTTGACCTGCCTTGCTGTGGGACTCCAGTAGGGTCTGTTTCTGCTTTGGGCTTCAGTCGGCCCTTTTTAGGGGCCCCCGGCACTTTCACAGAACTGATCTCTGTGGTGTTGCAGGAGAGGAGTTGGGCTCACTGGGCTGGGACCCTCAGGCCACGGTTCAGAGCCTGTGAGCACCTGGCATGGGGGAAGGGAGGCTGTGGACCAATTGAGTCTGTTCCAGGACATTTGGGAGGTGGGAGTTGCGCAAACATAGAAGTCCCCTCCCTTTGGCCTTCCCCCAAGCACAGTCTCTTGAAAGGGGGCTACCATCAGTGTGCATGGACAACGCTGTGCCTAAATGTATGTATGTGTATATGTGTGACGTGTACAGCTTACTATGTCTGACTGTACCTGTGTGTATGACAGCGTCTGCTAGGGCCTGCACGAGTCAACATGTATGCGATTTGTGTCTGTCGATAATTGTGTCTTTGTGTCCGAGTGTTCGTCGGGTCAGCCTTCATTTTAGGCTACGATTTCATGGACATCCAGGAAGCACAGCTACCGGACTCCAGCATGAGCAAGTAAGTATGGGGGCGGAGCATCCGGGCTGGTTGGAGGGAGGAGTGACCCGCGGGGGAATAGCCTCCTTCTGGCCCCGCCCCTGGCCCATCCTTCCCCGCCCACTTCCCCGCCCATTCTTTCTTGGCCGCTGAGGCCACTTAACCTAAGCTCCCTCACCCAGTATCCAGTCCCGTTGGGCCCCTTCGCTTCTCTGTTTACTTCTCCAGCCCGATCCTCGGAAACAGTATGCTAGGACTCCTCAACTCCAGCCTCCCGGGTACAGCCCCTTTCCCTAAGTCCAAGCTCCTCTCCCAGTAATTGTCCTCAAGAGATCCGCGTGACATCCTCCTGAGGCTGAGGCTGAGTCCAGCCTCGCGCCGCTCCCCGCCCCGCCCCAGAGTTCCAAAGCCCCGCCCCATCCTCGCCCGGCTCGCTGGGCACCGCTCCGACTGAAGGGTGCCTGAGCCCCAACCCCGAGCCCTGGAGCTGCGCCCGGATCCCTGTCTCGTCCCGAGCCTGGCCGCGCCCCAGATCCCCTAAATCCCACTTTTTTCACGGCCCTGTCCCAAGCCCTTCAGCTGCATCTCACTTTAAGTCCCCTAGACCCGGTAACCCTCTCGGCCCCTCCCTTGAGCCGTCGAGCCCGGCTGGGTCCCCTCCCAGGACCCTGAGTCCCGCCCGGATCCGGCCCCGCCTCCAGCGCGCTCACCCGCGTTGTAGAAGGCATCCAGCGCAGCGGTGTCACCTAGCGCCAGCGTCCCGAAGGGCAGGCTGCGCAGCTGCGGGGGCGGCCGCGGCCGGGGGAGCTGCGCGCAAGCCTCGCGCAGGCAGCGCAGGGGCAGCGGCTCCGCCTCGGTTCCCTCTCCAGGCTCCAGCCCGGGCTGCGGCTCCCGGGTCAGCACATAGACCACGCTGAGCGGCCGGCTCCGCGCACAGCCCCGGCCCGGGGGCGCCGCGAGCGGCCGGCCCCGGCTCAGCGCCACGGCCAGCGGGTCCTGCCAGCAGCTGCCGGCGCGCTCCGCCCCGGACCGGGGACACTGCCCCGCCATGCGAGGGCGCTCAGGCGCTGGGCGCTGCGCACTGGGAACCCGGCGCGGGGCAGGAGCCTGGGCCGGCAGATCAGGAATCTTGGGACCTGGAATCCGGTCGGAATCGGAGAATCTCCCACGGGATCTAGGGATCCGGAATCCGGCCTGACGTCCCTTTCCAGAAATCTAAAGTCCAGGGAGAAATCCGAGCTCGGACTTGCAAGGTCCTGAGGTTCTGAAATCCGGGATTGGGTCCTAGGAATCTGGGGCATCCGATGGTCGGCAGCTCAGAGCCACTTGAGGGATCCTGGGAATCGGCTCGGAGGTTCCCGCCACCTGGACTCCTCAAGGGAGCGCCCGCCAACGCTGTCCTGCCTTCACTTGTAGGCTGAGCCCAGCCCTTTCCCGGCCGACCCAGAAAGCTCCACCCTCGGCCCTGGGGCAGCGCCGCTCCCTAGCGGCTTGAGACTCAGCCTCTCCCCTCCCTTCTCTCCCGCCAGAACTTTGGAGACTGGCGGCTTCCGGAACAGCCTGTGCCCCTGTGCACGCCAAAGATTGTGGACTGCTCACAGCAAGCGCACATAAAATGTGTGACGAGGCCGGGGCTATAGGGAAAAGGTTCGATCCTCAAGGCCTGCCCTGCAGGGATCTGTTGAATGAATGGCTCTCTAGAGACATTAGGGTGCGCAGAGCATGATGAACAGTGGGTGTCCTCCCGGGCCCAGTGAGTGCAGGCAGGGAGGGACTGGGATGGGGGAAACCTACACCCTAGGCCGCTTGTCCGAAAGCCTTCAATCCTGGAGTGGGACTTGGCATCCGAGGCTTTACTGTCGCTAGGGGGCTGCTTTCCCCAGGACCCAACCTGCTATGGACCCCCGCTGACTTTTGACTTCTATGCGAAAGGTGACCATTGGACCTGAGAAGCACTTCCCACTCTTAAACATTTCTTAAGCCACCCCTTGAAGGAGTCAACCCCAGCCCTTTGCACTACAAAGCTTCTCAGCTTCAAATCCCCAAGAATCCCCAACTTTCTTGGTGAGGCAGCAACCTGGTATAAGCCTCAGTGGACCCTGAAATCAAGAAATGGGTACTTAAGTTGAATAATTTCTCCAAGATCACTCAGCACATGACAGAGCAGGGTGCAAACCCAGGACCGCCTGTCAGGCTCTTAACTATTTAATTCTGCCACTTACTAGAACGTGGCTTTGGGCAAATAAACTGCTTAAATGCTACTCAATGGCTTTTTCATTGCCCTGTTGCCTTGTGGAAGAAAAATGTACCTTCCTTGGTTTGACCTTGGATTCGAACTAGCACCCAATGGGACAGGCAGGAAGTGGCAGAGTTTGAGAACTTGGCCTGCAACAGAGGCTGGAGTGGAAAACGGACAACTTACAAGGGACAAGCATGAGCAACTGACAGGCTGAGAAAGCTGTGCAATTCCCAGCCGGGGTGGTGGCTCACACCTGGAATCCCACTTTGGGAGGCCAAGACAGGTGGATCACGAGGTCAGGAGTTCGAGATCAGCCTGGCCAACATGGTGAAACCCCATCTCTACTAAAAATACAAAAAAAAGGAGCAGGGCATGGTGGCATGTGCCTGTAATCCCAGCTACGTGGGAGGCTGAAGCAAGAGAATGGCTTAAACCCAGGAGCCAGAGGTTGAGGTGAGTGGAGCTCGTGCCATTGCACTCCAACCTATGCAGGGCGACAGACCGAGACTCCATCTCAAAAAAAAAAAAAAAAAAAAAAAAAAAAGAAGACTGTGCAATTGTGCAATTCCTGCCACAAAGCCATCCACTTGCAGGACACAGAGGGCCTCAGGAAATTGTCAATGGATGCTTGAATCTCCTCCAGTCCTTCCACTATATGCCCCTCTGGCCTTGTCTTGCACACCTCCAGAGAGAGAAGCCTCACTACTTTAGAGGCTGTCCTTTCCGTCTTCCTGACTGGAAGGAAATTCTTCCCTGAAAGGAGCTGAAACTTGTGTCCCTGCTCTGCCCTCTAGGGTTTTTCCCAGTAACTGAAAGAGTCTTGAAAGGGCTAAAATGATTTTATTTTTAAATGTGGACAGGCAAGCAGAGGTGGTTGGCAAAGGCAAGGTGGCTGAGGATCCGGAAGCTGCACAGGAGAGATAAGGACAATGGCTGCCAGAGAGCCCTATCGAAGCATCATCCGAACCCTGCGGTAGGGGTGGCCCACACCACGGCCTGAGGCCCAGTCAATGCCATATTTGTGAGCGGCAGCTTCAGACATTGCGTAGCGACCATTGAGATTTGATCGGTAACAGGATGCATACCACCAGGCACCGTGGACAATCACAGCACAGTTGCTCCTGCTTGAATCGTGGTCAGCGTCATAGGTGGTGAAGGGCCTCCCACTGTGGAAGCTCAGGGAATCCCCTGGCAGGGAGGGGATGGAAAGCACCTTGGTGCCCAGCACCATGCCTGGCACCTTTGGAGATATAATCCCATGGGAGTCTCAAAGCAGCTACGAGTTGAATTTTATCAGTCCCCACAAGCAACACCAAGGGGCCAGGTTTTTTGCGCGGGGTTACTCGGCTAGTTGAAGCAGCAGCAGGACTTGAACTCGGGACTGTCTGGCTCCAAAACTCCCAGCTTTTCCTCCTGTCTTACCCCCTCCAGAATCCCCAGCCTCTCTCTAGCTCCTTTGTCTTCTCTCAGTTCCCATCCAGTCTGAGCAACTCTGCTAGGAAAAGCTGGGAGGAACCTCTTAGGTGCCTGGTCAGGAAAGGTGGTTCCCTGAGGCACTCCCTCATAACCACTTCCCTCTTTTAAATCTCTCCCCAACAGTCACTGTTTCTCTAAAAGAAGACTTCCCTGGTTCCTCTTCCAAAGCAGAGAGTGCTAACATTCAACAGAGCCTCAGGCGGTACCCAAAACCTCCTCTTGCCTCCCTGCCTTTTTTTTTTTTTTGAGATGGAGTCTCATTCTGTCGCCCGGGCTGGAGTGCAGTGGTACTCTCTGGGCTTGCTGCAACCTCCACCTCCCAGGTTTAAGCAATTCTCATGCCTCAGCCTCCTGAGTAGCTGGGATTATAAGCACCTGCCACCACACCCGGCTAATTTTTTTTTTTTTGTATTTTTAGTAGAGACAGGGTTTCTTTTGTTTGTTTGTTTGTTTGTTTGTTTGTTTGTTTGTTTGTTTGTTTTGAGACGGAGTCTCGCTGTGTCGCCCAGGCTGGAGTGCAGTGGTGCAATCTCGGCTCACTGCAAGCTCCACCTCCCGGGTTCACGCCATTCTCCTGCCTCAGCCTCCGAGTAGCTGGGACTACAGGCGCCCGCAACCACGCCCGGGTAGTTTTTTGTATTTTTAGTAGAGACGGGGTTTCACCGTGTTAGCCAGGATGGTCTCGATCTCCTGACCTCGTGATCCACCCGCCTCAGCCTCCCAAAGTGCTGGGATTACAGGCTTGAGCCACCGCGCCCGGCCGAGACAGGGTTTCACCATGTTGGTCAGGTTGAGTTTGAACTCCTGACCTCCAGTGATCTGCCCATCTCGGCCTCCCAGAGTGCTAGGGTTACAGGCATGAGCCACCACGCTCAGCCTCCCTGCCCATTTTATAGAGGAGGAAACTGAGGCTCAGTGGAGGGGTAGGACTTGCCCAAGGTCACACAGGTACTACGTGGCAGAGATGGATTCAAACTCAGGTCTGTTTGCCTCCAGAGCCCAAATTCTTCACTGTTGCACCATCCTGTTTCATGATTGCCATTTCTCAGATGCAGAAACTAAGGCCCACAGAGGAGACAGGATTGCCCTGGGTCATTCATGGGGGCAGTGGCAGCATTGGGAAAGGATCCGGCCTCCTTCCTCTCCTGCCCTTAGGCTCACTCACCTGCAGTGCCCTCTGAGAACTTGCCCAGCACCAGCTGGTAGTGGTCTACCTCACCGAGGAGGCGGAAGGTCGCATAGTGGGCAAAAGTACGGTTGCCATTAAAGTCTTCCAGCTCTACCCGCAGCTCCCAGGTACCTGGGAGGAAGGGGAGGCAAGGATGGAGGAACCCTCAGATCTTGGGAGTGGGGCAGGGATTCAGGATGGCAGACAGTAACCCCCAACCTCCAGGTCCCTGCTGGGAACTCACCCTGGAGAGTAAGCTGGTGCAAATTCTCATTTCCCAGCCAGAATTCAGACTCTTGGTTCCCAAAACCTGCTTTGTAGGAGGACCAAGGGCGGAAGAAATCCACAGAACCATCCTGGCGCCTCTGAAACACCTAGCCGGGGGCGGGGGTGGGGAGGTACAGCAGCTATTACTCCAGGCTAGGCACCAGCTGCTGAGGGTGCAGGAACTGTGAGGGGTGGGTGGATACCCCTCTCTCTTTGGATTGGGGCCTGTTGATAAAATGGGGATCCTTCAAGTCAGTTTTTAATAGTTCTATGAACTCTACATTTCTTTATTAGCTTTCACTGACACTCAACTTCATGTCACAGGCTTGCAAGCCCTGGGAAGATTGAATTGACTGTCCCCACCCTCAGGAGATGGCCAGCGCTGCTGGGAGTCAGTCAAAATAACCCAATTTCATTTACTATAAGAACCAATATATTTGGCCAGGCGCGGTGGCTCATACCTGTAATCCCAGCACTTTGGGAGGCCCAGGCGGGCAGATCACTTGAGGTCAGGAGTTTGAAATCAGCCTGGCCAACATGGTGAAATCCCATCTCTATTAAAAATACAAAAACAATTTAGCTGGGTGTGGTGGCATACGCCTGTAAGCCCAGCTACTTGGGAGGCTAAGGCAGGAGAACTGCTTGAACCTGGGACGTGGAGGTTGCAGTGAGCTGAGATCACACCACTGCACTCCAGCCTGGGTGGCAGAGCAAGACTCCATCTCAAAAAAAAAAGAAAAAAAGAACCAAGATATTTAAATTAGAGAGGCCACCCCCACAGCCCAAGTTGGACCCCTGGCCTTACCCTGATGTCTTCCACCTCCCGCTCCAAGACAAGCAGGCCCCAGGCCCTATAGAGTTTTCAACCTAAGTACCTCTATTTCCATTGCTCCACTGTCTTATTTATTTATTTTTTTTTTTGAGCTAGAGTCTCGCTCTGTTACCACGCTGGAGTGCAGTGGCATGATCTCGGCTCACTGCAACCTCCATCTCCCTGGTTCAAGCAATTCTCTTGCCTTAGCTTCCTGTGTAGCTGGGATTACAGGTACCTGCCACCGCGCCCAGCTAATTTTTTGTATTTTTAGTAGAGACAGGGTTTCACCATGTTGCCAGGCTGGTCTTGAACTCCTGAGCTCAGGCAATCCGCCCACCTCGGCCTCCCAAAGTGCTAGGATTACAGGCGTGAGCCACTGCGTCAGGCCTGCTCCACTGTCTTTACTGCCTGGCTCCCTGCTGTCTTCCTAAACCACATCCCTGCCTCCACTGGTCCCCCAGTGCATCTTTCATAGTGTAGCCCAAATCATCTTTTTAAAACAGAAGTTTTACTTGGCCCCTCCCCTGCTTAAAACTCTCTTGGGGCTACCCATTGCCCTGCACACTTCTTCTTTTTTTTTTTTGAGACGGAGTCTCGCTCTGCCGCCCAGGCTGGAGTACAGTGGCCGGATCTCAGCTCACTGCAAGCTCTGCCTCCTGGGTTTACACCATTCTCCTGCCTCAGTAGCTGGGACTACAGGCGCCTGCCACCTCGCCCGGCTAGTTTTTTGGGGTTTTTTTTTTGTATTTTTTTAGTAGAGACGGGGTTTCACCGTGTTAGCCAGGATGGTCTTGATCTCCTGACCTCGTGATCCACCCGTCTCGGCCTCCCAAAGTGCTGGGATTACAGGCTTGAGCCACCGCGCCCGGCCTAATTTTTATATTTTTAGTAAAGATGGGGTTTCACCATGTTGGCCAGGCTGATCTCGAACTCTTGACCTCAGGTGATCCACCCACCTCTGCCTCCCAGGGTGCTGCGATTATAGGTGTGAGCCACCGCGTCCAGCCAGCCACTGCGCCTGGGTGCCCTGCACACTTAAGTCGATCATTTAGTGCCTTCCATGAACTGGCCGTTACAGAGGTCCTCAATCCACGTTCCTTCAGTGCCGGCAGACTTTAGCCGACACCACGCCTGCTCTCAGCTCACTCACGCGTTCCCTGCAAACCTTCTTGTACTCTGCTGCCTCCCTGAGTTTATCTTTACTTCCAGCTGGAATGCCCCTCCACACCCTGTTTTTTTTGTTTTGTTTTGTTTTTGAGACAGAGTTTCACTCTTGTCGCCCAGGCTGGAGTGCAATGGCAAAATCTCAGCTCACTGGCTCACTGTAACCTCCACCTCCTAGGTTCAAGCGATTCTCCTGCCTCAGCCTCCTGAGTTGCTGGGGTTACAGGCACCTGCTACTGCACCCGACTCAAGGTCCTTTCAAATGGCACCTCCTCTGTGAAGCCCTCATACTTCTTCAGGTCCCATTGGGGGTTCACTAAACATTTGTCAGTCAATTCCTCTAGGAAATGCCTTGCTCTGGTGGGCTCTGGCTCCCCTAGGGGCCAAGGAGGAGAAGTGACCACTGGGCCTGGCCTGTTAGCCCATTTCTCGGACACTCACCAGCCAGCCACCCTCCTCCGTGTCCATGTCACAAAAGACTGGGAGGGCCCTGCCCTCAGGTAGGCACAGATGGTACCAGCCGCTCAAGGTGGCGCCCTGGCTCAACAGCTCCCGGCAGTTTCTGGGGCCTGGGAAAGGGAAGATGGACTCGGGGGGTGGTGCCCAGGTTATTCCCTGACCCCCACCCCCAGGCAGTGGAACAAGTATGGGGCCCCAGGGATCCTCTTGGCTCCTTCAGGTCCCTGAAGAGGGGTTCTAAGGAGGCTGTGGGGAGGGGCTTGGCCACACTTGGGGGTTTGCCAACACCTAACACCATGTGATCCCAAGTTCCCACCTCCTGCAAGGGCTGCCTCACCTTCATGGCACCGAAGCAGGTTCGCTGGATCTCCTGCCCCAGAGGAAGGATGAGTGTTGGCTCTGATGTCTCAGCACCCCAGCGCTGAGCCACCAGCGGAGCTGGTACCCAGGCTCTTTTCCAAATCCTTCCCACTCCTCCCAGCCTTCCACACCCTGTGGGAGGGCCATCATAGGGTACCCGGGCCCTTCTCCTAATCCCTCCCACTCCTCCCAGCCATCCATTCCCCCGTGAGAGAGCCGTCATAGGCGCAGCAGTCAAGAAGAGATCCCACCCTAGAGTCCAGAGACAGGGGCAAAGAAAGCAGGGAGGTCTCCAGCCCCACTTACTCACCTGGCTCACCCTTAGGGCCCATCTTGCCTGGTGGTCCAGGTTGCCCTGAAATCTCAAAGGCAGAGATGCCCTGAGTCCCACCCCATGCCCCAGACCAAAAAGAAACAAGAGACTTGGAGCCAGAGGTTCAAATCCCAGTTTCACCCTTCACTCACTTTGTGATTGTGGGCAAATATCTTATCTTCTCTGAACCTCCCTTTCCTCCTCAGCAGAATGGGGATGAAACCACCTAGCTGGCAGAGTTGGTCTTAGGATGCCAGGTGCCCAGCCTGGAGCTGGCACAGAGTAGGTTCCCTGCTTCTTTGTCGTGGCCCCTCAGCACAGACAAAAATTGCTGCATTCCTGCCTTCCCTGTTCCCAAGATCCCAGCCCACTCCCCAGCCTCTCTCACCTTGAGGACCTGGGGCTCCCTTCTCCCCAGGACTTCCTGGAGCTCCGGGACAACTGGGCAGGAGGACAACTTTGCTGGCTTCCAGTTCCCTGGGTCCTACAGGGAGACACAGGCAGGGTGGGCACAGGGTAGACTGTCTCTTCCAGACCCCTCTTCAGTTCTCTTCCTGTCTCCCAGATTCCCTCTGTCAGGATGCTTGTCTCCTGAGCTGGCAAGGTTTCGCATGCTTTGCATGCATTTGCATATATTTACATGCAGAGCCCAGATTATGAAACTCCCATCCTGCTCCTTGAGGTTGATGAGCCTTGGTGGAGGGACACCCAGTGAGGGAATGAGGAGTGGGTTGGTGAGGAGGGCACCCTAGGTACCTACCTGGGCAGCTGGGGTGTTCCTGGGTCTTCAGGCAGGCAGGTCCCCCAAGCAGGAGGAGCCACAGGGAAGGCAGGATCCACCGTAGACCCATCTTGCTGGGGCCACCAGGGGAAGGATGCCAGATTATAAGGCGGCCAGGCTGGTGGGAGGACATGAAGTAAGACTTCCTTCCATTGTCCCCCAGGGACACCCCACCCAGACTGGAGCCAGCAGGGGGTAGGAGTATTTCCTTCCTCAACCCCAGAGAGAAAGGGCATTATCCCTGCCCTATCCAACCAGGATGGAGTCCAACATCTTCTTTTCTTTTTTTTTTTTTTTTTTTTGAGACGGAGTTTCACTCCTGTTGCCCAGGCTGGAGGGCAATGGTGTAATCTCAGGTCACTGCAACCAATGCAACCTCTGCCTTCTGGGTTCAAGTGATTCTCCTGCCTCAGCCTCCTGAGTAGCTGGGATTATGGGCGCCCATCACCATGCCCAGGTAATTTTTTGCTTTTTTTTTTTTTTTTTTAGCATAGATGGAGTTTCACCATGTTGGCCAGGCTGGTCTCGAACTCCTGACCTTAGGTGATCCACCCACCTCGGCCTCCCAAAGTGCTAGGATTACAGGCGTGAGCCACCGCACGCTGAAGGAGTCCAACTTCTGATCCTGGCTTCCAGGGCTCCCCAGCCATCTCTCTAGACCTCTACATTCACAGTCATCTCTACCTATGAAGGCCCATCTGTCCATGAAGGTCTAGCTCTACAGCCATCACCACTGGGAATCCTTCCTCAATCCTTGTCAATGCTATGAATAGTGACAACTGCTACCATTTACTGGGCATCTACTGCATTCCAGTGTCATACTGATGTCATCCCCGATCCTTACACGGACTTGCTATTAATCCTTATTATTGCATTATGGGCCTGGTACAAAATGGGTGCTCAATAAAAAATAGTTAAATGAATAAGGAAAGAGAAACTGAGGCCCATGGATGGGACGTGACTTCCGTTCTCTTGGCCACTTATATGCTGAGAGCCACAGAGTTTTACCCAAGCCCCATGCCCCCCCAGTGAAAAGCACCATTAAGAAAGTGATTCTGGCTGGCTGTGGTGGCTCATGTCTGTAATCCCAGGACTTTGGGAGTCCAAAGCAGGCAGATCACCTGAGGTCAGGGGTTCGAGACCAGCCTGATTAACATGGTAAAATCCCATCTCTACTAAAAATAAAAAAATCAGCCGGGCTTGGTGGCATGCACCTGTATTCCCAGCTACTCGGGAGACTGAGGCAAGAGAATCACTTGAAACCAAAAGGCAGAGGTTGCAGTGAGCCGAGATTGCACCACTGCACTCTAGCCTGGGCAAAAGAGCAAAAACTCCATCTCAAAAAAGAAGAAAAAAAAGAAAGTGACTCCATGCTCAACCTTGAGTCCCGTGAGGCTTGGGAAACAGCTGCTAATGTAGGCCAATCGAGCAGGAAGCCCTTGTAGGAAGGCCGGGAGGCCGGGAGGCCGGGATGACGCAGCAGCCAGGGTCCAGATGTGAAGGATGAGGCCTGAGCTGGAGAGGGACCTCAGGTGATAAGGGAGGAGAGGAACGGCTCATTCATTCACTCATTCAGCAAACCCTCCCTCAAGGCCTCCTCTGCACCTCCCCAGTGCTTGTGGGGAGGGCTGAGGTACAAGAGGTGTCAGGGGAAGTGGAGGCTGTGTTTGCCTGATAGGATGTGTCAGCGAGACGGATGCCCTGAGATTGCAATTCCAGTTCTAGGAATCTGTCTTCCCCAGACTGTCCCACGAGTGTGCCAAGATCTGCAGATAAGCCTGTTTACCACAGTGCTGTTTGTAAGCATCAACGTGGAAATGACCCAACCAGCCACTGATAGGATTCACATGAATTAGGACCATTCAGACAACTCATAGGGTAAATCTGATCTAAAAATGAGAGGGACGAAAATGCAAAACAGTATGCACAGTGTTGTGTTATCCCCCTTTGTATTTTTAAAATGCTAGAGGTGTGTGTGTGTGTGTGTGTGTGTATAGTAAATTCACAGAAAAAGTTCTGACACAGACCTTGTGAACTGTGGTTATTTCTGGAGAGTAGGACCAGGGAAGAGGTGGTTCTCATTTTTTTTTCTTTTTCGGAGACAGGCTCTCACTCTCTCACCTAGGCTAGAGTGCGGTGGTGCCATCATAACTCACTGCAGCCCTGACCTCCTGGACTCAAGCAGTCCTCCCACCTCATTCTCCCAGGTAGCTGGGACTCCAGGCAGAGCCACCACACTGGGCTAAATTTTTATTTTTATTTTATTTATTTATTTTGAGACAGAGTCTTGCTGTGTTGCCCAGTCTGGAGCGCAGTGACTCGATCTCGGCTCACTGCAACCTCCGCCTCCTGGATTCAAGCGATTCTCCTGCCTCAGTCTCCCAAACAGCTGGGATTACAGGTGCATGCCACCATGCCCAGCTAGTTTTTGTATTTTTAGTAGAGATGGGGTTTCACTATGTTCGTCTGGCTGGTCTCAAACTCCTGACCTCAAGTGATCCACCTGCCTTGGCCTCCCAAAGTGCTGGGATTACAGGTGTGAGCCACTGTGCCCGGCCTGCATTTTTATTTTTTGTAGAGATGGGTTCTCACTATATTGCCCAGTCTAGTCTCAAACTCCTGGCTTCAAACAGTCATCCCACCTCAGTCTCCCAAAGTGCTGGAATTACAGGTGTGAGCCACTGTACCTCCTGACCAGTTTTTTTTTTTTTTTTTTAATATATATATAGGGTCTCACTCTGTCACCCAGGCTGGAGTGCAGTGGCATGATCTTGGCTCACTGCAGCCTGGACCTCTCAGGCCCAAGTGATCCTCCCACCTCAGCTTCCTGAGTACTTGGGACCACAGGTGTGCACCACCACACCCAGCTAATTTTTGTATTTTTAGTAGAGATAAGGTTTCGCCATGCTGCCCAGGCTGGTCTCCAACTCCTGAGCTCAAGCAATCCTGCTGCCTGGGCCTCCCAAAGTGCTATTATTACAAGCATGAGCCACCACACCCAGCCCAGTTCTCACTCTTCATATAAACTTCTGTATAGTCCTTTTTCAAACCCTCACAGGCATTTACTACTTTTGCAAGAAAAAGAAAGCATCCAATAAAGGAGGAGGGTGAAGAAGAAAACTCATGCTGGGGGATAAACAAGGGCAGGGTGACCCAGGCAGGAGGAGCTGCTTATGCAGAAGGCTGGAGAAGAGAGAAGGCAAGGCAGATGGGATGTTATCATATCCCATAGAGGGGAAGCAGCAGGGGCTCTAGGAGGCCAGCGGGGAGTGCACCAAGGGGAGGCTGATTTCCAGAGGCTGGGAGCTTTGGTGGAAGTGAGGGTTCGAGGGAGGGGTGAGGAGGTGGACTGTGGTTGGCAGGGGGAGGTGGAGGTTGCAGTGAGCCAAGATCTTGCCACTCTAGCCTGGGCGACACAGTGAGGCTCTGTCGCAAAATAAATAAATAAATAAATAAATAAAAGAAAAAATAAAATAAAATAAAATAAAAAGTTATAAGATTCGCAGCTACATGCCTGGCTCCTGACAAGTACCCATCCGTGGGAGATGTTACCATCAGGGAAGACTTCGGTGTCTGGGGACAGAAGGCAGGGCTTCCCAGGAGGGCCTGAGAGAGGAAGGCCAGAAATGGCTACTCGGAGTCCCTGGGCACTTCCACCTTGGCACTGGGACAGAGACCTAATTTTTGGAGGCTGAGCAAGCCTGGAGATGCGTCTGGAATGCTGTTCTGCTCACTCTGGAGTCAGAAAAGCCTGAATTCATTTTATTCTTTATTTTTATTTTCCTTTTCTTTTTTATTGATGGGGTCTCAACTATGTTGCCCAGGCTGGTCTCCTGGACTCAAGCGATCCGCCCGCCTCAGCCTCCCAAAGTGCTGGGATTCTAGTCATGAACTACGACGCCCAGCCCAGAAGAGCCTGAACTGAAACCCCAGCCCTGTCCTGTCCGGCTGTATGACTTGAGCATGTGTACTTACCTGAGTCTCTCATCTGTAAAGGGGCAGGGGGTGGGGGTTAAGCAGGTGTCAAAGATGAACTTTTTTTTTTTTTTTTTTTTTGAGACAGAGTTTCACTCTTGTTGCCCGAACTGGAGTGCAATGGCGCAATCTTGGCTCAACGCAACCTCCGCCTCCCAGGTTCAAGCGATTCTCTTGTCTCAGCCTCCCAAGTAGCTGGGATTACAGGTGTGCACTACCACGCCTGGCTAGTTTTGTATTTTTAGTAGAGATGGGGTTTCACCATGTTGGTTAGGCTGGTCTTGACCTCCTGACCTCAGGTGATTCACCCGCCTCGGCCTCCCAAAGTGCTGGGATTACAGGCGTGAGTCACTGCGCCCGGCCAGGTGAAAATATTTTAAAAGGTAACAGCGAGAGTCCTAGGTGGAATTCCCGTTAAGAAGAGGACAATGGCCGTACCATCACCCCATCCAATCCACACACAGCCCAAGACACAGGACATGAAGCGCAGTGCAGAGTTCCTTTATTTGGGGGCAGTGCCCAGGCCAGTTGGTGGAAAGAGGCAGGCACACAACCCAGTGCCAGGCTGGGGGGCCCAGCAGGGGCGATGGAGGAGACGAGGCGGTTGAGGGATGCTCTCAGCTGCAAGTTCCAGGGCCAAGACAGGAGGAGATGTCAGGCATCAGACACTGAGCCTGCTTGGTGCCCACAGGAGCCAAAAACTGGTGGCCAGAGTTTTACCCACCCCCGCCCCCCACTTGCCCACAAGGAGGCCAAGAGGCCAGCCTCTGCATCCTCCTTTCCACTCAGAATGGAGTGCAGGCCCAAGGGGGTCAGATTCTGCGGAGGCCAAAGAGGACACTCAGGGAGGTGACCCTGCCTCAGCCAGCCAAGGACCCCCTGCCTTGAGAGGAGGCAGCAGAGGAAGAGCAAACACTTTAACACAGGCTGCGGCGAGCCGCCCCACAGCACACACAGCACGCAGAGGGCCTCAGGCACAGCTCCCCTTGTCAGAGCAAAACCCAGCTAGACACACGGCCCAGCTCCTGCCCACAGCCACACAAATGCAGGACACAGGCTTGCCTGGGCTGGCACCTACTGGTTCTCTTCCCTGCTGGCAGCATGAAGGGAAAAGACATGGGAGGGCTCAGCTGGGCTCCTAGACCAGCCCAGGCTGAGTCCTGGTTCCAGCCAACACCTGACAAAGAAAGCCCCACAACTGGAGGAGACAAAGGGGGTGCGGCTCACGTGGGGCATGCTGTCACTGTCCTGAGGGCTTGCCCATGGAGAAGACAGCACCCTGGGTACTGAAGGGGAACGGTGGGGCAGGAACCAGGAGGTGAGCTGGGACTCAGGTACTGCTGGCCAGGTACTCACAGCGTCTGGTAGGTGCTGTCCTTGGCCTTGAGGAAGCGCAGCACAAAGAAAGCCACCGCCTGTAGGCTCAACACCAGCACGACACCCCCGATAAAGCTGGCCCCATCAAATCCAGGGCTGTGGGCCTCAGGGACTGGGGGGCTTCCTGCAGGGGGGAGGCAGGGCAGGGGTCATAGCAGTCACTGTGAAGCAGGATCCCAGTCCCACCCCCACAACTGGCACAAGTAACCTGGAGGCCCCGGTCCTCAATATGGGGTCCTTGAACCCCGGGCTCAGAAGTTTAGTCCAGATCCTGCAGGCAGTTGGGAAGCGCCTGGTGGGAGGAACAGTGGCAAGGGAGGGTGGGGTGCTGTCCAGCCCTGGCTCTGCTCCTGGCTTGCTCTGTGGCTTTTATGCCACCCACATTCTCTCTGGGCCTCATGATCACATGGTCCAATAGGTGTCTTGGACCAGTGACTGGGCTCCCACCCTCCCTGGGCCTCACTAGCCCAATAGGGTGAAGACAGAGCCAGAACTCAGACCCCCTGCTCAGAATTCCTTTCAGTCTTGGACCTCAGGGTTCAGAGCCAAGATGCAGATGATATAGTCCCTTTTTAGGACCCCTAAGCCCTAAGACCCCAGTGTCACCCAACGTCAGAGCCCTCAGAGAGGGAAGGAGCAGGGGGAGAAGTGGAAGGCCCAGCTGTCACCCTGCTAAGTGGGTAAGCGAGAACTGGACAGCGTGTGTTGGGGGGAACAGGGCTGAGGGACAGGCTTGGCCAAAGTCACCTCACAAGACACAGTCAGACTCACACAGCGTCCCCTGACCATTTCCTCTGCCTCTTAGAAGGTAGAGCCTTAGGGCCATGGTTGCCAGGCTATGCCTGAGTGGCTCCCAGCTGTGCCACGGTACCTGTCCACTCCTAGCAGGGATTCAATTTCAGGCCCTGGGCTGGGTGCCCAGAACAGGGCAGGGCTGGTGGATGGAAAAGCATTCTGGGACAGTGGAAAGGGGCCCAGCCTGAGCTGGGTCCACCTCCCAGAAGGTGTAAGGGGTGGAAGGAGTCTGACAATATGAAGGGCAAACAATGGTCCCAGCTCCCGCTCAGGGAGCCCCAGAGAAGGAAGCTGGGGGATGAGGAGCAGAAGAGGGGAGAAATGAGCTGCACGAGGCCGATCTGGGGCTCCAGCTGAGGGAGCTGAGCCATCAATAATTCAGCTTCTGAGATCAGTTTCTGGCTTTAATTAACCAAGGGCCTCTTCAGCCATCCCTGCCAAGTCTGGTGACCTCCAGCCCCTGAGAGGGAATGGGAAGCAAGGGGTGGTGTTCTCGCCTCTGCTCTGCCAGGAATCTGCCTTGTGACCCTCTCTGGGCCTGGAGGATACAGTAGGCAGGCCCTGAGGATGTCTCCTGAGCAACTCGAGCTGCACACCCTCACCTCCAAGGACAAGTCCCGAGGGGTCACCTTGAGTTCCCAAAACTGGCAATGGGGAGGAGGGATGGGAACTGTCATTTCTTGATTGCCTTCAGTGAATCAGACACTGAAGTGGGCACCGTACAGCTTCTCATAAAACCTGCACAGCAACTCTATGAGGAAGGCATCATCCAGCCCATTTCACAGATGCGGAGACAGGCTCCGAGGGAGAAGGTGCAGGGCTGAGGTCACAGAGCATGTCAGTGCCTGAGCCCAGAGCTGTCTTCCCCTGCAGCTATGCTCCTCCCACTGCCCCGTACCCAGGGAGTACCCACCTGTTGTGACTGTCTTCGGTTCATAGGTGGGGTGATGATGAGCAGCTGAGGAGACAGGGGATCCATAGCAAAGCAGCCTCCTCACCCTGACTCCCATCAAGACCCCAGCTCCCACTCACCGCTAAACTTCCAATTCAGATGCAGCTCTGTCCCTGCTCTAGACATCCAACATACTTGCAAGCCCCAGTCACACAGGTCCCTCCACCAGATGTGCTCTCTCTCCATCTCTACCTTCCAGGCTCATTACTGATGCCACTTCCTCCAGGAGGCACCCCCTCTCATTCCCTCTGAACTTCCAAAGTCCTTGCTATGCCTTAAACTAGAAGAAGAGCTAACGCTCCCATCCCCTCCATACACCTGTACTAATTTTCAGATGAGGAAACAGGCAGAGAGAGGAGGGGACTTCTCAGTGAGCTAAAGGCAGAACTGATACCGGGCCCAGGTATTGATGAGCACAGTCCACCCCTGAGAGAGGCTGTTTCCTCCTGGGGGGCAGGCTATGGCTGGGGAGACCCATGCAACTTGGCGTAGGCGCAAGAATCCCCTTACCTGGACATGCCTCTGAGCGGTTGTAGATGGAACAACCTTCCTTGACCACCTCAGCTTGAGCCACACAGTGTCCTGGAGGAAGAAGGTGCAGGGGGGAGATTTGGGGAGAGGGGCCAGGTCCTTGGGGTTCAGAGCTGGGGGTACTCAACCTAGGGAGGGCTCAGCTCCCTACCTGGCTCCTCTGGCTGGCACTGCTCCCACACACAGCCGGAGAGATTGCGCGCTCTGTCTCCCTCCACGCAGTGCTCACAGACCTCCAGCTGTTTGCAGGCCCCTTGGACCGCCGGCCAGATGTTCAGGCGGATCAGGGCTCCGCGCCCAAAGCCTCGAGCTCCTTTACCTGGTAGTGCGGTAGAGTGGGAAGGGAGAACTCCTCGAAGCCAAGCTGTGGCATCCGCCCACCCTCCCACCCAACACTCCGGCGGCCCTCGCCCCTCTGCACACATCTGGGCTCTCACATACACTCGCCCCTGGATCCCCAAGCCCCAGTGCACACCTGTAGCTTCCACAGAACAGATCTACACACACCTAGAGCCTCCCCACAATCACCTAGAGCCCCTCCCTTTGCATACATCTGGAGTTCCCAGATTCAGTTGGAGCCACCTCCCCCAGACCACCTGAAGCTCTCTAGGCCCCCATACTTGGGGCCTATATTTACACACAGGGCTCCACACAGAGCTAGAGCCCCCTCTTCCACCCCTGGAGGCCTGCACTCGTCCAGAAAGGCCCCTCCTCTCAAGCCCAGGCTGCTCCTGGGGAGGCGGCTGGCTGAGGTGCAAGCTCCACCCGCCCCCGTCAGGCCCCTAACCAGATCCTGCCGCGAGTTACCAGCCACAGCCAGCTGGGCACACAGTAGGAGGCAGCAACAGCCGCCACAGAGCGCAGTCCGCAAGGCGCGGGGTCCCGACGCCTCCATGGGCTCCGGGGCGGGGGCCGTGGGCGGCGGACAGCGGCCGCGCGCTTGCCTCCCAGACTGGGCTCAGCTGAGCGTGTGCGGAGCGAGACCTGGGCAACCGGGGCGTGGCCAGGTGGGGGCGAGGCCAGTGGGAGGGGCAGGTGGGGCAGGGCTCGTCGGTCGGGGCGGAGCCAGGTGAAGGCGGGGCCAATTAGGGGCGTGGCTAGTGCTCGCGGCCAGGTGAGTTCGGGGGTCTGGGGCGGGGCTTGGACTAAAGCAGGCGGGGTCCAGGACTGGTGGCTGGCATGGTTACTGTGTGCCTCCAAGGGCAACTTCTTGAAAATTCTAGTAAGTAGAGACTACTTTGATCCCTGATTGAGGAAACTGAGGCTCAAACAAGATGAGTGACTTGTTCGAGGTCACAGAGAGAGGCAGTGGCAAAAATCTGGATTCGAAACAAGGTCACTTCCTGTCTTTAGGGCTGGGTGCAGGCCCCGCTTTCTCGGGTACACCCTCCACCCAGGCCCCATGACCCCTGGGCCAGGCCCCAGCTGGCCCCTGCCCTCTGGTTGCCCAAGCTCAGCTCCGTTGCTCCCTCTCTGTTCACTGCACCCCTCCACCCGCCTCCCTTCTGCCCCTCATCCGCTGTGTCTGCCTCCGGCCTACCACATCCTCTGGCCAGGTCAGGGGTGACGCCATTACTAGGCCACCTGGGCCTCTCCGCAGCCTTCCCCACGGCTACCACTCCTGCCCTGGCACCAGCCTCGTTTGGTTCTCCTCAGGCTCCTTAGGGGGCACTTCCTCTCCCTCCTCTTCCTTCTCCCTTCCTCTCCCCTCCTTCCCCCATCTGCTTCTCCTAACCATCTCTTAATCGATGGTGGCCCAGGTTAGTCCCAAGCCCTGTTCCACACTCTCCTGGGGTCATCCTGGACATTCCACTGCCATCAGTCCCCATCTAAAAGCCAACAGCTGAGGCAGGAGGATCGCTTGAGCCCAGGGATTTGAGGTTGTAGTGAGCTGTGATCATGGCATTGCACTCCAGCCTGCGCGACAGAGCGAAACCCTGTCTTGAATGAATGAATGAATGCATGCATGCCAACAGGTCATATATGCCAATAAATATATACACCCACTATGCACCCATTAAAAAAATTTTTTTTAGGCCGGGCGCGGTGGCTCACGCCTGTAATCCCAGCACTTTGGGAGGCCGAGGCGGGCGGATCACAAGGTCAGGAGATCGAGACCACAGTGAAACCCCGTCTCTACTAAAAATACAAAAAATTAGCCGGGCGCGGTGGTGGGCGCCTGTAGTCCCAGCTACTCAGGAGGCTGAGGCAGGAGAATGGCGTGAACCCGGGAGGCGGAGCTTGCAGTGAGCCGAGATCGCGCCACTGCACTCCAGCCTGGGCGACAGCGCGAGACTCCGTCTCAAAAAAAAAAAAAAAAAAAAAAAAAAATTTTTTTAAAGCCAACAGGTCTCTTAATCATCTCCAGGCTGGTTCTGACTTCACAGTTGCCACACCTGTAACTGACAATGTATAGCTAGCAATTATTGACCCCTTACTAGCAGAATGTACATTTTGAGAGCTTTTACATGAAATTTCATCTCATGTCCACATCTCATGTCCTTGGCATCCCAAAGTTCTGGGATTACAGGTGTGAGCCACCATGCCTGGCCCCACTTAACAACTTTTCAACAATGGCTTGACCTCCACAACCCTTTGATTTCTGGCTCTAGAAGTCTCTCTATCCTGGCCTGGGTGCTTCCCATCACCTTCCTACCCTCTAAGAAGATAGAACAGTGCCTTCCCCCTATATCTCTCTTCCTTTATCCTAGCCGTTCTCTCTCTTAGAGGGTCCACCTCAACCCTGGACTTCATTTGCCTGGCAAACTAATTCTTCAAGACACTACGACAAGACCACTTCCTGCAGGAAGCCTTCTGTGACTGCCACAGAATGAGGCTGAGCTGCTGCAGCACTTAGCTAGAGATCTAAATCCATCTGCTTTTCCACTTCAGAGCCCTCCCCATCTCTTGCCTGAATGACTGCAGTGGCCTCCTAGTGGAGGCCTGCTCCCCATTCCAGTCTGTTCTGCACTCAGCAGTCAGAGTGACCCTTTGAAAACGTGTCAGGTCAGATCACAACACTTCCTTCCCACCAATGACGTCTGTCTCACTGATCTGGGATTACAGGCGCCCACCACCACGCCTGGCTAATTTTTTGTATTTTTAGTAGAGACAGGGTTTCATCATATTGGCCAGGCTGGTCTCAAACTCCTGACCTCAGGTGATCCACCCACCTTGGCCTCCCAAAATGCACGAATTAAAGGCATGAGCCACTGTGCCCAGCCAGTTGTTTATTAAGTAACCTTACTGTACCATGTTGTGACCCTCTGTGTACATGTTTGTCTGTCCCACCGGCCTGTGAGCCCCCAAGAGCTCACTTCTGTCTCACATGATCTTGCCTCTGCCCACCTTGCCTCTCCTCCCTCTCCCCTTTGCTGATTTAGCTGCAGACACACTAGCCTCCCCTCTGTGGTCCTCACACCCATCAGTGCTTTCTCTTCTTGGGGACTTTACATTTGTCATGTCCTCTCCTTAAGACTCCTGTTCTCTCTTCACGTGACTTGCTCCATGACCTCTCTTCCTAAGAGAGACCACCTGGTGATTCTACATCCCAACAGCTGCTCTTTTCTTCAGAGCATGTATCTAATGTATAATTAATTACTCATTTGTTTCCTAGGCTGTAAGCTTCATGAAGGTAGGAACCACGTTGATCTTCCCTCCTCAGTGAACTCCTTGCACACAGTAAGGGCTGAATAGATGTTGGAGTTTTTGTTTGTTTGTTTGTTTGTTTGTTGAGATGGAGTTTTGCTCTTGCTGCCCAGACTGGAGTGCAGTGGCAATCTCGGCTCACTGCAACCTCCGCCTTCCGGATACAAGCAATTCTCCTGCCTCAGCCTCCTGAGTAGCTGGTATTACAGGTGCCTGCCACCATGCCCGGCTAATGTTTTGCATATTTAGTAGACAGGGTTTCATCACATTGGCCAGACTGCTCTTGAAAGCCTGACCTCAGGTGATCCACCCACCTCAGCCTTCCAAAGTGCAGGAATTACAGGCTTGAGCCACCGTGCCCAGCCAGATGTTTATTAAGTAACCTTACTATGCCATGTTGTGACCATCTGTGTACATATTTGTCCCACTGGTCTGTGAGGCCCCCAGGAGCTCCCTACTTGAATAGATTTTAAGGATCTATTTGTAGATTTTCCATCTCTCTGCATTAAAACTGAAGCTTGGCCTGGCACAGTGGCTCATGCCTGTAATTCCAGCACTTTGGGAGGCCGAGGCGAACGGATCACCTGAGGCCAGGCGTTCGAGACCCGCCTGGCCAACATGGTGAAACCCTGTCTTTACTAAAAAATACAAAAATTAGCCAGGCGTGGTGGCATGCCCCTGTGGTCCCAGCTACTTGAGAGGCTGAGGCAGGAGAATCGCTTGAACTTTGGAGGCGGAGATTGCAGTGAGCTGAGATCGCACCTCTGCACTCCAGCCTGGGCAACAGAGCAAGACTCCGTCTCAAAATAACTAACTAAATTAATTAATTAATAAAACTGAAGCTCACTGAAGATGGCAGGGATTTTTGTTCACTGCTGTATCCTCTGTGCCTGGGAAATAGTAGATACTCAATAAATGTGTCTATTGACAGTTGAAAAGGCAGGAATGTGGCCAGATCATCTTTCTGTCCCTAACACCCACTGAACAAACCCTAAGCCCAGGGGAACTGCCAATAAATAATGGCTGAATGAATGGGTCTATGCTAAGAATATGGGCACTGATGCCTAGACCCTTGGGTCTTAGACAAAGGACTCAGGTGTGGAGATTATCTATGACCGACACACACACACACACACACACACACGCACGCACACACGCACGAACACCCGCTTCCCACCAATTCCTCCCTCCCCAAGGGATTTCTCGGACTGGTGAAGACAGAAGAGGCAAGGAAAAAAGTCTCACCTGGAAGTGAGTCCTCACAGCCATCTGGTGGCCACCTGGAGAACTGCAGATATTGTCAGCCCTAGTCAAACTTTAGCCTCAGCCCCTTCTGGGAAGAAGGTGACATCTAGGCCAGAATGGAAGGCACACTGGACTTGGCGACAGATGGACCTGGCTTCAGATCCCAGCTCTGCCATTTACTATGTGATTTGGGGCAAGTCCCTTGGCTTTCCTGGACTTCACCCAAGAAATGGGGACATGGTCCCTCACTTTTGCCAGGTTGTTGTAAGCCCTGGGCTCTGGCCCGGCACCTGGTAGGTGGGAAGGGTTGGAGGAGGTATCAATGAGGTAGGGACAGAGGAGAACAGGAGAGAAGGAACTATCTCTTCCTTTAGAGAGCAAGTATGCAAGGAATGGAGACCTGATTGGTATGAGCAGTTTTGGTGCATGAGGGAGAGCACATGCAGTTCATGTGAAAACACATAGCCCCCCCGTTAGTCTCTTGGCTCTCCTGGGTTTCTTGGGGTTAGAAATGTCACTGCATGCCGGGTGCTGTGGCTCACACCTGTAATCCCAGAACTTTGGGAGGCAGAGCAGGGTGGATCACTTGAGGTCAGGAGTTCGAGACCATCCTGACCAATATGGTAAAACCCTGTCTCTACTAAAAAAAAAAAAGAAAAAAAAATAGCTGGGCATGGTAGCGGGCACCTGTAATCCCAGATACTTGGGACGCTGAGGCAGGAGAATTGCTCGAACCCAGGAGGCGGAGGTTGCAATGAGCCGAGATTGCGCTACTGCACTCCAGCCTGGGCAACAAGAAGGAAACTCTGTCTCAAAAAAAAAAAAAAAAAAAAAAAAAAAAAGAAAAACAAAAAGAAAGAAAGAAAAGAAATGTCACTCTACTCTTTTCCTCCCTGGCTGCCTTGGGATCAACCTCACTTGCAAACCACAGGATAACTATCGAGATCAGGAAGTTCACGACCAACCAGTACTTCAGCGGAAATAAATGGTTTTCCGTATCCTTCGCCCTGGGAAGGCAACAATGCCTAACACAGAAAACCACTCAAAAAGTAGAAGACCACACTGGATGTCATCTTTGTATTTAGAACCCATTTTGGGCCGGGCGCAGTGGCTCATGCCTGTAATCCCAGCACTTTGGGAGGCCAAGGTGGGCAGATCGCTTGAGCCTAGGAGTTCAAGCCAGCCTGGGTAACGTGGCGAAACCCTGTCTCTACAAAAAATTCACGCCTTAGCCGGGTGTGGCGGCGTGTGCTTGTAATCCCAGTCACTCTGGAGGCTGAGATGGGAGGATTGCTTGAGTCCAAGAGCTTGAGGCTACAGTGAGCAGTGATTGCACCACTGCACTCCAGCCTGGACGACAGACTGAGATCCTGTCTCAAAAAAATAAAATAAAAACAGAACCTATTTTGGTGGTGTTGGCTTGGGTATGATTTATGATTCCTTGGATTATGCAAAGAAAAATTAATCCAAACGCAGACTTGCAAGACATGAAAGAAAAAGACCTCGAGAAAAGAGCTAAAGGAACTCAAGAACAGAATGAAGATAGTCAGGGAGTCACAAGAGTGTGGTGCCGGTGCTGGCAAACAGGAATGACTTTATCTGCAGCGACGGTGCAGATTTTTCACCAGAGGATTAATAAACTACGAAAACTTAAAAAATATATAATCGCCATTCAGAGTAGCAGAAGATAGTCCCCGATACCCCCCTTTGATGCCAACCTCCCCGCAGCCTTCACCCATCGCTGAGACCAGAACTCTGTAGGGACCTAGCTCTGATGGGAGAGAAAGTGGATCCCTGAGGCTTGGGGCCCTGATGCCCTTGGATCCTCTCTCTGACACCCCCACCTTCCTGGGCACCAGGCATATTACTACTCTCTCTGTTTTCTTTTTTCCTCCAGTTGCTCCCTTTCAGGTCAATCATCCAGTCCATGATTATTTCTTCAACACCCATTACATGTCAGGCACTGTTCTCCAGCAGAAATGGGATATAGTCACTATCCTCTTGGAGCTTAGATTCTAGTGGGGTTGACACGTAGTAAAACAAACAAACATGAATTTATTTATAATTTCAAGAGCACTTCATCCTCCGAAAACGAATAAATCAAGAGAAGGGGAGGGAGAGTGATGGGGAGGTCAGTGGCGATCTGAGAGTTCAGAGCAGCCTGTTTCAGAAGTGACTTGGGAGCAGAGACCTGGATGAAGAGAAGGATTGTAGGCAGAGGGAACAGTCAGGAGCAAGAGCCCAGGAACAGGAGCCCCTGAAGCCCCTCCTCACTCTCCGCTCCCGCCCCTGGGTGATGTCCTCTACCCCTAAAACCTTAGGCAGGTGTGCCACCTGCACACCTACACCGCCAGGTGTGTCCCTCATTGGCCAACTGTAACATTGATGGCCAACGGCGTGCAGATCCCACTCAACAACCCCATGAGGCCGGAACTAATATTATCCCTATTTTTTAGATGAGGAAATAGACACAGAGAGCTAAAGAAACTCTCCAAAGTCACACAGCTAGGAAATGGAGAAATTGAGATTTGACCACCTCCGCTCCCTAAGCCCCCTAAACTCACCACATCCAACCTGAAATGAATCTTCTTCTCCAGCTCCAACCCCTCCTCTTCCCATGTTTCCTGCCACTTGACCTTCTGCTGCCTCACACTCAAACCCAAAACCTGCCTGGTGGAGGCTGACCATGGGGCTGCAGTGATAGTGCTGTGATGGGGGTGTCCAGTGGGGCCTGGGATCCTCAGGCCTCTTAACCTCATCTTCCCTCCCACAGGCCTGCATGATTCCAGGGAGCATCAAGGCAAGAAACACAGGGAGAAAGAGCAGTCAGTCCCCCTGCCACAGGACTGGCCACATCTGTCACATCTGGAGAAATCTGCCCAGAGTGGTTCCCCTGGACTAAGGGCAGACGGCGTTGGGGAAGAGGGAGCTCCTTCTCCTTGCTCCACCCATCAGGATGCCTAAAATGAGAGGCTGAGAGGGGCCTGCCCTGAGGACTGAGCTGCCAGGCTTTCTGCTTCCAAGTTCTTCCCGGCTCCCCATCTCCTCCTGCTTCGGGGAAGTGCACCCCCGACTCCCTCCCCTCTGGCTTTCTAGATCCTTGAATAAATAATTCAGGTTTTGAAATTTTGCCAGGCCCACCCCTCCGGTGCTGTGAGGGCGCTATTGGGCTGACATGAGTGACGTCACCCAGCTCTTATCCCAGCCCCAGCATCACGGGACCTGCCCTGGCACCAACTTACCTGCCTGGTCACTGTCAGTCCAGACGCTCTACCCTGTGCCCCTGACCCTGGAGCCCACTCACCACGGCCACCTGCTATCTTCCTTCCAGGGCCCCACGGCCCTCATGGCTTAGCATTGTCGCTTCAGTACCCCAGCCCTTCTGACAGGGTCATAGTGACCTGAAGTCACCTGGACACTCCATGTTCCCAGGCTGCCGCCTCTGCCATCCCGGGGTCCCTGAACTCCTCCCTGCTGCAGAGTCACCGTCACACTGCCATGGTTGCCCTGGGGGTTTCCTCTCTACCGTTGGTGTCCCACGGCCATCACGCCCCCCAAGATTCTGTCACCATGCTAATGTCACTGCCACCCACCTCCCCGCTCCCTCGTGCTCCCCGTCATCGTCACCTCAGGGCCCCATCATCTTGGCAACCCTGTCATCCTCACCAGGGACGCCCAACCAGCCCCATCACAAGCTCTTCCTTCGTCATCTGGATCTCGTCAGCCTCTCTGCCACCCAAGGGTCCCATCACCCCACAGCCTAGCCGGGTCCCCTTCCACCACGTTCCCTGCAGCCTCCCTGAGACTACAAGGCTCTCCCACCGGCGCCGCTGAAACCCCCGGCCCGCAGAGGGCGCCGCGTCAAGGACAGCGCGGGCCGACTCGGGAGGAGGCGGGGCCGCAGCCACGGTCGCTTTTTATGAATGGGGGAGCGGGCGGCGCGAGGCCTCATTACTATGCCGCGCAACGCGCTCTGCGCCCCAGCGCTCCGCGCCCATTGGCGAATCGGGCCGCTGACGTCACCGAACCGGTGGCCGGGGGCGGGGCGGGGCGGGGTGACTCACGCCGCTTCTCCCGCGGCCGCGGGGGCTTCTCGGGGTCCACGCACGCCCTGCGCCGCCAGGACCCGAGCGGAGCCTCCCCGCGGCCTGGCCGCGCCTGGTCCTGAGCGGTGAGTAGTGGGCCCCGCCGCGGACACTAGGGGTCCTGGAGGGCACGCAGGATGCTGGGGCACTGGGCCGGCGGAAGACTCCTAGCGGCCGGCCAGGGTCCGAGTTCCAGGTGGGAATTCTGGGTTTAGGCGATTCTGGGTTAGCAGACGTGGGCCTAAGTGCTTGAGTGCTGGGGCTCAGTTGGATGACCCGGCGAATGGTGAGCATTCCTGCAGGGACCCGAGGCCCTGGAGGGACTGATGGTCATCTGAGGTTAAGCCGGCAGGAGGCGTCTGGGGCAGGGACCCAGGCGTCCGAACAGCAGGAGGTGTCCGACTTGGGAATCCAGGTATCTAGACAGAAGGCGGAGTCAGGCCCAAAATCCAGGTGTCCGGGCAGAAGAAGGCAGCTGACTCAGGAATCCGGGCTTCCAGCAGGGGGGTCTGCCTAGAGACCTAGAGATGCAGGCAGAAAGAAGGGTCCAGCCAGGGACAGAAGCCTGGGAGGGTGGCGGGTGGGGTCTGAGTTCCCAGGTGTTACCGCGGGAGTGCGGGGTGGTGGCTGGTGGGAGCTTCACGCGCATTCCCCGGGGGCGGAGTCTAAGGCTGGCAGTACTGAGAATCGTGAGGGGTCTGGGAGACTCAGGCACGAGCTAGCATCATCATCTCTGATGGGAGGGAGCAGAGCTGCTCAGTCTCCAGATGTTTCCCTACCCCAATCTTGAGCCTTTGGGGGCATCCCCTGGATCCTATGGTCCTCATCCGCTTATAGTACCCCTTCTTCTGTCTCTCCTCTGGTCACACACATGGAAAGAGAGACGTGCAGGACCTAAGACAGGGATCCCCAGGAAGAGACCCCTGTTTAGAGGCCTGGGGGCATTGGAGAGGACATTGGTATCCTGGGAAGAGCCCCAGGGGATGAATGTGGGGATAAGGCGTTGGGACCCTATAAGGTATCCTGAGGAGAGACTCCCACCATGTATCCTGAGGGGCACCTCACCCCCTCCAGACCCCACGTCGCATCATCCAGCTTGGTCAGCTTCTCACAAGGCCTTTCTCCTACAGGTACCATGATGTGGGGTGCAGGCAGCCCTCTGGCCTGGCTCTCAGCTGGCTCAGGCAACGTGAATGTAAGCAGCGTGGGCCCAGCAGAGGGGCCCACAGGTCCAGCTGCACCGCTGCCCTCACCTAAGGCCTGGGATGTGGTGCTCTGCATCTCAGGCACCTTGGTGTCCTGCGAGAATGCACTAGTGGTGGCCATCATCGTGGGCACGCCCGCCTTCCGTGCCCCCATGTTCCTGCTGGTGGGCAGCCTGGCCGTGGCAGACCTGCTGGCAGGCCTGGGCCTGGTCCTGCACTTTGCTGCTGTCTTCTGCATCGGCTCAGCGGAGATGAGCCTGGTGTTGGTTGGCGTGCTGGCAATGGCCTTTACCGCCAGCATCGGCAGTCTACTGGCCATCACTGTTGACCGCTACCTTTCTCTGTACAATGCCCTCACCTACTATTCAGAGACAACAGTGACACGGACCTATGTGATGCTGGCCTTAGTGTGGGGAGGTGCCCTGGGCCTGGGGCTGCTGCCTGTGATGGCCTGGAACTGCCTGGATGGCCTGACCACATGTGGCGTGGTTTATCCACTCTCCAAGAACCATCTGGTAGTCCTGGCCATTGCCTTCTTCATGGTGTTTGGCATCATGCTGCAGCTCTACGCCCAAATCTGCCGCATCGTCTGCCGCCATGCCCAGCAGATTGCCCTCCAGCGGCACCTGCTGCCTGCCTCCCACTATGTGGCCACCCGCAAGGGCATTGCCACACTGGCCGTGGTGCTTGGAGCCTTTGCCGCCTGCTGGTTGCCCTTCACTGTCTACTGCCTGCTGGGTGATGCCCACTCTCCGCCTCTCTACACCTATCTTACCTTGCTCCCCGCCACCTACAACTCCATGATCAACCCTATCATCTATGCCTTCCGCAACCAGGATGTGCAGAAAGTGCTGTGGGCTGTCTGCTGCTGCTGTTCCTCTTCCAAGATACCCTTCCGATCCCGCTCCCCCAGTGATGTCTAGCTGAGTCTTCGTGATCCTTCAGCCCTGATCACTACAGAATTCCAGAATGTTAGGCTCTCCAGGGCTTCTTTCCAAACCCCCAGCTCCACACCCCCCAGACCCAGCTGGTTCTGGAGTTCTAGGACATTGGGTGTTTGAAGGTTCTTGTTCAGATCCCTGTGGGGGTCCAGCTGGCTCCATGGTTCCAGAATGTTCAGGTGGTCAGGGATCTACTCAGAAATGTCTCACAGCCCAGCTGACTTGCAATTCCGGAATGCTGGGAGTTTTACAGTGCCATTCCAAGTCCCAGATGTCCCTCCTCCCCCACACTTGACCTTAACCATGTCACTTTACGTTTGAATTTCTGAACTAAAGAGTCAGAGAGATTAGTCACATAGTTGCCTAAATAGGAGAGAGAAAGATTATATACGCGCACATACAAAGAGAGTGTCTATTTATGATTTATTTATTTATTTATAAATTTACTTATGGGTGGTAAGGGGGAAAAAGAGACCCACACCTTGATATCCAGGCCATACCAGGGTACCCGTTGTCCCCTCACCCCCATTTCTGACCTCAGTTCCTGGAGGGGGGAAAGGGAGAAAGAGAAACCACGTATTTTGTTATTATTTTGGATTATTTTTTATCGAAGAGATCATAGAAACCAGAGCCTTCTCCCCAGGCCTGCCCTCTTTGGGTTTGGAAGGGGAACACACCAGCCTCTGGTTTTTTATTTTTTTAAGAAGCCATCACCTGAGCAACCAAAAATTCCTCTGCGCTGGGGTCCGACTGCCCTCTGGTGGCCATTGGGGGAAAACTGCAGCCCAGCCAGGCAGCTGGGACCAGAATGCAACCCCAGCTCCACTCCAGCCTGGCGTCCAGCGCCACAGCCATGGCCCGGGGGCCAAGCCTCATCCTGCGGTGCCCTAGAAGAGGGGGGGCACGAGCCAACACCCCACCCCTCTGCCAACCGGGGTATGGCCCCCAGTGCATTCCCTGTTCCTGTCTCCAACCTAACTCAATAAAAAATGATTTTGTCATAAATATGTTTCCCTATGTGTGTGTGGAGGGCATGGAGTGGGGCCTGATGGAGGATGGCCTGGAATGAGAGGGTCAAGCCAGGCCTGGGGGGGCTGTTGAGGGACCTGGGGAGCTGGTCAGAGGGTGGAGGGTGGCTGGCAGGTGACTCCCTCTCAGATGTCAGTGCTCCTCTGCTCAGACCTGGGCACTGACTGGCAAGGACCGTACCTCCCCCTGGCGACAGGAACCTGGGTGCTTGGCTCTTCCTGGGTCAAGGATGCCCACATCCTTCCCACATTGGCCATTGTGGGGCTTAGGCATGATGAATGTGCTCAAAGCATGTGTTTCCTTAATAATAATGGGTCCTTCTAATTGTGGGTGCCTACTGTGTGTCTGGCACACATGCCACCTCGCTTATGCCTAATAAGCATCCCATGGCACAGGTAGTGTCTTCTCCATTTTACAAACGAGGTAGCTGAGGCTGAGTGAGGGACAGTGGCTGGCCCAAGGACATAACAGCTAAAAAATGGTAAAGCCAGGAGCATCTGTTTCTAGAATCTGTGCTGTGTAGTGAGCAATTTCCTTCCTTCCCAAGCCTGGAGCTTAGGGCATTCTGGACCCCTGATTTTTTTTTTTTTTTTTTTTTTTTTTTTTTTTTTTTACGGAGTCTCACTCTGTTGCCCAAGCTGGAGTGCAATGGCACGATCTTGGCTCACTGCAACCTCTGCCTCCCGGGTTCAAATGATTCTCCTGCCTCAGTTTCCCAAGTAGCTGGGATTACAGGTACCTGCCACCACGCTGGTTAATTTTTGTATTTTTAGTAGATTCGGAGGTTTCACCATGCTGGCCAGACTGGTCTTGAACTCCCAACCTCAGGCGATCCGCCCGTCTTGGCCTCCCAAAGTGCTGGGATTACAGGCGTGAGCCACCGCGCCCAGCTGAACCCTGATTTGTTTTGGGGTTCATTTTTAGGGCCACATCTGGGAAATGGTCAGAGGGGGTCTGGTCATTTTGGAGTCAGAAGAGCTTTTCTACGCAAACGTGGGTGACTATCAGTCTGTGCCTTTGGGGACCTATGTGTGCACGACCCAGAGTTTGGGTATTTGGGGAGAGGAAGCTGACCCCAGAAGGAATGTGTCTATCATGCCAGGGCAGCAACAGGTTTGGGGTGTGGCTGAAGAGGAAGCTCTGATTGGCCAAGCCTCCCAGCTTCCCAGGCCTTATTGTTGGGCAAAGCTTGGAGGTGGGGCTCTCAGAGCATTTCTGGCTCACCCCTCCATATACAGACAGGGAGCCTGAGGCCCAAAGAGGAGCAGCCATTTGCTCAAACTCGCACAGCTGTGCCAGGCTGGGACACAGGCCTTTCTCCATTTCTCTGGCAGAGCCCTTTTGTCTAGTGTAAAGATCCCTCCCTTGGCCAGGTGCAGTGGCTCATGCCCGTAATCCCAGCCCTTTGGGAGGCCAAGGTGGGCAGATCACCTGAGTCAGGAGTTCAAGACCAGCCTGGTCAACATGGTGAAACCCCGTCTCTACTAAAAATACAAAAAATTAGCCAGATGTGGAGCCTGTAATTCCAGCTACTCAGGAGTCTGAGGCAGGAGAATCGCTTGAGCCTGGGAGGCAGAGGTTGCAGTGAGCTGAGATCGCACCACTGCACTCCAGCCTGGGTGACAGAGCGAGATTCCGTCTCAAAAAAAAAAAAAAAAAAATTCCTCCCCAACAGTCTGAAGAGGGTCGTCATGCCAACAGGCCCAGGCACAAAGTGGTGAGGCTGCACCAGGTCAGGCCAAGCTTTATTCTATCCCCACCCTCCTGACAGGTCCCTGGGAAAAGTTCCTACTCAGCAAGCCCCTGCCCCACGCCAAACCTTCCACACCATCACTGTGGCTTCGTCAGATGGATACCATTGCTCTTCCCCATTTTACAAAAGAGGAAGTTGAGGCTCCAAGAGTAGTGGGCCTTCATTCATTCACTGCTGTCCTTGTGGACAGCTTAAATTCTAGCTGGGAGAAATAGTAATACAAAGTTTTTCCAAAAATGTAACATTACACAGTGGTAAGTCCTCAGAGAAAGAGCAGAGGAAGAAGGATAGGGAAGATGTGAGTAATTTTTAAATGAGGGTGCCCAGGAAAAGCCTCCCTGAGAGGTGACATTGGATTGGTCCAAAGTCAGACGGTTGGTAAGGAGTTGAGCTGGGATTTGAACCCACGTCCATTTGACTCCAAATCTCTCTTTCCTGGATGAGGGAGGGTGTTTCAGGAACAACCCAGAAACATCAAGCAAGGAAACTGGGACAAATCCCCAGGCTGGGGGAAGCAGGGGGTCTGTGGGTTAAACCCAGACCTCTGGAGGCACGGCACAGGGCAGGGCCTTGTTGCTGCCCCCACCATCATGCTCCTGAGGAGCCCTCCAAGGTCCAGAGGAGAGGGGCCAAGTGCCCGTCCTACGTTGGGTGAGGCTCAGCCCTTTGCTTCCCCAGCCCAGCTTCCAGCTCCAGGGCCCAAGAAGGGACCTGCTGCCATCCTTGTGTCTGGGAGGGCCTGTGTCAGGCCCCTGCACCGAGGGGCTTCCTCTGTCCCTCTGGGGGTGGCTGTGGGCTGGAGCTGAGGTGTTTCTGGCAGCCTGGATCTGGGGTCTCTGCCTTGGGTCCTGGGCCTACTTTGAGGGGTGTTTGAATCTGTCCCTCAGGTTGGGCCCTGTGTGTATGGTGGGGCTGGCTGGCTTTTCCCTCCTCTCAGAATTCTGCAGATCAGCTTAGCGCTTCTTCCCAGTACCTCCACTCCCTGCTTCCTCCAGGAAGCCTCCCTGCCTGAGCCCTTTTGTGGCTGTGAGAATGTGATCCATACAATATGACTTACTACACCTCCCCTCAGTAAACATGTATAGAGAAGTCTTCCCCCGTCCTCAGAATGGAGACGGGGCTGCATGTCCTTCTCCAGTTGAGGGTCCCCGAGAGAAGGGATATCTGTCTCCTCAAACCGAAGGCTCCTGAAGGCAGATCTTTCTCTCTCCTCAGAACTAGGGGCTCCTGAATACAAAGTCATGTCTCCCCCGTCAGGCTGGGAACTTCTGAGAGCTGGGCTGTCTCCCCCGTCAGGCTGGGGGCCTCTTGAGAACAGGGTCATGTCTTTTGCCTCAGATTGAGGACCCCTGAGGGTAGGACTTTGTCTTACTCACTCAGACTGAGGCCTCCTGTGTCTCCTTCAAGCCTCAGAGTCCTCTGGTGCTCAGCCTGGAGCTGCTTAGCACCGCATGCTTGTGTGTGTGTGTGTGTATGTGTGCGTGCGCGCGTGCGCGCGTTTGCTTGCGTGCCTCTCCGCCTCTGCCAGCTTTCCAACCCCCATGCCTGATCCTACCCAGCTACAGGGGTCCAGGAAGGTCAGCTGGGGTGTGACATGGCCCCCTGAATTGGGGTAGGCAAGGCTAGGGCCAAGAGCTCCACCTTCCTGCTGGGGTAGGCCCTGGGATGGGGCTGGAGCCCATCTCTCCTCCCCGCCTCCCTTGGTCCTGTGTGGGTGTGTGGGGGCAGCCCTGAGTGCTGAGCCCCCGCAGGGGCCATGTCCGCCTCTCCTTGCAATAAGTGAGGAGACAGCAGCTATTAATATAAGATGAGTTCACAGGCTCACAGCTTCCGCAGGCTGGAAAACAGGCTCCTGGGGCTGGGGGCTGCGGCAAGGCTCGGCTGTCAGATTCCCTCCAGGAGCCTGGAGACCGCCGGTCCCGCATCCCCCAGCTCCTTCCATGCTGAGACCTGAGGGCACAGACACACACTCATGTCACATGCAGGCACACATGTCTAGGCCCCTGGCTGTTCTGAGCACACACATGCAGACACATATGTAGGTACACCCATACCTACACCAGCACACTAGCACACACACACTTGTTCAGATACATCATTGTACATGTGTACACTGACCATGTCAACTTTCTGTGCATGTTTAGTGCTGAAGCACACATATGCCCTTGCACACCCTTGTGTACAAGTATGTGTACACAGACACAACAAACATGTATGCATACCTAAACCCATTAGCACATTCACATATACACACAACTGCACGTGTATATAATGTCCATAGTCATGTATACACATTTGCAAGCAGCACCAGATTCAAGGACTTGAATGCATGTGCACGCCCTTTCACACAGCATACACACACTCGCACATGCTCCCTGCTGCTGGCAATGCTCAGCAATCCTGAATTTACAGGCTGACCCTCGGTTTCCAGAACCAACCGGCTGGCTCAACCTCCGTTCCTTGTCTCCCCTCTCCCCTTGCCTCATGACAGGCAGCTCATGCTCCTGCCAACCCCAATGCCTGCCTTCAGCTTCCCGCCCCCCGGGGAGCCCCCGATCCATGATTAACCCCCTCGCTAATTGGCCACCAGCCCCTTGACTTTGCTGCAGGCCTTCTCAGGAGCTGGGAGCAAGAGGCTGCAAATTGGCCAAGCAGGATGGGTCTAGGGAATACTGTGCATATAGAGGATGAGGGTGGGGGCACTGCAAGCCCAGTGCCTGGGTGGAGTCAGGCAGTGCACCCCCTATTCCAGGACTGGGCAGAACAGTGGCTTCCTATTCTCTTGGGAGGGTACTCCTATGATTCATTATCTACATAGTCACCTGAAGCCAGCCCTGCATGCACATTTACACACACTCACCAGCCATGTGTGCAGACATATTCCACCCCGCTCGGCACACTAACAGGTGAACATCTGCACATACCCAAGTACACTAAAAAATGTACCAAGTATGCATGCAAGCAAAATTTTACATGTTCATAGTCACCTGCCAGATATGCAGACATCATTTATATGTTTACATCCAAACACACATGCAGTTGCATGTATATGGGCTCACAAACACATACACATGCCCATGAAGGTCCTAAGTGTACTTGCAGGCATGCACCAACATCCAACTACTATCCACATTGTGATATATACATGTGGAGTCCAGATATGCATGCACATACATCCATGCACACAGCTCACATGTGTGTATATACCCTGATGAACAAGCTACCAAGTGGCCACATGCTAGGAAGAACGCTCTTTAGCTAGCCTCTGGCTTTACATAAAAGCTTGAGGTTTGCTCAGTCTACTAGTGGGGAGAGGGAGTGATGGAACCTACTCAAGTTCCAACCTGTCTCTTCCCAGCCTCCATGCTAAATACCTAAGCCTGGGACCTCCTCTGGGTTCCCCCTAAGCCTTCAGGCAGCCACAGGGACCCTCTCATGGTTCCAAGACAAAAGGCCAGAACTTCTGGCTTCCCTTGCAGTTTCAGTCTCCTTGGCTGTGGCTCAAGCCCACAAGGTGTTACTGCTCTCGTAGGCAGTCTAGGGCATTGGAAAAAGGAAGGTTTCTATTTCAAATGTCTGCTGCTAGCTTGCTGTGTGACTTCAGGCAAGTTGCTGTGGCTCTCTGTACCTTGTTTCCTCATCTATACAATAGAAACAAAAGGCGTTGTATTTGTAATATTTCCAAGACTCACACTCTGGGAGTGGCATCAGTTCCCAAGATGGTGCAAAGCCAGAGTGGAGGGGCTGCATACATCATCACAGTCAACTCTTTGTTGAATAGGTGAGGAAGCTGAGGCCCAAGGTGGGAGCTAGATCTGACCTCTGACTTCTCAGCCAGGAAGTCTGCTCCTTTTTAATGATGTGTGCAGTGTGAGCTCGTGTGTGCATACTGTGGACATGCACGGACAGCTTCTTCGGTAAAGGCAGGGAAGGCATCTAGGCAGGACCCCTTGCCCCCAAGTATTAACTGCTCTCCTTGTCATCAAGGGACTGGCAATTCTCCCATAAAAGATTCCTTTGGATGTGAAAGGCTTTTATTTATTTAACTTATTTTTTTGAGATGAAGTCTCACTCTGTTGCCTAGGCTGGAGCGTAGTGGCACAATCTCAGCTCACTGCAGCCTGCGCCTCCTGGGTTCAAGCGATTATTGTACCCCGGCCTCCCGAGTAGCTGAGACTACAGGTGCATGCAACCACATCTGGCTCGTTTTTGTATTTTTAGTAGTGATGGAGTTTCACCATGTTGGCCAGGATAGTCTTGAACTCCTGACTTCAAGTGATCTGCCCGCCTTGGCCTCCCAAAGTGCTAGGATTACAGGTGTAGGCCACTGTGCCTGGTCCACAAAAGGCTTTTTGTCCTTAAGCTTCAAGAGCACCCTCTAACCACCCACACCTCCTGGGGCTGAGGAGCAGTTCAGGGGGAGCACCTGAAACTGCTCCCAGCCCCATGACCTAGGAGGGAACTAGTTAACTAGCCCAGAGCAGAACTTCCAGGAAACAGTGCCAGGTTGCCCTCGCCACTGGGCAGCCAGGAGGGGGCAGTGAGGAACTGGTGGAGGCAGCAAGTAGGGAGGACAGCTCCTGAGCAGTGTGAGGGCTGCCTGCGATTATGGGTTCCTGTAATCATGTGTTGGTTTGTGTCCTTGTGTAAACGACAGGGATCTGCGCACAATATGTGCACTGGTCCTCATGTGTGCCCACTCGTGTGTCTCTATGAAGCCCCAGCCCATACCCAGGGAATCCACTTTGTTCTTAGGCAGCCAAGGGTGCAGACACTTCTGCTCTAACAGTCTGGGATAGGCAGGCCCTCAGCCAAGCTCACTGTATTTCAAAGCAAGAGCAAAAATGACCATCACCATTTACTGCCCTTATAAAAGTGGGCACCAGGGAGTGGGGCAGGTAAGAATGGAAACCTTTAACAGGCTCCCTACAACGTTAAAGCCCTCAATGATTTTGGATGGAGACTCTTAAGCTGTTTCAGTTGCATGGTAAACACAGCATTGGGCTCTGGCTAGAGACGGGCCTGTGTTTGAACCACGTTCTGTTCCTGGCCAGCTGTGATCTCAGGCAACTGTGAACCTGTTTCTCTCCTGTGTAAAATGGGGGACCCTTGCCTCTTAAGAATGAAATAAAAGATACGCCGTCTTTGGCAGGTAGTGGGCGCTCAATAAATGGTTATTCTTCTTAGGATCAGCCCAAGGAGGTGAAGAGACTTGCACAGGGTCACAGCTCCCGAGTGGCAGGGCCAGAATTCAAGCTCAGGCCTCTCTCTTCCCAGAGCCACATTCCTTCCCTCCAATTCCCTAGCAAGGGCGGCTCCCGAACCACCATTTTGTCTTCTGCCAGGGCGGGCGTCTGGCTGCCTGTCAGTCACCGGCCTTGGGAAGCCAAGTGCTGACTAAACACAGGCCTGAGCAGACGGGTGGAGGGAAGGGGCTTTGCAGGGGCGAACTGGCTCCGCGGCCCCCTTCTCTGCACCACCACCTCCAGCGATGAGCTCAGAGCGGCTGGCGCAGCAGTTGCTGACAATTCAAAACTTCTGCCCCCTCTCCTGGGACGCCAGTGGGTGACTCTCAGAACAGCAGGCGTGACCCGCAGAGTCACCAACTCTGCTCCCGCCCCTCTCCCGGGGGCCACTACACTGTGTCTGCTGGGTCCGGAACTGGGTGTCTGCTCATAAATTACCCCCAGGGACAGTTACCCGCAGCAGCTGTGCTTGGAACAACCGTTGCTTCCTGGGTAGGTCATTTTTTGGGTCAGAATACAAACCCAGCCCCCTCGCCTTCCTCAGGCAGAAGGGGCATGCAGCAGCCTAAACCTTTTATCGGATTCCATTGTAAATCGTTCTATTTAAGGTAAGTTGCTTGGGTCTGAAAGGCAGACAAGATGCCGGCCAGATGTTGGGCGCAGCATCAGCATTCAGCCTGTACTCCTCTCCTGCTTGATGCAAACAGTTGCCAGTAGATTGTCTCCTGCGGCCCCAGCACACCCCCTTTCTCATGGTGAGAAGGGGACTGGGTATCTGGGCCTGCAGGCCCTCCAACCTGGGTCTCCTCCTAAATTGAAATGGTTTCCAGCCTTCTGCACATGGTGCACTTTCTGCACCCAAAAGCCTCCTGCCCTTCAGGCCCACCCACACTGGAGCCCCCTCCTGAGCTCTGGCCACCACCTGTGACTATTAGTATCACTTCCTTCTAATCTCTTGTCCCATTAAAACAATACCACAAACACCAGAGGTGGCTGAGTGGCTACAAAGACTTTATCAAATTATTTAAAATGTTGGCATTTAAGTATTCATGTGTATCCAGTTACATGGAACCTTCAGGTCAATGGGGCGCAAAGGTGGTATACACACGATGAGCCTGGCAGGGAAGCAAGTAAGACCAGGCTTGGAGCTACAGGGCTTTAAAAAAATTGGATGTCTTTCTGAGGGTCTGAGAAGAACAGGGCAGAATAGGAAAGGGTCACTTTAGGGGTCTGGCTTAACCCACTGCCCAGATCTCCAACTGAAGAACTCCTTTCCCATCCTCAAGGGAAGAGGGCCTGTTTTCAAACAGCGTCCCTACTACACATACACGCATTCCCTAAAATCTTGATGTGGCAAACACACCCAAGAACCCACTGGAATATGTCCTTATAAATATGTTTGTATCAGAGAAAACAAGGCACTTCGGGAGCATTATGGCTTACTCTACTACATGTACATCATTCTAGACAGAAAGTAAAACTTGGTTAGTTCCTCAAGTGAATTAACTGAATAAACTTAATACAATAACAAAATTGTTCCCTAACCCACACTGAGGCACGGTTAAAGTGAACCCACACTGAGGCACGGTTGAAGTGAACATGGCAGGAGGCACACAATGAGGCACATCTCTGTGCGACACCTGGTCCCAGGTCAGCTGGACCCCAGCAGGGCTCAAAGCCTGATGCCTCCAGGAAGCCTGACATCTCTCATGAGCAAAGCCCCCTGGCCTTGGAGCACTGGCTCCCTCCCTCCCCATGCCCTGAGGTCAGGTGAGGGGCCACAGTGGGAGGTAGTCCTAGAGCAGAGCTGGGACACGGTGGGAATGCTTAAGCAGGGTCACCAAAACCACAGAGACCTCAATCTGTCCAAGTTGGCGCTGCAGAGTCGGAGGATCGGCGCCACGGGAAGAGATTTCACATTAGCCCTGACAACACCGCCTCGGCTATGCAGTGACATTGGCCAGGGTCGTTTCTGAGGGCGCTCGAGCTTCCACTAGAGGCGAGCTGGAGCCTGGGCCAGCTGCTCTGAGCCTCCAAGGGCTGGCTGAGCCTGCCTCCTCCCCCGAGCTGCTCCTTTGGAATGTACCCATCTCACAACCAAGGCAAAGCCACAAGTCGCTTCTGACACTATTGGAAGCTGGGCCCCAGGGCCACAGGAATGGGGGCAGGTCCCCTGGGCGGGGTGAACCAGGAAGGGAGGAAACTCTTTGGCTTCAGAGCTTAGGAGTCCTTATGGTCCATTGTTCCATACTCTCACTAGCTTAGGCCCAGATTAAATAATCACTAAACTTTGCATTCTGTGTTACGTGAGTCCAAAAACAGGATTACCTGCATTGGGTCCTTTATCATCTTAAAGGGCTCTAGGTCTAAAGAAGCCTTTTTTTTTTTTTTTTTTTTTGGTGCATATGCATAAGTGGAGCCCAGAGGGCCTCTCAGCTCACTGGGTCCCCGGCCCCCCGAGTTGAGGAGGCTTCGCAAGGCCGGCTGCTACAAAGTGCCGAGCTTGGCTGCATAGATTTTAATGAGAGCGTCAGGCAGAGCTGTGCTGTTGCTCTCCGGGACTTGCAGATCATTACCAAACCAGCTGTAGGATGAGAACACAGCACATCGAAACCCTAGGAGGTCACTGAGCTAATGATCTAATCCTACCTTCCGCAGGCAGTGCCCCTCCCCACCTCCTCCTGCCCCCAGTCCTTTCCACGATGGACTCAGTCCATTCCAGAAGGCAGGCCAACACCGCCCCCTTCAAGGTCAGAGCAGAATGACAGTGAGTGGCTCTAGCTCTCCCTTTTCCGGAAAGGAGGAGGATGGGGGTAATTCAGTCAAAGCCATTAGGTCCAAACCCTGGCCTGGCCAGGCCCCAGGTCTCCTATTTGGGAGAACCACTGCCCTCTGCCTGCCTCTCTAGCCACTGCTGGGCTGTGGCCCAGACGCCTTCAACGGCCATTTTAGGGTTCTGATGAAAGCGCCTTCGGCTTCTAAGGTGCAGGCTGGGAAACAAGGTGGGGGTCCACATAGCCTGGTGTCTCAGCATGGAGCTTGGTGCCAAGTCCTGTGCCAGAGACACCTGATCTGGAGAGAGGGAAGAGGGCACACTTGGGAGTGGCCACGGCAGGAGTGCATCCTGGCCCCTACAGGCTCAGTCCCCACACCCTGAGCTCCAGGAAAGAAAGCAGAGGGGAAGCGGCCAGCAAGGGCACAGAAGCAGAACCCATGACTACACTCTCCCCTCAAGCCGGAGGGCTTTACGAGGGCTTTGGCAATTACTACGACTATTTGCTGTGCTGGGTAGGGACAGATCCTGTTTCTCTTTGTTTCAGGGCTCTGAAAGCCGGAGAAGCCAGCAGAAGCCGATTTCAGCATACGAGGCTACACAATAGTTAGGGCAGAAGAGAAGAAGCCTCACTGTTGGTTAGAGCTGACCAGTTTTTTTCTGAATAATAGCACCTGTGTATTAGCTCTGCGAAAAGCAGGGAGGGAGGGAGGGAGGGAGGGAGGGAGCTTCACCATGTGCAGTGAGGGGAGCTGGAAACAGGACCTGGAGCCCCTCTGCCTTTCAGCCTACTTCACGGCTGCCAGGCCCCCCAAGGCAGGTACCGGCACGGCTGGCAGCCTGAGGAACTGAAGTTTCCACAGTTGGCAGAATCTTTGTTTCAATTGGGGAAATAAAAGGGGGAGGAGTTGCAGAGGAATTGAAAACAGCACCTGTCACAGCTGCCTATCCCCCTCCTTCTCTCACTACTTCTGGTCCCCCAAAAGGGCTGGTCCCAAGGCTATGTGGTTGGTTGGTGACAGAAAAGGGGCAACAAAGAATGACAAGAGAGGCTATGAAGGTTTGAGCAGCACTGACAGGGCTGGCACAGACCCTGAGCCCTCCTACTGGGACCCTAACCTATGGTGAGGTCTGGAGTAGCAATACAGCCGAGAAAGCTCTGCCCAGACTCCAGTAGGTGCCCATTCTTTGGTCCCAGAAAGCACAGGTGACTTGGAATCAGGAACTCTGGGCTCTAGCTATGTCACTATCCAATTGTGTGACCTTGAGCAAGTCACTTCCCATCTCTAGGCCTCAGCACCCTTAAAGGGTGGGACCCATGGGGCTCCACTGTTCTTCCAGTCCTGCAGCTCCAAGTCTTCAGGCTTTGCTCCTGACAGCCAGAAGAGGCCCCTGTTCTCATGTGTCAGGGACAGTTTGGTCATGGATACTAGAGGTTAAAACTGGGCTGTGTTGCCTGAAGGCATCTAGAGGTGGTGGTGGTGCATCCTGAACACCATACTCACCAAAGGGATCCTGGGAGGGAGGCAACAACTCCAGCCTGCAGAAAGGCATCATTTTTGGGCAGAGGAGGTGAGACATTCTTTAGAGGCTTGATGCCTTCTGGAATAAAGGGCATCCCAGGCATAAGAGATCGTTTAGCACAAGGCAGGCCCACCCTGCTGATTAGGGCAAAGGGTGAGGCAGTCTGGCCGTTGGAGCCTTTGGCCTGCTCTGCCCTTTCAGGGCACAGGAAAGGGGCCAGCTGTGTCCATTCAGGCCACTCCCCTTGCTTTAGAACCAGAGAGTGGCTGGCATTATTTGAAGTGGCTGAGGGCACGGGTTTTAGAAGACTGTAGTTGAATATGGCTCCTAAGGGAAGGCCCCATCTCCAACGGAAACCCGATCAAAGGAATCTGCTTTGGGATTTCTCCTTCCCTTCAATATGCAACAGGCACTTGAAGGAAAGAGGGAACATCCCAGCTACTGAACTTCAGGAGCCCCACAGGGCCTGACAATGGGGAGAGGAAATACATGTTGATTTGGAGGAAGCACTTGGATATATCTTTGGTTGCTTCAGGGAAAGCTTTGGCCCCTTAAAATTACTTTTTTCCTCCCCTTTCTCCCCTACGGATCTGTTGGGGTTGGCATCAAAGAAGGCAGGTAGGAAGGAAAGAAAAAGAAGGTGGACAACAGGCAGAAAGCGTTAATCCGACCAGTCGTCCTCATCAAATTCAGAGGAATCATCTTCTGAGTCACTGTACTCAACAGCAATGCGACGAGACAAGATGGTGGCCACGTCATTGCCCACGACATCCCGCTTCTCTTGTTCCCGCTGCTCCTCAACCCTGCGCAGCTGAAAACCTGGTGGCAAAGAGACAGAGGGGTGAGGAAGGCGTGTCCTCAGCCTTGGAATCCATCTGGAACTGGGTAAGGGGGAGTGGCCACCAGTGGGTAAGGGGTATTGCAAAGGACAGAGAAAAAGAAGATTGTTATGGAAAAGCAGAAGATGAGTGTATGAAACTGGTGAGGTGTGTCTGAAAGGCAGCCTGCTGTCCTTTCTGGTTTACACACTTTCAGGCTGGTAAGGACTTCTCATGAGGCTTTGAAGTGGGGAGCAGGCACCACATTCCATCCAGCAGATCCTCAGCCTGCCCAATTCCATCAATTATAATGGGGCTCAGCTGCCATAGACTGTCCTCTCTAGACTAGAAGTTTTTTGAGGATCACAAACAGAACAAACCACGATAACCCCTTGGGACCACACCTGGCCCCTTGATAGAACAAATGCTCCAATGTTCCAGGAGGGTGAAATGATGAAGCGGGAGGGGAGGGGAGGGAAGAGGAGAAAAGAGGAGATAAAAGAAAATGGGAGAAAAAAGGGGTGAGAAAGAGGGCAGGGGGCAAGGAAGGAAGACACGAAGGGCAGAGCAGTGAAGAAGGCTGGGGGTTGCTGAGTCCAGTTGAACAAAGGCCCACTAGGACAGTGATTCTTGTTTTTCTCGAAGGCACAAAACCCTTCAGAGAAACTGATGAAAAATGGGGCCGGGCGCGGTGGCTCAAGCCTGTAATCCCAGCACTTTGGGAGGCCGAGACGGGCGGATCACGAGGTCAGGATATCGAGACCATCCTGGCTGACACGGTGAAACCCCGTCTCTACTAAAAAATACAAAAAACTAGCCGGGCGAGGTGGCGGGCGCCTGTAGTCCCAGCTACTCGGGAGGCTGAGGCAGGAGAATGGCGTAAACCCGGGAGGTGGAGCTTGCAGTGAGCCGAGATCCGGCCACTGCACTCCAGCCTGGGCGACAGAGCGAGACTCTGTCTCAAAAAAAAAAAAAATGCATGCAAACACGCATAAGCATACATTTCCAAGGACTTCAAAGATCCCAGCTTAAGAATCCTTTACTGCCGGGCGCGGTGGCTCACGCCTGTAATCCCAGCACTTTGGGAGGCCGAGGCAGGCGGATCATGAAGTCAGGAGATCGAGACCATCCTGGCTAACACGGTGAAACCCCGTCTCTACTAAAAATACAAAAAATTAGCCGGGCGTGGTGGTGGGCACCTGTAGTCCCAGCTACTTGGAGGCTGAGGCAGGAGAATGGCGTGAACCTGGGAGGCGGAGCTTGCAGTGCGCCAAGATCGCACCACTGACTGCACTCCGAGTGAGACTCCATCTCAAACAAAAAAAAAAAAGAAAAGAATCCTTTACTTTTAAACCAAGGTGGAAAGAAATCTAAATCTCCATATTTTCAAGGTGAAGCCTTTTCTCAGGCTGCTCCCAGACCTAATGTCCCAATCTCTCCCCACCCAATGAAAGCTGTTTCCTGGGAAGGGCAAAGGGACCCCTTCACCCATCCCCCAATCAATCATCCCAGCTTCAGAAAGACAAGGCTCCACAGTCCCAGACCCACCACTGAAATTTACCTTGACGGATGGCTGAAAGCAGGTCGCTACGGGCATCACTCACAGCAGGCAAGGAGGACTTGGGCTTGGTGGTATCAGAAAGCGGTGGTGGTACAGCAGGCTGGCCATCTGCACCAGTGAAAGGGGGAGGAGGGGGCCCCGGAGGAGGAGGAGGAGGGGGAGGAGGAGGTGCTCCTCCTGTTGGCTGAGACAAGGGAGGTGGTGGCAGAGTTGGGTAGTCAGTTGCCGGTGGTGGAGGAGGAGGTGGAGGGGCAGCAAAATCAGGGTGAGGTGGGAAAGATGGGGGTGAGGGTGGTGGAGGCGTCCCTGGAGACCCAAATCCTACAGGTGGTGGTGGAGATGGGATGCCTATCATTGGAGGCGGAGGTGGCGGAGGGGCAGGTGGTGGAGCAAACCCAGGTTTAGGACCTGCTGGAGAGCCTAGAGGAGGAGCTGGTGGTGGATGGCTTGGGCTGACCACACTGGATCTTTTGGGTCCAGCCAAACCAGATCCTCTTTGGTTGTCCACTGGGTAACTAAAAGGCCAAAGAAAAAAGACTCACCATCACCCTTAGAATGCAAACACCTACCTACAGTTAGCCTTGTCTATAAGCCGAGGTTTATCTTGGTTGACTATACCATTTCACTTTGGCTTAAACAGAAAGAAAAACCTACAGATGGTCAGAACAGACAAATAATGAAATAAGCAGCCTTGTAAGGTAATGAGCTTCCCACCAGTAGAGGAGGATAGCCAGATTGAGTAAAACTACCCGAAAGAAGTGGACTTGAGATTCCTCTATCAGGTAAGGGCTAGCTGAGACATCTCTCAGACCCCTCTGCCTTTCCAGCTCTAAGGGGAAGGCACCCTCCCTCCCTTTCTCTAAGAAGGATGGTCCATGGCAGTTGCTAATTTAATCCTGGAGCCAGGTTAAGGGTGCATGCAAGAAAGAACTGGAATAAAAATTCAAACACCACCCACACACTAGGCTCTGTTTCTCAGGCTATTAACATTCACCAGCATTGGAGAGGGCAGGAAACCCAAGCCAGGCTGACCACACCTGAGTGGGATATAGATTTAGGTGAATGCATCTTCAGTGCTCATGTGGGAAAATCCTGAGAGAGAATGAATCTCAATCTGAGAATCCGCAGAGATGGGAAATGAATGTGCCACCAGACTCTTGACCCAGGCCTGAAAGAGGATTACGGCTACACCTCTCCTGGGATCAGATTTGCTTGGCTGCAGCTGCAAGGTCTCAGGCCATGTGTGAAGCAGAAGGTTTTCTTTTTCCACCCTTGTATCTGCCCTGCACTAACAGCTACGCCTTAGAAAAGCAGCCATTTTGGAATTTTCCACAGACCTTCCAGTCTTAGCTGCATCTGACAGGGCCACCAGCAGGAAGTGATTTGGGAAGCAGAAGGAGATTTGGGATTAATGGTTTCTAGGGCCAAGAAGAACGAGGGGAGAGGAGGAGGGCAGCACTGCTTTAGGTCTCCATCTGAGGGGTCCTCAACATACTAATTAAGCAGTATCCAAGGAGAAAAGTGCATCTTTCAAAGCTCTCATTTATCAGGCATTAGAAGGGACAAAAGTAACGGAGAAAACAGTGCAATCTGAACAATTCTCAGATCTCTTTTCAGTCATTACTGCCTAACACTTCCATTGTACACCTCTGCCAGGGACACTGACAAATATAAAAATGGACGAATTTGGAGTTTCATCCCCCTTTTCCCTTTGTTTCATTGTTTCTGGAGATTCAACATAGCAGTGAAACTAACCAGAAGCACTAAGAGAGGAAGTGACTCTATGCTAGGTTCCTAGACAACTGGGCAAGGTATCTGCTAACTATTTCCTGAAGAGCGGATTGTACCACTTCATTTCATGATGAGTTAAAGTTAAGGAAAAGGCCTGTGCGGCACAGTGGCCCATGCCTGTAATCCCAGTCCTCTGGGAGGCCGAGACGGGCAGATCATGAGGTCAGGAAATCGAGACCATCCTGGCTAACACAGTGAAACCCCATCTCTACTAAAAATACAAACAATTAGCTGGGCGTGGTGGCAGGCGCCTGTAGTCTCAGCTACTCGCGAGGCTGAGGCAGGAGAATGGCATGAATTCAGGAGGCGCAGCTTACAGTGAGCCAAGATCACGCCACTGTACTCTAGCCTGGGTGACAGAGACTCTGTCTCAAATAAACAAATAGGGAGGCCGAGACGGGCGGATCACGAGGTCAGGAGATCGAGACCATCCTGGCTAACCCAGTGAAACCCCGTCTCTACTAAAAAAATACAAAAAAAAAAAAACTAGCCTGGCAAGGTGGTGGGCGTTTGTAGTCCCAGCTACTCGGGAGGCTGAGGCAGGAGAATGGTGTAAACCCGGGAGGCGGAGCTTGCAGTGAGCTGAGATCTGGTCACTGCACTCCAGCCTGGGCGACAGAGCAAGACTCCGTCTCAAAAAAATAAAAAATAAATAAATAAATAAAGTTAAGGAAAAAACAAGAAAGAAGGTGGTAACTTCTATTTGTTTGGGTCTAGGCTAAACAGGAGTAGTTAAGAATATAGGTTCTGGAGTCCAACTGACCAATCAGGGCTCTGCCCTTACTGGTTGTGACCTTTGGGTCATTTCATTGACTCCCCCTGTGCCTCAGTTTACTCATTATAACATCAGAATAACAGTACCTATCTCAAAAGAGGACTCCAATGGGAATGAAGCAACATCTATATAGAGTGTTAATTATTTCTATGATCTAGACAGTCTTGTTTGAAGTTATTTTAGTGATCCTGACCTAGGGTTTTAACTCTTTTTTTTTTTTTGGTCTTGCTTTGTCACTCAGGCTGGAGTGCAGTGGCATGATCATGGCTCACTGCAGCCTTAACCTCCCTGGCTCAAGCGATCCTCCTACCTCAGTCTCCTGAGTAGATGGGACCACAGGCGTGTGCCACCAAGCCTGGCTAATTTTTTTGGTTTTTAGTAGGGATGAGGTCTTGCTATGTAACCCAGGCTGGTCTTGAACTTTTGGCCTCAAGAGAGCCTCCCACCTTGGCCTCCCAAAATGCTGGGATTACAGGCGTGAGCCACTGCTCTTGGTCCATCCTTTTGTTCTTGAGTGTATAACCACCGATAGTGGATGGAGTAGGTACCACTATTTACCTGAATTCTGCTGGTGGAGGAGGCAAGTTGTCCTCAGAGAAGGAAGGAGAAGGTGAAGAAGCAGAGTCTGACTGTGGTGGTGGCGGATAGCTACTTGCATCCACGTTTTCAACACAGCCAATGCTGCCATTCTGGTACACCAAGGTGGGTGGATACCTGTCAATGAACCGAATGCCAAAAACTGTCATTTAAAGAGCCTGAGTGGGTTTTTTCTTCTTAAAAGGTACTACAAAAATGCATTTGATACAAAAGCTATTAGGGAGAAATAAAATAGGTATATTTCCCACATATTTTCTGTTACACTGAAATTTTATTTTAAGACTAAATATTCTATTGTCAAATATATCCCAGATATTTCTGCTGAATTGTTTGTAGTAACAGGATTCAACCCAGATTATCAAAACTGCTCCTTGCCCAGTGTTGGCCTTGTCAAACCCAGCAGTTCTTTTAAATTATCTCCCCAGTGTCAGGTGCAGATATACCTGAATCCCAAAGTCCTGTGGCAAAGGGTGAAGCCAAATCCTAGAGGCTAGTGAGCTGCAAACACGTGACTGGCACACAGCCTGATTTTGAGGTCAGCAAGCCTCTGGAAAGCTGGAAGGCCAAGGAGGCACTGGATTGCAAAATCAAGCTCAGGATGAATGCAGGGTGCTATGTGGTAGTAAGTGTGGTCTTTCTGCCAGGTCTCTTATCAAACAAAATGAGCTGACGATTAAAGTAGGGTGCTAGGGCTTGCCTCATGAAAACCTGTCCCTCAGTGCACTGGGCCTTGGGTGAATTTGTTCTGGGTGAACAACAACAAAACTTCAAACAAGCACAAATACACCAAGCATCAGCTAACAAAATCTGGCCTGCTCTGCTCCACTTCCCCCTCTTTCCACTATTGTTGGGGTCTAAAGAACTCATCTAAAACAGACCCCAGGGAGAACAGAGTTGGAGGAAACTAACTGAATCAAAAGATGCTCTGATGTGGAAAATCCCCAAGGCCTGGAGCCCTGGAGCCTTGGCACGTCTCTTTATAGGTTCACCAACAGGCATGTCCAGATAGACTAACCATGAAGCCCCAACTCCAAACCGCCTGGACAACAGGAAAACGGGAGACAAATCCTCATCTTCCTACTCCACAAATAAAAGACACACATGGGTAGCTGGCATTCTGAACACACAAGCTTCTGGCCTTAGAGTCACTGAACCTATGACAAGTGCCTGTCTGAACAGTGCTACTGACCCCAGCCCCACCCAATCAGTAGTGAAAAGGGGTCCATGGAACAAAATGGCCCCCTTTACTGGGAGGTGAAGGTAATGAAGGTACCCTCAGGGCTGATTTCCCAGTAGAGAAAAAGGTTCATTTTTTCTTTCACCATCTTCATCACTCTTTAAAACAGATCTCTTAATCCACGAAGAACAAGTGTCAGAAGTGTCAAGATTTTTAAAAGTCGAGATTTTCATGGTAGAGTTATTTCTAAAAGCAAGAACAACTCAACTCTTTTCTTTTATCATTCCTAGACACCCAGCATAGGCTGGCATGGTTCTCTGACAGCCATGATGCAATGTATTTAGAGAAAAAACCAGGGCGACATTCATGCCAAGCAGTCATGGTGACTTGGCTTTGAATGTCAACCAGGTCAGACACCAGGATAAGCATCAAACCAACCTTTAAAACCATCTTTTCCCCCCTTTAAACCTCCAGTGTGATTTGGTATTGGGAAATGGGGTCAGACTGACACCTCTTATTTCTCCACAGAGATATATAGCTTCAATACTGGCCGAGCAACCTTTCCCACACTGTCTATGAGGTCTGCATTCAGTCCCTTGGCCAGCCTCTCTCCCAAGACTGACAAAGGCTGACTGAAAAGTTGCTTTGGTGATGTGAACAGCTTTCTTGCCTGGCCCTCCCCAGCCCTGAGAGTGAAATGCCCAGTTCTTAGGCATGACCTTCAAATCAATGCTCTGGAGGCAAAGGATTCCCAAGACCACTTTTATTCCCTTTCCAGTCTTTTCTCTGGGGCCCTTAGATGTGTGTCTCGCAGAGTAAGGGCACTAGGAGTCATGGGCTTTCTTTTCCAGACCCCTCCAGTCACCTCATTTAAATTGCTGAGTCTCTTGATTTATTTAGCAAATTTTAATCACCAGATGGATGCACTTTAAAGTAGCTGATTAACAGTGGTATTGATCTAAGCCACAGAGACAGACTTCAGGGGGTGTGAAAGGTGTCACACCAGAGCTGTCAGACTGTTGTCCCCACTCCCTTCAAAGAATGCTACCAACAGTACAAAAGCATTACCTACCCAGAAGGCCCCAGCTTTTCTTTGGACTCCACAAATTCTTGTCCCATCTTCATTTTCTCCCACTCTTCCTTACGTGTCTTGATTTTACGTGGGTTTACATTCCCTCGATTTGGATTATCTTTCTTTTCTTTCTATAATGAAAAGGAACAGGAAGGTCTTTGTAGAACATTTTCCAAAGTTCTTCATTAAAATTCTACCCATCTTCATGGATGCATATCTAAGAGATGATTTGCCTAGACAACACATAATAACTACAGAACTTACAGAATTACTGGGTTTGAAGTGACCTAGAGGCCATCTAATCCAAACCATCCCTGGGTGAAACATTTGCTCAATCCCACACTCAAATGCCTCCAGCAACGGGAACCCCACTTCCTCTTTGGATAACTCATTCATATTTTTGAAAAGCTCTAATTGCTAGAAGTTAGTGAACAGCTATTTATTATTTGCTTGGCTCCAAAGGTCAGTCAAGAGAGATGAGATGTAATGAGACCTGCAGTTATCTGGGGCATATATAAGAAAATAGTTTAAATAAAACAAAACAAAACAAAACCCAATGAAGAATTTTTCAGCCTGTGCAGCTGTTCTTGCCCCTGGCACTCTCCTGGGCCTCCTGGCAGCCATGCTAATGGGACTGAGGTTGCAACTGGTAGGTCACATACATACCAGGGAGAGTCTATGGGGAGGGAGAATCTCCGAAACCTACATATATATCCCCCCACCTTAGCCCCACCCAGTCAGTAGTGAAGGCATTAAACTGCTCCTTTTGCAAATCAAACACTGCAGAACCTTGTGCTGATCTCTGAGAAATGAGCTGCAAAACTGGCGGAGAAGGGACTAGCCTAGCTTGAGTGTCCAGCAGAGTCAGGTGCAAATTGCAAGAGAAATAAATGGTGAATAGAAAAGTCAATTTCTAAAACTCAGCCTGAATATACTCAATTGTTAATAGCACTGGGGGGAACAAACACATTTTTGGTGTGATTTATACTTTCATCTTGGTTGTGCTTGGTGTGGACACATTTTTTTAAGAGTTTCACCTGGCATCCAAGCAAGCAGCCACTCGAAATGATTACTTCACATAAGACTGGCTTCCTTTTTATCCCCCTCCACAATCGTGCCTACTGATGTGGAGAACAGAGGCCCCTTTCCCCTCACCCTATGCTTTCTCTTCTCTTTCATGATATCCTTGGTGTCCTGCAGCATCTTCTCCTTCCAAAGATCAAAGAAGTATGAAGGGTCTGTGTAGAATTTGAGTGCCTCTTTTCCATCGTCCCTGGGATAGAAATGAAGACAAGTAGCTGTCAGTAGACAGATGAGCTCCCAACCAAATCCAATATTCCAAACACCTACCAGTTAGCAGTTTTTACACCAAGGAATCAAGAAGTCATTTGAATCGATTGCATACCTCCTCTCCCATACCAGCATTTCAATGCCCCCGAATGGCACCTCTCTACTTATCAGACTTTTAAAGAACCTTAGCCTTACTTTCAATTCCTGGTAGATGAATTTGCATTGTCAGGGCAAGAACAGGTGATAGCAGCAGGGATCCTGATTACTTCTAATGATCTGCATGGCCACAGAGAGCTCCCTGAGGATATTCGGATATCCTGGTACATCAGAGGGGATTTCTACCACTGGTTCCTCTTTTCCCACCAGTTCCGCAGGACTCTTTAGGAAACATCAGTAGCTTCCTACCCACCGGAAACCTGTGTACACATATGGGGGTTCATGTGTATGCATATGTACACATATATACATGAAAAGTGTGTGTGTACGGCTGTTATTTCTCTGCACACACAGAAAACCAGCCACAGCACTCCACCTTCTTGCTCCCTTCTAGAATAGCTCAGCATCCACACACACCCCAACCACAAGGGGGCTCCAGTGAGAAAAGAGGGCCAGCTGTTTTAAGACCACAAGGTTTAATCACCAGTTCCTAATTAGTGGCTGTGCCAGTGGGACAGAGTAAACTATTGAGTGTCCATATAAGGGCTATCTGCCAGACTCAACGGTCCTGGTTGGAATCTTGCACTTTGGCATGGATAAGGTCCTCTCGCTATCCAGAAAGTATGTGCTTAGGAGTGAACATTTATCTTAACATTATTCTGAACTAAAAAGAAATGGAAAGGCAATTCTATTCCCTGCCCTCCAATCCTATCACAACACAGAAAGTGCTTCCAAATAAAACATTAATAATTTCTATATTAAATCTTCTCCTGAGTTAGATACACCACTACTAATTTCTGTTGGGCCAAGTTCAGATAACTGAGAGGCCATGCTAATTCTGATACTATATGCTAAAAAGAAAAATACCATTAACTGAAGAAAAAAATTCTCCTAATATCATTTGTTTATCTAATCCCACTACACAAACCCTACGTCATACTCCCTACAATATTATCAGTTGTATGACCCCTTTCTGCCCAATAACAACTCCTCTGCCCAAACCCAACTAGACTCAATAATGGAGGCTGCAGAGTCAAACCTCTGTCCTGCTGTGCTGGTCCCTTTGAAAGCCAAGGGGCAAACATAATTTTACACAGTAAAATGAAGGGCAGATGCCATGTACTTTGTATCTGTGTGAGAAGGCTCCCTGAATTGGACTGGTGTCCTTGAATTTCACATGGGTACACACACACACACACTCTACCTTGCAGTGTACATGTCTGATAGAAGACATCCGCCTCCAGCTATCTGTAATTACTTTTTACCTGCTCCAAAGATATGTACGGATGTAAGCAAGATAAATATTCACCTTCTGTCCCTCTTCAGTGGTTTTTTGCAGGATGACAATACTACCAAACCACTAGAGGAGAGGGGCTTTAAGTTGTCTATAAGGCTACGTTCTTTTTCAAGTCCAGGGACAACAGAGTAGGTCCTTTCAGAAGGAAATGTCCAAAGGATGTTCAAAACAAAGTGAACGATGCTCATTTGGAAGAATGCCAATTACTCCTTAAGCTTTGGAAAGACCCCTCTGGGCCCAGAGCAGCCAGTCCAAGAGGCTGGCCCCACTAACACACCCAAACATCTGGTAATCTAGTGGTTTCCAAGTAAGTGGGAGCCTTGCTAGAATGTTGCCCCTGGGATCCATGCTGTAGGACCGCCTTGTAACAAAGTCCTTTTGGTTCTATAATAACTAAATTCCTTGGATAGAATCCAAGATGGACCTGGTTTATATGAAATTAAACTCTGTAGCATGCTATGGTTACAGTAAACTTTCAATATGTATTACATTCACTGTGAATTTCAGAAACCAAACAATAATAAGTGACAAGTGTTTATGGGGTAAATTTTAGTTTCTGCTGCCACAGACAACTTTGGGGTAGGCAGTAAGCTTTTAGATACAATCCTCTCATGTAAACAACTGCTTCAGATAAGAAGACAATTTAGTGTTATTAAACCACAGGTTGAAAAAGGGAGGAGCTAGCCAGCCATTACCTGTAAGGGGTAAGATTGTTGAGAGGGGGAGGAGTATCACAGGTATTGTATGTTTCTAAGACAGGCACCGGGAGAGAGTTTCTGTCAAAAAGCTTCTGGTCTTGAATGGTGGAGCTTCTGAAGGCTTTTCGGGTGTTGATTCCTTGTAGTGACACTGAGAGAAGATGGAAGGCGTTAGAAAATGGACGACAGGCTATTTGAGCAAACACTGAGTCACACCAGTCAGAGAGGCCTCAGCTGCTGCATTTCTTGGCTGCGGCTGTCTGCAGTCAGGCTTTTTTTCCCTCCCCCTCTGGGGAAGCCCCACAAGGCTGTCAGCAGCCCAGTCATTTCACGACTGAACAAAATGAGGCAACACAAAGGTTTACTATGTGGCCAGATCTAGCAGGCCTCTCCTTAGGAGGAATGAATCTTCCAAGTACTTTTATGGTAGCAAAATACGATTGAGGGAGGGGAAATTTGAGAAAGAAGGAATTGGGGGAATGGGAGAAAGGAGTGCATGAGGGTGTGGTGGAGCTAAAAAGGTTCTTTCCAGCACTCAGGCTTGTGTCACTTCAAAGCAGAACTCTATAGGTCTCTGTGATTTCTCCCCTCACTTTTTTTTAATAAATCAGGGGAAAAAAATTCTACAAAACTGCTCAGCAAAGCCTACAAATGCTGAGCTCAGCTTTCTTACCTTCTTCTTCCTTGGGATCCAGCTGAGTGACTTTAACTTGTAGTCGGTCGACCCTCTCAGCAAGGGAGCTTACCCGAGAGGCAAAGGTATTTGCCTGAGTAAAGAGCTCTCCAAAAATGTCCTCTGCATATTTACCTGGAAAGAGCAAAGAAACCAAGTCACTAGTGCATAGAAGTAATGTAAATGGTCAGAAAAACTGGCTACTAAAGATTGTATTCCCTAACCACCAAACACATACTACACACACACATACCCTAAGACGGTTTGGGCTATATGCAGATGACTGCTCTTAGAGAAATACTCTTCATAGTTTAGGAAGTCTGCATATGTTCTATAACTAATAGAGTCTTCTTGACAGATGTGAACAGTCATGAGACTCAAAACAGGCTGAATAAAACTGAAAGGTGTAATGCAAAAAATTAAGCCTGGAAGAACAGATAATATTTCTACACATTTCCAGCCTGGGCAACACGGTGAAACCCCGTCTCTACTAAAAATACAAAAATTAGGCAGGTGTGCTGGCAGGCACCTATAATCCCAGCTACTGGGGAGGCTAAGGCAGGGGAATCACTTGAACTTGGGAGGCGGAGGTTGCAGTGAGCTGAGACCGAGCCACTGCACCCCAGCCTGGGTGACGGAGTGAGACTAAAACTAAACTAATAAAATAACACTACACATTTGCCCATAGCCCTTAGCCTCTTATTGTTCTGTAAAAGTACCTTATAAAATGGTTCTGAAAAACAGATTGGGAGTTTAGAGGACATTCTAGGTATCTAAAATTAACATGAAAAGTAAGAAATTAGCTCCTCAACGGAGCCTTGAAAGTACAGTGAACAACTATGATTAGTGTGTTAAATGTGAGGGGCCCTGAGCTTATCAACAACCCATAGCAGAGATGTACAACTTCTTTTAAGAGGTAGAAAGGTTACTTTATGTTTTATAACTTACAATTTTTTTTTCTTTTTTTGGAGACAGAGTCTCCCTCTGTCACCCAGGCAGCAGTACAGTGGCATGATCTTGGCTCACTGCAACCTCCATCTCCTGGGCTCAAGCAATTCTCATGTATTAGCCTCCCGAGTAGCTGAGATTAAAGATGTGCACCACCATGCCAGGCTAATTTTTGTATTTTTGGTAGAGACGGGGATTTGCCAGGTTGCCCAGGCTGGTCTCAAACTCCTGGCCTCAAGTGATCTGCCCACCTTGGCCTCCCAAAGTGCTGGGATTACAGGTGTTGAGCCACCATGCCCAGCTTGTCACCTACAACTTTCAAAGTCTTTGCTCTAGGTTACAATCCTTCAAATCTACATCTCAGGAACCAAGTGAAAAGCTGAAACTTTCAAGCTCTCTGAAAAGCAGCATACCAGTGGTCTCTTTCCACAATGTCTTGTTTTTCAGAAAAAGAAAAGTTCCGTACTTTCAACCCTGGAATGCAAGGAGAATCTGCAGCCAAAGAAACATAACAGCAATTTGACACTACCTCTATATTGTCATTCCAAGCCACAGGCACATTCTTACTAGTGCATATGAATAAATATACCATCTGAGCTTTTTTTTTTCCCCCCCCCCAGAGTCTTGCTCTATCCCCCAGGCTGGAGTGCAGTGGTGCAAAATCTCGGCTCACTGCAGCCTCTGCCTCCTGGGTTCAAGCGATTCTCCTGCCTCAGCCTCCCGAGTAGCTGAGATTATAAGTGCCTGCCACAACACCCGGCTTGTTTTTTGTTTTTAGTGGAGAGAGGGTTTCATCATGTTGGCCAGGCTGGTCTTAAACTCCTGACCTCAGATGATCTGCCCACCTCAGCCTCCCAAAGTACTGGGATTACTAGCACGAGCCACTGCGCACCTACCATCTGAGCTTCTTGCAAGGTGAAGGCAATCATAAGAGACTGTGCCCAATCAAATGATAATTTTTTTTGAGAACTATTTAAAGTAGGCTTTAATTTCTAGCTTCGAAACTACATTTATGCTTAGTCCATATTTGAGGGGGAAAAAATAGCCTGAAAGGCCAAAACCACACCTTCAGGGTGAACTGCAGCTCACCTTCCCAGTACAACCTGAAGAGTGGGGATAAGACCAATCAACTGCATATTTTGAATTGCTTATTAAGTTAATAAGGACTTCTAATCAAGGAAGAAGCAAGTCCTTGCATACTGATCACTTGTGACCTAAACAATTATGGGAAGCTCCTGGGCTCAAATAACTCAAATCAGCTGATAAGCATTTCTACTCTGCAGGTTGAGGATTTTATCTGATCCCTATTCATAATATGGCTAAGTTCCTACAAAAGCCATACTGTATCATGCTTGTCTAGGTAATGGAAAATTGTGTTTGGAAGGCTAAAACAGAGAAATATGCAACATTATGTGTGGAAAATAAACGAAGCTAAAAAATATCTGTTAAAAATAAAAGGCCAGTCGTGGTGGCTCATGCCTGTAATCCCATCACTTTGGGAGGCCAAGGTGGGCAGATCACTTGAGGCCAAGAGTTCGAGACCAGCCTGGGGAATATGACAAAACCCTGCCTCCACTAAAATTACAAAAAAATTAGGCCAGGCATGGTGGCTCATGCCTGTAATCCCAGCACTTTGGGAGGCCAAGGTAGGCGGATCACCTAAGGTCAGGATTTTGAGACCAGCCTGGCCAACATGGTGAAATCCCATCTCTACTAATAATACAAAAATGAGCTGGGCATGGTGGCGGGCACCTGTAATCCCAGCTACTCAGGAGGCTGAGGCAAAAGAATCGCTTGAACCTGGAAGGCAGAGGTTGCAGTGAACCAAGATCGCACCACGGCACTCTAGCCTAGGTGACAGAGCGAGACTCCATCTCAAAAAAAAAAAAAAAAAGCTGTGCGTGGTGGCGCACACCTGTAATCCCAGCTACTCAGGAGGTTGAGGCATGAGAATCACTTGAACTTGGGAGGCAGAGGTTGCAGTGAGCCCAGATCGTGCCACTGGCTCCAGCCTATCTCAAAATAATAATATTTCTACACTTATCCCCAAGTCCACGGAACGCTACGAGGATCCCAGTCCCAACTAGCCTCCTAAGTAGTTGAGACTATACCACCACTGCTACTTTTTTTGTATATTTTAGTAGAGACGGGTTTCACCCATAGCCAGGATAGTCTGATCTCCTGACCTCGATCCACCCGCCTCGGCCTCCCAAGTGCTGGGATTACAGGCTTGAGCCATACCGGCCAAAAATAATAATAAATAAAATGAAATAAAAAGAAAAAAAGAAAAAATAATTAGCCGGCTGCAGTTCTCAAGCCTGTAATCCCAGCACTTTGGGAGGCCGACATGGATCACAAGGTCAGGAGATCAAGACCATCCTGGCTAACACGGGTGTTCCTGCCTCTACTAAAATACAAAAATCTAGCCGGGCGAGGTGGCGGGCTCTTCGTAGTCCCAGCTACCGGGAGGCGCTGAGGCAGGAGAATGGCGCAAACCTGGGAGGCGGAGCTTGCAGAGCTGGAGATCTGGCCACTGCACTCCAGCCTACGGCTGTGAGGGAGACTACCAAAAAAAAAAAAAAAAAAAGAAAAATATCAATTAATCTTCCAGCTACTCTGGAGGGGAAAAAAAAAATACCAATCAACTTACACCAAAAGAGTCACCAAGAGTACCTAGGATTTCCTGGTCCTTAAGTGAAGAGGGTAGTGATAGTAGAAGTAGAGGCTCTGTGTGGCACAGTGGTTTTCAAGATAAAATCTTACAAAGAACCTCAACATATAAAACTAGTAACTATAAGATCTCTATTTTAAGAGGAAGTGAAGTGGTGTGAGGGCTTCCCCACTGTCTCATCACCTCAGGCCTGAGGCAGACTTAGAACTATACTATGAGACATGGAAGGAGCAGTTGACTTCAAATCAGAAAATCTGAATCAAAGTCTCAGCTCTTTCTATTTATACTTGTGTACTCGTCAGCAAGTCACAATCTCCCAGCCTTAGTTTCCTCATCTGTAAAGTAGGGATAATACTACCCCATCAAGTTACCATAAGGATTAAGTGAGCTAAAAATGTGAGTTGTTACAATGATATTCTTCCTTATACTCCTCAACCACATTACATGACTTAATGGTATAAATACCTAAGGCCAGGCACGGTGGCTCATGCCTATAATCCCATCGCTTTGGGAGGCCAAGGCAGGTGGATCACTGAAGGCCAGGAGTTTGAGACCAGCCTGGCCAACATGGTGAAACCCTGTCTCTACTAAAAATATAAAACTTAGCCAGGCATGGTGGCATACCATCTTGTAATCCTAGCTACTCAGGAGGCTGATACATGAGAACTGCTTGAGCCCAAGAGACATAGGTTGCAGTGAGCCGAGATCACCACTTCACTTCAGCCTGGATGACAGAGTAAGAGTCCATCTCAAAAAACAAACAAACAAACAAACAAACAACAACCAAACAAAACAAAACAAAACAGCGTAAATTCTAAATACCTTAAGTTTTTGTTTTTAAAATTTTTTTTTTATTTTTTAGATAGATACTTGCTCTGTTGCCCAGGCTGGAGTACAATGGCACAATCTCAGCTCACTGCAACCTCTGCCTCTCTGCCTCCTGGATTCAAGAGATTCTCCTGCCTCAGACTCCTGAGTAGCTGGAAGTACAGGCACATGCCCAGCTAATTTTTGTATTTTTAACAAAGAAGGGGTTTCACCATGTTGGCCAGGCTGGTCTCGAACTCCCAACCTCAAGTGATCTGCCTTGGCCTCCTCAAGTGTTGGGATTATAGGCGTGAGCCACTGTGCCCAGCCTAAATATCCTAAGTTTTAAGTTTAGAGGAAAATTTTAAATATAATTCCAATTAGTAATTTGATAGTCTCTATTCTTCAAGTGCTAAAATTTACTCCAACTTTTGAAAACAGAAATGTGGGCCGGGCGCGGTGGCTCACGCCTGTAATCCCAGCACTTTGGGAGGCCGAGACGGGCGGATCACAAGGTCAGGAGATCGAGACCATCCTGGCTGACACGGTGAAACCCCGTCTCTACTAAAAGTACAAAAAACCAGCCGGGCGAGGTGGCGGGCGCCTGTAGTCCCAGCTAATCGGGAGGCTGAGGCAGGAGAATGGCGTAAACCCAGGAGGCGGAGCTTGTAGTGAGCCGAGTGGGCGCCACTGCACTCCAGCCTGGGCGACAGAGCAAAGACTCCGTCTCAAAAAAAAAAAAAAAAAAGAAAACAGAAATGTGATATTGAACTAGGGAAAACCAAAGTGTCTTGTTCAGAGTTAAACTTCACTCATTCAGATTACCAAGAGAGACCCAATATCCATCATTATCCAACATTCATAACAGATACCACATTTTGCAAAAGATTCTAGGAAGCAGTCTTCAATTTTTGTTTTTTCCTTAGCAGAACTCTTCAAATGAAATGTTACGTGGAAGTAGAACAGGTAAAACTGATTTTTAAAAATGTGAAGTTGCTCTTATTGAAGTCTGAGTGGGAGTCTTGGAGCTCCCCAATGGCATGCCCCACCCCCTCACCCACACTGCAGTCAGTTAGAAACCTAATATCTAGCTTGATTTTCTAATGACCCAACTGGGGGTTCCATTCTCCTGGGTGGCCACAATACTGATACAAAGAGCTGGCTGGCTGTGCCTGTATTTTCTAAGATACAGCAACCGAATATGCGAAATGCCATCTCACTGTTCTGAGAAAAAAATAAGAATTCTGGATGTGCTGTCACGGAGCAATCTATGGCTGTGGGATTTTTAGTTTTATGCTTTATCCATTCCATAATCAGTCTTTCAGTACTAAATTGAGAAGTTCCACCCAGGTACAATGCACATGAGGCCAAGGTCATGAGCCTGAAGCACATATGAACCCTTCCCTGCACTCCTCTCAGCTAGATGAAATCCCAGTCATCTTTCAAGGTCCCATTCAAATGTAACCTCTTCTATGAAGTCTTCCTTGACCCTGCCTATCCCTACCTGTGCCCCCACTACCCACAGAAAGTATTATTTCCATTCCTACATTCTTTGTGCATCAATAGCATGGAATAGTGGGAGATATATAGGCGTGAGTTATTCGACATTTAATGAGCTTCTACTGGGTGACAGGTACTACACAAGGTAGACACTGGGGTTCAAAGACAAATAACACATGATTACTACCTTCAACAATTTTCTTTTTTGGTTACCCAGGCTGGAGTGCAGCAGCGCCATCTCAGCTCACTGCAGCCTTGACCTTCTGGGCTCAAACGATCCTCCTACCTCAGCCTTCCATCTCAGCCTTCCAAATAGCTGGAAGTACAGGCGCACGCCACCACACCCAGCTAATTTAGTTTATATTTTGTAGAGAAAGGGTCTCACTATGTTGCCCAAGCTATCTCAAACTCCAGGGCCCAAGCAATCCTCCCATCTCAACCTCCCAGAGTGCTGGGATTATAAGCATGAGCCATTGTGCCCAGTCAAGAATTTTTAATTGAGTATGAGACATAGGTGATTTGTGATATAATGTGATAGGATAATACAGGCATATAATGGGAGCTCAGTGGAGCACTCTTAGCCCAACCTGGAAGAGAAGATTCCTGAGCTGGACCTTGAAGGATTAGCTACAGGCAGCCAGGCAGACAAAGATGGCAAGGGCTGTTCAGCCAGGGAGGATAGCAAGAACACTGTCTGGAAATACGAGACAGCATGGTCTGTCTCAGGAGAACTACTAGTAGGTGATAATTCATTCTTTTTTCCTTTCCTTTTTCCTTCTATTTAATTAATTTATTTGAGACAAGGTCTCGCCCTGTTGGCCAGTGCTGGAGTGGCATAATCATGGCTCACTGCAGCCTTGAACTCCCAGGCTCAAGCGATCCTCCCACCTTAGCCTCCCAACCAGCTGGCACTACAGGTGTGCACCACCACACTTGGGTACTTTTTAAATTTTTGTAGCAATAGGGTCTCAGTATGTTGCCAGGGCTGGTCTCGAACTCCTGAGCATAAGCAATACTTGTGCCTCAGCCTCCTAAAGTACTGGGATTACAGGTGTGAGCCAGTGTGCCAGGCCCCCTTTTTCCATTTTAAAAGACTAAAGTGAAGGCTGGGCATGGTGGATCACGCCTGTAATCCCAACAGTTTGGGAGGCCGAGGCGGGTGGATCACCTGAGGTCAGGAGTTCGAGACCAGCCTGGCCAACATGGTGAACCCCCGTCTCTACTAAAAATGCAAAAAACTGACCAGGCGCAGTGGCTTATGCCTGTAATCCCAGCACTTTGGGAGGCTGAGGTGGGCAGATCATGAGGTCAGGAGATCGAGACCATCCTGGCTAACACGGTGAAACTCTATCCCTACTAAAAATACAAAAAAATTAGCCAGGTATGGTGGTAGACGCCTGTAGTCCCAGCTACTCAGGAGGCTGAGGCAGAATGGCATGAACCTGGGAGGTGGAGCTTGCAATGAGCCGAGATGGCGCCACTGTACTCTAGCCTAGGCAAGACTCCGTCTCAAAAAAAAAAAAAAAAAAAAATTAGCTGGGTGTGGTGGCATGCACCTGTAGCCCCAGCTACTCGGGAGGCTGAGGCAGGAGAATCACTTGAACCCAGAGGCAAAGGCTGCAGGGAGCCGAGATCGCGCCATCACACTCCAGCCTAGGCAACAAGAGCGAAACTCTGTCTCAAAAATAAAAAAAATTTTAAAAATTGTTAACATGGAATTGTAGAAAATGAGGCTAGAAAGGAAGACAGGTCTTGCAGGGTCCTGAATGCTAGGCCAAGGAACTTAAATAACTCCACAGTGAAGAAGAGGGGAGAGAAATAGTTGAGATGTGTACTCTGACTATAAAAACACTTGTTACATTACAAAAGTTAACACAGAATTAACTTTCAAAGCTTCAGAAATTCAGAATAATAAAAGTAAGAAGTAAGATTTGATTTTTAGGCAGATCACTCTTGCAGGGATATAGAAACAGATTTAAGGGGGCTGGATCAGAGAAAGAAGGTAGAGGGAGGCTTGGTGAAAGTCAGTGAAGTCTAAAATAGGGCAATACTGGCAGAGACAGAGAGTAAGGGACAGAGTTGAGAAATTTGTAGGAAGTCTGAGTTTAAACAGTGACTTTGCCTCTTACTGGCTGTATCTCTTTAGGCAAGTTACTTTTTTTTTTTTTTTTTTTTTTTTTTTGAGACAGAGTCTCGCTCTATTGCCCAGGCTGGAGTGCAGTGGTACAATCTCAGCTCACTACAACTTCCGCCTCCCGAGTTCAAGCAATTCTCGTCCCTCGGCCTCCCAAGTAGCTGGGATTGCAGGTGTGTGCCACCATGCCTGGCTAATTTTTATATTTTTAGTAGAGACAGGGTTTCACCATGTTGGCCAGGCTGGTCTTCAACTCCTGACCTCAACTGATCTACACCCTCCGGCCTCCCAAAGTGCTGGGATTACAGGCGTGAGTCACTGTGCCTAGACAAGTTACCTTACTTTTCTGAGCCTTATTTTCTTTATCTGAAATATGGGAATACCACCACCTAATCTCATAGGATTACTGAGAAGATTAAATGAGATAATCTATGTCAAGATCTTATCCAAACCTGGCATAAAGTAGGCAATCAACAAATGTGGGTTCCCTTCTCACTCTCTCCCCATTCTCTCCTCTTAGGAATTATTTATTTCTGCCTCCCCTTATAGATTATGAGCTCCTGGAGGGCAGAGACCATTTCTTATTATTGCTGTATCCCCTCAGCATCTGGTACATAAAATATGTTCAACACATGTTTATTGGATGAATAAAGGGTCAGTTAGCCCCCACAATGTAAGAAAATCTTGTTTCCTTGGGCATAAGGTGGCTTTGGCCCTCAGATCAGCTTCCTCAAGATAGGAGTGGTCTGATCACAAGTGGGAGTGTGAGCAACGGCATCCATCAACACCACCCTGGAAATATAGCTGAGAGAGAGCATAACTTCAGTAAGTGGAAATAAGAAGCATCATTAGCTAGATGTTCTTTGTCCTATGAAGAAGGAACCAGTGTGTGATTGATTGACTTCCACCCATTTGGCCTTCTCAGAGAGAGAGGCAGAAATTATGCCTTTAAAAATCAGTGAGGTCTCTGCAGCCTTGATGTGCTTCCTTGTCAGCTGCACTGCTGTTGCGCTACTGTCAGTGTTCCTTTGTATAAGACATGCACCGGCAGGGTTTCATTTCTTCATGATGCCCCATCTAGGTTTCTCTAAGCCCTGGATCAACTGAGATGGTCCCTGAGGTACGTGAAGGCTTAGGAATCTCAGACTCCATACATCATCTGGTCATAGAGTTCTGTCTCCTCAGGCTCCTATTTTAAAGGCTGGGCCTATTGCTATAGAGGGGAATGCAGGCTTTCTTGATATTCCACTGCCTTCACTAAGGGCAGTGATGCGATAGGAGGCGTGAGTATCTGAAATAATTCACACCAAAATGCCTTTGCTAAGGAAGATCACTAAAATGGCATTTTGACGGAGGTTCTTATGGGAGCTGGAGTGGCACTAGACAAACGCAGAGCCAATCCAAGCATCTGCCCTTCCCATATCTCAGCTTCAAGCAAACAAAGTCAACTTGATTCAGAATGAAATCCAAACCACATGCATGTACCCCACCCAAGGCAGTCTCATTCATTCTTGCCAATTAAAAAAATATATATAGTTGAGCTGGCTTTCCTTCAGCTCCAAAACAGTCTGGGCTAACCCCCATCTTCCTCCTAAGGAAGAATGGCTCCAGCTACTATTTGTGTCCCTGTATGTTCACACAGCTTGCAAAACTCCCAATACCCCAGAGAATGCAGAAGTAATTTGTACCCTGAACTTGGACCTGGGGGCTTGCAGCACAATTAAATGTGTACCAGGGTGGACAAGACAGTCAGAATCTCTCCAAAGGCATGTTTGCTTTACTCCTCTTTGGGAAGAAAAGGGGTGGGGGTGTTGGGTAGATAAAGACTATTGGCACATTTGAGGCTTCAACAAAGTCAAGCTACATCGAACAGCTCGTGTAATTACAGGCACATTCCCCGACCCAAGATACTGCTCTGTGAACCTCCCACTTTACACACACAGAATTCTGCTCTGTCATTCCGTCTGCAGTTTTTGCTGCAGCCCTTCCTGCCACCCTTCCCACAGATTTCTGTTGAAGCAGGTGGAGGGAATTTAGAGGGTGGTGGTAGATAAAGAAGGTTGAAGAGGAGAAGCTACACCAAAAGGGAGCCTCTCTTTGGGGAGGAGAGGGAGGATACATTTTCGCATTACCTAGGGAAGGCAGATGGGGGAGAAACAGGAACGCGGGAGGAGAAGGAAACTAAATAAAGAGCACCAACGACCCCTGAGGGCAAAGCATAGGCTCTCCGAGGCACTCACTCAGGCTGCCCAGCTGTCGGATGACATTTGCCAGGGTGATGTTGGTCACGCATTCCAGCTCGCTTCTAACGCTAGGCAACGTCTGACGGCACAGGTGCCTTGGCTCGATGTTCCTCGTTACTAACGGCATGGTGGACCTGCTTCAGGCAATGTTCTGAATGATGAAAAACAACCTAAAAAAGAAATAACAGGAAAGTATTACTCAACCACAAATTCCAAATTCCAGGCACACTAGGGCTGTGTGAATCTTTCTTTTTTTTTTTTTTTTTGGTCTTACTCTGATCTAAAACAGCTTTTAAAAAAATCTTCACTCCCCCCTATCTTTTTTTTTTTTCTTTCATTTTTAAGTCCTCCCTCCCCTGCCCTTTTAAAGGTTTGCTATTAGAAGATCTGCTATGTAAGTTTAGAAATTCTGGACTGGTGACTGCTGCCTGAGGTACATAGGCAGCACAGAAACGTTAAAGTGCCAACTACTGCTCCAACCAACAAGAGTCCCCAGAGGCAAGGAGGCATGGTTAGAAAACAGCCCATTCAGCAGACACTGGACGGTATAGATCCTATCCTTGGGGTGTTCATAACCAGGACAGATCAGATTCTAGGCCACCAATTATAAAAATCAAAAAAGAACACTCTCACCTGATAATCTCCACAATGAAATCAAGCTGCCAATAGTGACTGATATACATTAGGATATAACTTTTCCAGTCCTTCCTTGGTGAATGGCTGTTAATGTACAGGTAACTGCTAGGCTAGGTACAGTGGCTCACGCCTGTAATCCCAGCACTTTGGAAGGCTGAGGCAGGTGGATCACCTGAGGCCAGGAGTTCGAGAGTAGCCTGGCCAAGATGGTGAAACCCCGTCTTTTTTTTTTTTTTGAGACGGAGTCTCGCTCTGTCGCCCAGGCTGGAGTGCAGTGGCCGGATCTCAGCTCACTGCAAGCTCCGCCTCTCGGGTTTACGCCATTCCCCTGCCTCCCGAGTAGCTGGGACTACAGGCGCCCGCCACCTTGCCCGGCTAGTTTTTTGTATTTTTTTAGTAGAGACGGGGTTTCACTGTGTTAGCCAGGATGGTCTCGATCTCCTGACCTCGTGATCCGCCCGTCCCAGCCTCCCAAAGTGCTGGGATTACAGGCTTGAGCCACTGCGCCCAGCTGAAACCCGGTCTTTAATAAAAATACAAAAAACTGGCCGGGCGTGTCACAGGTACTTGTAATCCCAATTACTCAGGAGGCAGGAGAATTGCTTGAACCCGGGAAGCGGAGGTTGCAGTGAGCTGAGATTGCGCCACTGCATTCCATTCTGGGTGACAAGAGCAAGACTCCGTCTCAAAATCTAAAAAAAAAAAAAAAAAGTATAGCTAACTACTAATGCCAGTATCTCTGAAGTTTAGTTTGTAAATTGACAGAATGAGAGAATATAAAGTAAACATTTTACACGTTCAATATGTCAAACATGATGCTGAGTAAACTGTGCTGTAAGATTCCCTGGTGCTTTCTCTTCTACCCAACAGCTCCCTTTCTCGCTCCCATCCGGTTCAACACACCTGGGCCAAAAGGCTCTAGAGACAGCAGGAAATGTCTGGAGCAGATCCGGAAACCTTCCAGTTACTGTTTCTTATCCGGTGGGCTGAGCCCCTTTCCCTAGGAAATCCCCCAGCACTTCAGGTTCATGCTGAGCTATTGTTTTAGATTTAGATCACCAAATTCCCAGTTTTATAAGGATAGGAGAGAGTTTTAATTTCCACAAAATGGATATGACTGCAGTCAAGGCACACTGGACTGGTCCTCTTTCCACATCTTATGAAACTAAAAAAATCTAAAACAGCCTAATGGTTTTCATGCTAGGGAAAATGACAAATTCACTTCACGTGAAAAGGTAAAGCATAAAGTTAACATATCTAAGTCCTCAATTTTTTTTCTTATTTTTTATTCTTTTTTTGAGACAGGGTCTCGCTCTGTCACCCAGGCTGGAGTGCAGTGGCACGATCTCAGCTCACTGCAACCTCCAACTACTGGGCTCAAGCGATCCTCCCGCCTCAGCCTCCCGAGTAGCTGGGACTACAGGCATGCACCACCATGCCCAGCTAGTTTTTGTATTTTTTGTAGAGATGAGGTTTTGCCATGTAGCCCAGACTTGTCTCGAACTCCTGAGCTCAGCCTCCCAAAGTGCTGGGACTATAAGCATGAGCCACCGCGCCCAGCCTTTTTGTTGAGACGGGGTCTCACTCTGTCGTCCAGTACAGAGTGCAATGGTGCAATCACAGCTCACAACATCCTTGACCGCCTTGCTCAAATGATCCTCCCACCTTAGCTTTCTGAGTAGCTGGGCCAAGTCCCCAATATTATAAACTCCTCTTTATATATAAATATATAAAGCAAAACAAGGGTTTACTTACATCAAATCTTAAAACACCAGCTCATCACCAAAAAGTTGATTGTGAATACAAAATGCTTAAACCAAACTAAACATTACAGACATATTGTCTGACCAAAAGAGAAAAAAAAAAATCTTTCAGGCTCAAAGGGGGAGTAGAACCCTTTGGAACAGACTGCTCCTTGTTATGGACATTCTGATCTGCTACAAGTAAAAATAAAACAGGAAGCCAGCAGCTTGGGGAACAAGATTTCCTGTCACCAACAGCAACAGCCCAAGAACCAAGAGAATCAGCTGTTTGCTTATAACTTTGAACCTCCCTTTAATAGTCACTGTGTGGCAGCTGTGCCTATCTTTGGGGTGCAGAGGTGTTTCCTGAATACTTGTCTACTGTCTAAGGAAATGATTTCCATTCCACTCCTCTGCTAAATTCTCCCTTTGACCCCATGGGTTTTCTAGTCCAAATCCTGGACTTTCCAATTTAACTCTTTCCCTCTTTTATTTAATGTAAAGGGTATCAGGTCCTAAGATGCAATCTTCAGCAACACATGGTAAAAAGAGTTTAGAACCGGAAAGGTGGGAGGAGGTTACACATGAAAGAACCTTGCAGGGCTCTGAACACCATCCTCTAGGTGTCCTTAGATTCCCAAATTTCAAACTTTCAAGATCAACCAGAAATTTGGTGTACAGCCAGGAATGACTGAAAACAGCCACTGTGGCTCTTCCACTGGTAATCATTTGAGTACTCATTCCAGCTTCTCAGAAGAGCTAAAAGAACCAGACCACCTTGAAATGCTGTGCTGAATGTGACCAATGACAGAGCATTCTGGACTTTCCCTCTGGATACCTAATGGAAACTAGATTCCAGATGGCTACGTAAATTTCAGATTGAGGGTGGGGGGCAAATTCTAACACCTTGGTACTTTAGCATTTGTGGTTTTCTAAGTGCCTTGGATAAGCAGAACAAAAAATTCTGTTTAGGGTTTACCTGGAACCAAGTTTTCAAAAGCAAATGGCTTCTTGTCAAAAAGGCCAGTTACTACAAACAGCGGGAGGGTACTCAAGAAATAACAATATGTCAATATCTATTAGGGCAAAACAATTAGAAAAGTTTATCTGCTATTGTTTAAAGTGATTTGTTTCAAAGCCACCAAAGAGAGACAAAATTCCTTGTTATGTGAAATTACATGCACCATTGCTCATTTTTCTTTTGGATAATCAAGGACTGGTTTGTACAAGAAGTATGGAGTTATGCATGATCTGAACCACAACAGTAACTTGACCAAGAAGAAAAAATCTTACATTCAGGTGAAGATAAACTTAGAATTGGGCAAAAAGATTTCCAGGCTTTCTCTCTCACACTTCAAGTTATAGAAAATGTATGGGCTTTATGGAGTCAAGACATTCTTAGGTTAGTACCCTGACTAGTACACCTTACTAACTGTGTGATCTTGGGGGCAATTTTCCTAGAGACATTAAATAATATATATAAAATAAAATACCCACTACAGGGCTTTAAAAAAAAAAAAAGGCAGTTATTTGTGGTTCCACAGACCCTAGGCAAATCCTCCTGTAGAATAAATCCTATTCACTGATAAATATTTTATTATTTAAGAGACAAGGTCTCACTCTGTCACCCAGGCCTCAGTCTGTTGCCCAGGTTGGAGTGCAGTGGCATGATCACAGCTCACTGAAACCTCAAACACCTGAGTTCAAGTGATGCTCCCACCTCAGCCTCCCACGTAGCTAGGACTACAGGTACACACCACCATGCCTGGCTAATTTATTATTTTTTATAGAGATGGCGCCTTGCTATGCTGTCCAGGCTGGTCTCTAACTCTTAGTCTCAAGGAATCTTCCCACCTTGGCCTCCCAAAGTGCTAGGATTATAGGTGTGAGCCACCATACCCGGCCCCTCATTGATAAATATTTAAAAATACTTTTAACCATAGACATGTGGTGGAATGCAATATTTACATAAAAAATTTAAAGACAAAACTGTAGCCTTCAAAGGAATTTGGTGGGTTTTTCCTGGAGGCTGTTTCCAGCTGTGATCCTGGACCTCCTGAAGAACATATACTATCTCTTTCTTCCAGTCTTTCATAACTGGATTCCTCATGTGAACCACAGAAAAAAGATGATTAGAATGACAGTTTTCTCAGTTCCCCTCAAGACTGTACATAACTAGCACCATTCTAGGCGCACTGGAGGAAAGTTAATATATTACATACAATGAATGCCTAATGACATTAAGATTTAATTCTTTCATGGAACTCCAGTTGAGAAAGGCTTCTCTATCATCAGTAGCACTTTACTGGTATGGTGCACTGGGTGTTGGGGAACCACTGAATTAAGGAAGTACAACAGGGCCACATTTGCATTTTAGACAAATCATTCTGCATAAGCACAGAAGTTATATTTGGGCAGGAGAAGGCTGGAAGTAAGAAGACCAATTGGGAAATTCTTCACAGGCTGAGAAGGAGAAAGTAGAAATGTAAAGGCCCACCCCACCATAGCTAGCAAATATGAACTGAGAAACTAGACAGGTGGCAGTTGCAGGGGTGAGTCCAGCCCTTCAGCCCCACCTGCTGCTCTCTTTAGTTTTATACAGTTACACTCACAAATGATAAAATGTACGTTTCTTTATTAAAAGCGTCAGAAAAGAGCTGAATGCTAGCCCCAATGAAGGAAAACGAAGAGAAAGTGAAGAAAATCAATGAAGTGGTGGTTCTTGGTCAAAAGAAGAAATTCTGGATACACAAAAGAGTGGAATGCCTTATCTCTATGGAATCTGTGAAGGTCTTTTTCAGACATCTTTTACTTTGATTAGGGAAATTATATACTATAGTGATATCTGCTAATTTGGGGATTTGAGAAGGTCTTACCTTGGGAGATGTTAAATAGGAAAGGAATTAAATTAGAACTGCTGAGAATATAAAAGTTACAGGGAAGTAGATTTCAATTTATCTAGGTCATTTTAATTAGAATTGTCCTATAGTAGAATGGCTTATCTTTAGATAAGGTTATGAGTCCTCCAGCCCCATGCTCTGGATGATCAGCTATCAGGCATGTTGGGGGAGAAATTTCTAGCACTTATGAAGGCGTTGGAAGGTCAGACTAGATGACCTCTACAATGCCTTCTAAATCAAAGATGTTATAATGTTTATTCTGGGCATTAGTGTCCTCATCTACAAAATAAACGGACTAAGCTAAACAATCTTTTAGAAGCTTCTCAGCTCTAAAATTTCTAGATGTGCTTCTACCCAAGCTGCCATAATCTCCTCACTCAGCCAACATCCACTTGCATTCTGAACACACAATCAGAGGCACATTTAGGGACTGTAGAGAAGGGTGGATTATGGCCACGAATCATGCCCCTTCTCCAGGTCTACATTTGTCTAATTACCAGGACCTGTGAGATCTAGAATGGCCCAAAGGAAGTTCCAGACAGAGCCCTGAGGTTATTTATACCCAAGAGGCTCCTGGACTGATGGGGGAGTTAGCTACCCAAAAAAATTCCAAAGGAAAAATTGTATTTTGGACCAGCTCCAAACATCCAGGCCAGATTCAGCAGTAACCCCATCTTCATCTGTAGCAAGTTTCAGCCTAAGGGACTTGAGAATGAGTGTGAAAACAAATAAAAGACTGCCAGGCCTTTCTAGCCATGGCCTGGCAGTATACTGACCAGTCTGGACTGTTAACGCCATGATGGTATTCGTGCTTTGAAATGGAAACTGGATGAGGCCCTTTAAGGTCCCCTCAAACAGTGAGATTCTTCAAGTCTGTGTATTTGAAGTTATCATGGAATTTTTTTTTTTTTTTTTTTTTGAGATGGAGTTTTGCTCTTGTTGTCTAGGCTGGAATACAATGGCGCGATCTTGGCTCACCACAACCTCCGCCTCCCAGGTTCAAGCAATTCTTCTGTCTCAAACTTCCCGAGTATCTGGGATTACAGGCATACATCACCATGCCCACTAATTTTTGTATTTTTACTAGAGACAGGGTTTCTCCATGTTGGTCAGGCTGGTCTCGAACTCCTGACCTCAGCTGATCCGCCCACCTCAGCCTCCCATAGTGTTGGGATTACAGGCGTGAGCCACTGCACCCGGCCTATCATGGAATATTTTTATATATCATATTTGGTCAGTATAAAGTTAAAAAGAGACTCTGGGGCCAGGCACAGTGGCTCACACCTGTAATCCCAACACTTTGGGAGCTGAGACCAGAAGATTGCTTGAGCTCAGGAGTTCAAAACCAGCTTGGGCAACAAAGCAAGACCCTGTCTCTGCAAAAAAGTTTAAACATTAGCTGGGTGTGTGGTGCTATATGCCTACAGTCTCAGCTACTCGGGAAGCTGAGGTGGGAGGATCACTTGAACTCAGAAGGTTGAGGCTGCAGTGAGCTGTGATTGTGCCACTGCACTCCAGTCTGGGCAACAGAGACTCTGATATCCACCCTACTTTCTGAACTCTCATGACTCTGCTCCCAACAGCCTGGGGTGGGGTGGGGTGGGGTAGGATGAGGTGAGCTGGGGGTTAGAGGGTAGAAGAAAATACAACGGGAGGCATATCTGTGAGAGAAGGACGGATACACTCATCTGTGCCCCACACTCTTAATTCCTGTTATTACCAGGACAGAAGACAGATGACTGCTCATTCTGGCTATGTTTATTACTAGCTGTTCATGACAAATAAACAATGCTACATTTTGAGCCAAGGTCACTGATAACACCTGCAGATTTCTATGGTCATATCCAAAAAGCAAGCATATTTGAGCTATAGCAATAACCGTCACAACAGAAATGCTTCTCAAGGCAGTTCCTCTTTGAAACATACCCCCAAAATGCTGATCAGCAGTAGCAGGGGATGGAACATGTGGGGATGTTGCATGTGTGGCAATTAGGACTTCTGCTTTCACTTCAGCGTTTCCCACTGTTCTGTAGTTAACAGCACTTTGGATGGGGACATATGAGAAGAGGTTTACTCTCGAGTTACCTCTTTCAAGAGATACATTTCTTTACGTTAAAGAATATGGCTGGGTGTGGTGGCTCACACCTGTAATCCTAACACTTTAGGAGGCAGAGGCAGGAGGACTGCTTCAGCCCAGGAATTTGAAACCAGCCTGGGCAACAAAGTCAGACCTCATCTCTACTAAAAACAAAAAGATTAGCTGGGTGTGGTGGCACACGGCTGTAGTCCCAGCTACTTAGGGGGCTCAGGCAGGAGGATTGCTTGAGCCTTGGAGGTTGCAGAGAGCTATGGTCACACCACTGCACTCCAGCCTGGGTGACAAAGCCAGACCCTGTCTCAAAAAGAAGGCAACAAAAAAGAAAAAGAATATGCATTTCACCAGGTTTAAGAATTTCAGTTGGAAAGTCGAATAGTCATTTGACTTCAAAATGATAGACAATACATGGTCTTACTGTAATTTAAGTCTGTATATTAAAATGTTTAAAGTATGAATTTACTGTTGCATATAGCAGTCCTCATTACAATACAGCAACTACAAGGAAGAACACTTCATTATAGGCTTGTGCACCCACCCACTTCCTGTTGAAATACAGGGTGGGGCTGAACTAACAAATATAACCACTCTCTCTCTCCAAGCACAAGGAATGACAAATCCGTTTAGGTCACTAAAACAACGTCCAAAGGAGCTAGTAGGACAGAAATGGAACTCCTGCGGGTAGACACAGAAAGTATTTGACTGGGAAAACTGAGAAAAATAGATTACTTGTGATCTAAAAGAGATATTTCCAATTTAATAAAGGAATGACACACCAATTCTGTGCCTACATCCAATCAATGTAGGGATACTTCTTGTCTTGATAAGGCTTCAAGACAGTAGCTGAGGAAACAGAACTTCTACACTCCAGTATCTTACTCCTTGAGCACAAGGTACATCCATGAAGGACCATTCATTCACACCTGGTAATTCTGTCACTTTTTATTATCTTTTGGGGGCAATAGCACCTTTTGTTCTTACCTTTTTACACTTCAGGGTCTAATCATAGTTTTGTTCTTAAAACTAAAATTGGGGGAATCTCTTTAACCTTCAAAATTGGTTTCTTCTAGTATCAACTTTTTCATAGAAAACTGTCTTCTAAATGGCCAAAATTAGACTCTCTTTTTAGCAGGATCCATCTGGTTGTCCAAAAGAAAATACATTTAAACTATGAGTTGGAAACCTGGATTCTAGCTCTTAAGTCTAATGACGACAGGCAATCGGGGATAAAATTTCAATTCATCCCTCTAGTCCAGCTGTAAACTACACTAAAAAATGCTTGAAAGATGCTATATGAAACAGAGATTTTATATGCAAAGTATTCAGAGCTCTGAGGAAAAGATTTACCCGCATAAAGTATTTCTTATATCTCCATCTTGGCCCAATTCCCTGTTATGGAGCCACTTAAATGACACAGGATCTACAACGTGGTCACTGATGATTTTCAGTTACAAAGTTCATTTTACTTTCCCAATCTAATGCCAATTTCTAGTAAAACCCATATCACCAAAATTGTATGGTTTCAAATACTTCAAACTACCCATCTAAATGGGGTTTTACTTTGATTGGATAAATATAGATTACGAATAATTATACTCATAAATGGAGAAATCTTACCCTTTACCCCTAATAAGGTACCAGATTTCTTTCAGCCATTGTCATCAAGTGAACATTAAATTTACACAGGAGTTTAACATGAAAAACAACTAAGCTGTTCTGAAAAAACAACACCCACACACAAAACAAAAAAAGTATCAAACCTCAACAAATCAGTTCGCTAGATTACTAGATATATGTCAATAACTCACACAAGCCGCAATAAAATACCCTTCATATTCAAATGCTTCTTTTTAAATTTATAGCCAATGACAGAAGAGAGTGCTCTCCAATTAGTGGTACCCAGAAATTTGAGATAAGAGGACAGACACAAAATGCATTACCTCTCCAAGAACCTGGGAGAAAGCCAAACCTGGGCATGTATTCTCCTAGACAAACAGCCAAAAGTCCAATACACAGCCTGGTTTTATGGAAGGGTCTAACCCCATTTTACTATCCTACTCTGGGATGGAGAAGACGGGGCTAGACTGCAACCTCTCTTTCTCGGCTCTTGCAAGTTGCACTGAGTACTGTACTAGGTTAAACTTCCTTTGGACAAGATATTAGAGTACCCACTGGTGGATTAGCTACAGTGGCAGGTTTGAAAATGGAAGAGGAAGGAGATAATAAGAGCTGAATTGCACATCAGGCACTAAGTCTCAATTCATCTGGCTAGCTGTGTAACCATTTGTTTTAATTGTTACGATGCCTTACTTCTTATTTCAAGCTTCTCTTTGCAGTAACTGCACCCTCTCTGGGATGGAAAGACCAAAAAAGAAACCAACTTTACACAACTGAGAAAGGCCAGGGAAAACAAGGTTGCAGAGCAACAACAAAAAGAAAATTCAGCAAAATGTTCTGTTGACACTTCAGGGCAATACACAAACACGCCGTGTGTTCATGGAGCAGGCAGAAGCAGCAGTCCTGAGATGTGACTATTAATACACCAACTTAAGTGAGGAGAGAGACCTAGCAATCTCAACTACATGTGACACAGGGAGTGGAACTATGGAGCAAACTGCCATGCAATTCCATATGAACTATTCAATAGCCAGCTGTAACAAGAATTCATTCCTGAAAAAGTGTCACACACATATCTGTCACTAATGGCCAAGCCACCAAGTGACTAAGAGTCAGCAGCAAAGGGCAGCTGTACATCTCTCACAATGTTTAGTCAGCACTCAAAGCATGAGATTTACAAGCTAAAGTCCTTGAGCAGAGGGAAAAATAAGTATCTGTTCTTTCACTTCTAACCTCAGTTTACCATGAAGTTGCCAAAGCCCTAAAAATCTAGTAAGCAGTGGGGCAGAGCAAGAGCATGAACATTAAGAGACACAGGTGTGGGTTTCACTCCACCACTGCCACATTTTATAGCTTTGGAACCTTGGCAAGCAGTCTAATCTCTCAGTCTATTTCCTAGCCTGTTAAATAATTATCATGACCCCTCGTCTGTAAAATTATTGTGAAGAAAAAGGAAATAATGCATTTATAAAATGTTTAGCACAGTGCCTGGCACAGAATAATTAAAACAACAGTAGTAGTAATAGTAGTATCATGGTAGTGGTGGTGGTAGTAGTAGTAGCAGTAGAATGATTAACATCTATCTAGCACATACACTGTTCTAAATGTTTTATATATGGTTCTCTTAACCATTATACAATACTGTCTTAATAAGCTTCAGGTCGTATTAATGGTTAACTACTAATTATAGTGTTCTTATCAGTCACTGAATATTTATCAAGAAGACACTAAAAGACACAAAGAAGTATAAAATCTCTTCCTTGACTCCAGGAGCTTATAATTTAGTTGAGGAGGGAGAAAGAAGACCACAGTTAAGTAATAATACAGCAAATAAATAGAAGTTCAATTATGACAATAGAAAGGATGAAAGGATCACTGTGAACTGAAAGGACTGAACAGATTCCTTGGAACCTTAAAGATCTGAACTGGGGCTGGGTGCAGTGGCTCATGCCTGTAATCCCAGCACTTTGGGAGGCCGAGGTGGAGGATCAGTTGAGCCCAGGAGGTCGAGATTAGCCTAGGCAACATGGTAAGACCTTGTCTCTACAAAAAAACTTAAAAGTTAGTCGGCCGGGCGCGGTGGCTCAAGCCTGTAATCCCAGCACTTTGGGAGGCCGAGACGGGCGGATCACAAGGTCAGGAGATCGAGACCATCCTGGCTAACACAGTGAAACCCCGTCTCTACTAAAAAATACAAAAAACTAGCTGGGCGAGGTGGCGGGCGCCTGTAGTCCCAGGTACTCGGGAGGCTGAGGCAGGAGAATGGCGTGAACCCAGGAGGCAGAGCTTGCAGTGAGCTGAGATCCGGCCACTGCACTCCAGCCTAGGCAAGAGAGCCAGACTCCGCCTCAAAAAAAAAAAAAAAAAAAAAAAAGTTAGCCAAGTGTGGTGGTACACACCTGTAGTCCCATCTACTTGAGAAGCTAAGACAGGAGAATCACTTTAAGCGGGAGGTTGAAGCTGCAATGAGCCAAGATCCATGCCACTGCCTTCCAGCCTTTGGGACAGAGTAAGACTCTGTCTCAAAAAATCAAAACAAAACAAAACAAAACCCAAAACCCAAGATCTGAACTGGGTAGAATTTGGATGTAAAAAACAGAGGGAAAGGTTCTTCAAGGAGATCTAATATGATAAACAGAAGTCTTGAACTTTACCACTAGCATTAATGGAAAAGTTACAATTCCAACGGGTTTCTACCATATTTCATCAAATTTAGGATGCCACTGATTGAAAGAGGCATTACGATTCAAGAGATGTTAAAATGGGGTGGGTATGGTGGCTCATGCCTGTAATCCCAGTACTTTGGGAGGCCAAGGAGAGTGGATTGCTTGAGCTCAGGCTTTTTAGACCAGTTTGGGCAATGTGGAGAAATACCATCTCTACAAAAAATACAAAAATTAGCTGAATGCAGTGGCGTGCAGCTGTAGTCTCAGCTACTCAGGAGGCTGATATGGGAGGATCACTTTAGCCCAGGAGGTCAAGGCTGCAGTGAGCAGTGATCGCACTCCAGCCTGGTAACAGAGTGAGACCCTGTCTCAAAAAAAAAGCGATGTTAAAATGTGAGGAAAAAATGCATACCTCAAGTCAATGAAATATAAACATATTATTTTAGCGATAAGGTCTCATCATGTTACCTAGGCTGAAATTTAGTGGCTATTCACAGGCACAATCATAGTGCACCGAAGCCATGAACTCCTGAGCTCAAGCAATCCTCCGGCTTCAGAAGGTGGACAAGGTGGTCTTTAAAAAATCTAACACTAAAATGCATTCTATAACTCAGACTTACAAGAGAATACAGTTATGTACCACATAACAACGTTTCAGTCAATGATGGACCACCTATATGACAGAGGTCCCATAAGATCATAACACTTTTTTTTTTTTTTTTGAGATGGGGTTTCACTCGTCACCCAGGCGGGAGTGCAGTGGCACAATCTCAGCTCACTGCAGTCTCCCCTTCCTGGGCTCCAGCTATCCTCCCACCTCAGTCTCCCGAGTAGCTGGGACCACAGGCACGTGCCACCACGCTCGGCTAATTTTTTGTATTTGTGGTAGAAATGGGGTTTCACCATGTTGCCCAGGGTGGTCTCGAATTCCTGAGCTCAAGTGATCTGCTCACCTCAGCCTCTCAAAGTGCTGGGATTACAGGAGTGAGCCACCGCACCCAGCCCCTTTTCTAGGTTTAGGTATGTTTGGATATACAAATACATACTGGCTGGGAATGGTGGCTCATGACTGTAATCCCAGTACTTTGGGAGGCCAAGGTGGAGGGATCACTTGAGCCCAGGATGTTGAGACCAGCCTGGGCAAAATGACAAGGACCTGTCTCTATAAAAAATGAAAAACACAGCCAGGCACGGTGGCTCACACCTGTAATCCCAGCACTTTGGAAGGCCGAGGCGGGCGGATCACTTGAGGTCAGGAGTTCGAGACCAGCTTGGCCAACAGGGTGAAACTCTGTCTCTACTAAAAATACAAAAATTAGCTGGGCGTGGTAGCACACGCCTGTAGTCCCAGCTACTCAGGAGGCTGAGGCATGAGAATCACTTGAACCCAGGAGGCGAAGGTTGCAGTGAGCCAAGATTGTGCCACTGCACTCTAGCCTGGCAACAGAGCGAGACTCCGTCTCAAAAAAAAAAAAGAAAAAAAAAAAAAGAAAAGAAAAACTCAGCTGAGTGCAGTGGTGTGCACTTGTAGTCCCAGCTACAAAGGAGACTAAGGCAAAAGGATTCCTTAAGCCCAGGAGTTTCAGGCTGTGGTGAGCCATGACTGATTGCTCTACTGCACTCCAGCCTAGGCAAAAAAAATGAGACTTCATCTCTAAAAAAAAATAGTAAATAAAATAAATAATCAATATAACCAGCCTGGGCAACATAGAAAGACCCTATCTTTACAAAGAAATTTTAAAATTTGTTGGATCCCATAAACATATACAACTACTATGTACCTACAAAGTTAAAAACTAAAAATAAAGGCCGGCGCAGTGACTCACACCTGTAATCCCAGGATTTTGGGAGGCCGAGGTGGGCGGATCACAAGGTCAGGAGTTCAAGACCAGCCTGGCCAATATGGTGAGACCTCGTCTCTACTAAAAATACAAAGCCGGGCCTGGTGGCATGCACCTGTAGTCCCAGCTACTCGGGAGGCTGAGGCAAAAGAATCGCTTGAACCCAGGAGGTGGAGGCTGCAGTGAACCGAGATTGTGCCACTGCACTCCAGCCTGGGAGACAGAGCGAGCGAGATTCCATCTCAAAAAAAAAAAAAACCAAAATAATAATAATAATAATGAAAATAGGCTGGGCATGGTGGCTCATGCCTGTAATCCCAGCACTCTGGGAGGCTGAGATGGGCAGATTGCTTGAGCCCAGGAGTTTGAGACCACCCTGGGTAAACCTCATCTCTATGAAAAACATAAAAAATTAGCCACAGGGCCGGGCCTGGTGGCTCACACCTGTAATCCCAGCACTGTTGGGGGTCGAGGTGGGCAGATCACGAAGTCAGGAGTTCGCGACCAGCCTGACCAACATGGTGAAACCCATCTCTACTAAAACACAAAAACTAGCTGGGTGTGGTGGCAGATGCCTGTAATCCCAGCTACGTGGGAGGCGAGGCAGGAGAATCGCTTGAACCTGGGAGGAGGAGGCTGCAGTGAGCCAAGATCATGCCACTACACTCCAGCCTGGGCAACAAGAGCAAAACTCCACCTCAAAAAAAAAAAAAAAAAATTAATATAGCTTGGTAAATCCAGAAGAATGTCCAGACAAAGAGAGCAAGGATTTCTTGAGCCACTAGCTATATAACCTTAGGGTAGTTAATCTCTCGGAGCCTCATCCGTAAAATGGGGAAAATACAAACTACCTTATACTATAGTTTTATTTATTTATTTATTTATTTAGAGACGGAGTTTCACTCTTTCGCCCAGGTTGGAGTACAGTGGGGGCGATCTTGGCTCACTGCAACCTCCACCTTCTGGGTTCAAGCAATTCTCCTGCCTCAGCCTCAAGAGTAGCTGGGATTACAGGCACCCACCACCATGCCTAGCTAATTTTTGTATTTTTAGTAGAGACAGGGTTTCACCATGTTGGCCAGGCTGGTCTCGAACTCCTGACCTTGTGATCTGCCCACCTTGGCCTCCCACAGTGCTGGGATTACAGGAGTGAGCCACCACGCCTGGCCTTAGTTATTTTTACTTTTTTGAGACAGGGTCTGGCTCGGTCACCCATGCTGGAGTGCAGTGGTGTGAATGTGGCTCATGCAGCCTCAGTCTCCTGGGCTCAAGTAATCCTCCCACCTCAGCCTCCAGAGTAGCTGGGGCTAGAAGCCTGCAGCATCATGCCCAGCTAATGTTTTAGTTTTTATAGGAACAGGGTCTTACTATGTTGCCCTGGTTAGTCTCAAACTCCTGAACTCAAGTGATCCTCCCACCTCAGTCTCCCAAACTGCTAGGATTACAGGCATAAACCATCACGGCCAACTTAGGATAGTTCTAAGGATAAGATGAGATAACATATGTAAGCATTCCAGAGGGGTACCCAGCACCCAGTAGGTATTCAGTAACTGATAGCTCTCATTATTACTAACTCGAAGGAATGATGAGTTTATATGGACGTACCTCCTAGTAATGAAATAATCTGAAGAGAACAGGTCAAATTAAACAACAATGAGCATTACACAAAGGTGTTCCTAAATGGTCCTCTTTTATTTGGTTTCAGTGGAGGCCAAGAAGTAGGTGGGCCTCTTACCTTCTGAGACAGGCTCTTCAGGAATATGGAGACAAATACTGAAAAAGATGGATGGCTTCTGCTTACATTATACCTATTTTAAGGATTACAACAAAGGGTATCAGTCTTCCAAATCACAGTCAAGAGTCAATCCAGTATTTTCACTTTATGTACTTTGAAGGCAAAACATTCTTCAAGAGACTATTATCTGGATTGTGGTATTTCTTTATAAAAACACACAAAAAACCTTTCATCTTAAAAGCCTGAGGTGAGTGTCACCACTTCTAAGAAGCCTTCCTTGACTCTTCTAGTCTAAAGTCATTTTCCTCTCTCCAAGTGTCAATGAGGTATGCTGAACCTCTTTTATAGCAGTCACTACAGTCTGTTTTATAGCATAGATTTTTGGTGTATACAACTCTTCGAGTACAGGAATTGAAAAACAAAGTATCTTCAAACCTAACATAAAGCAGTAGTAGCAACAGCAACTATCTGGTGACAAAGTAAGATTCTTAAAATTTCTTTTCATCCTATAGTGTCTGCTCAATAAATACCTGTTAAATTCCTAAAATGTACCAGATATTTATTCACATTTTCTTGAATATTTCTAATCCTCCAAACAATTTTCCAAGGTAAGTAGTAGTAGTTCGATTTTACAGATTAGAAAACTAAAACCCAGAGTGATTCATAACTTTATGAAAGTCACACAGATAGCTTTCAAACCCACATCCAACTGTGTCCCAACTTCATGTTCTTTCCATGACACCACACTGACTCTACACAAAACACCCAAACTAAGAAGTTAGACAAATATGCCTAGACTTCTCATCTTTATACACAAGTGCCATCAAATTCCAGACTACTTTATTTCCCATGGAAAAAAGACTGCATGATAACACAAGAAACCCTTCCTATTTACCCTAAAACTGAAATGGTTTTAATGAGTAAAACATACTGCTTTCCCTCTCTGCACCCAGTTTTAGCCAGATGCTCAGGGGCTTCACATCTTTCCTTTAAACAACATAAACACAGGCTTATTTAAAATCCCAGCCTCAGATAACATGTGCAGATGCTACTGCTTTTCAAACTCCTGTTTTCAAACAGCTAGGCATTAGGGGTTCCAACACTTCTGACAGGTTACTTTTATCTGCAGGGTCTCTGAGAATCACTTTAAGTTTCATTCTCTGTTTAGCTCATCAAATCTTCTCATCAGGGACTTTTTTTTTTTTTTTTTTTAAGCACCTAATCTTTCATCTTCTTTTACAATGAACTAAAATGCTCCTACGGGTAATTCTTAACCTGTATATGTGTATTTTAATATAATATTCTTCTGACTCTTTTTCTAAAAAGCACAGTTGTTTTTCCTATTTAGCCCAAACTAAGATAATTACATCAGAAGTGAGTTATCTCCCATCTATTTCTGCATGTAGGGAATACTGAAAAGATGAGTCTTTTTTTAATTATTAAATGTAAATAGCTCATTAAATATAATCCAATTACTTTAATTGTAAAAAGGAAGTAATTACAATATGTACATGTATTCTTGCCTAGATTTAATATCTTAAATTAATCTTTTCGGCATTAGTATTTTAAATTAACCTTTGACATTAGAAAAATGCAAGAAACTGATATTTCTTTCAAAATATATATAAAGCTGTTCTTTATGGATTTTTGTTGTGATTTCACCTACAAACAATTTTACAGGAACCGCAAAGAGGGTCAATTAAATACCACCTGCCCAAACTGAACTGCTATTTCTTGTCTGCTATAAATCATGTTAAAGGGTCTGTTTTAAATTCTAATGCTTGGCCGGGCCTGGTGGCTCAAGCCTGTAATCCCAGCACTTTGGGAGGCCGAGGCAGGCGGATCACAAGGTCGGTCGGGACCATCCTGGCAGGCTAACTGCGGTGAAACCCGTCTCTACTAAAATACAAAAAACTAGCGGGCCCGAGGGTGGCTGAGCCTGTAGTCAGGTACTTTCGGGAGGCTGAGGCAGGAGAATGCGTAAACCAGGTGAGGCTTGCAGTGAGCTGAGATCTGGCCACTGCACTCCAGCCTGGGCGACAGAGCGAGACTCCATCTCAAAAAATAAATAAATAAATAAATAAATAAATAAATAAATAAATAAATTCTAATGCTTTAGTGGGACAAGAAGCCTAGAGATGAATTCTATCGCATTCCAATAATCACAAAAGCTTCACTTGTAAAGACAACTCCAAGACAAAATTTGTTAGAAGAAACGCCTATAATCCCAACCAGCATTTTGGGAGGCTAAGGCAGGTGGATCACTTGAGCCCAAGAGTTGGAGGCCAGCCTGGGTAACATGGCAAAACCCCATCTCCACAAAAAACACAAAAATTAGCCAGGTGTGGTGGCGCACACAGGTAGTCCCAGCTACTCAAGAGACTGGGGTGGGTGGATCGCTTGAGCCTGGGAGGTGGAGATTGCAGTGTGCCAAGATTGTGCCACCACACTCCAGCCTGGGTGACAGGGTGACAGCCTGTCTCAAAAAAAAGAAAAAAAGAAGAAGACTGTCTCTGGTACAGTAGCCGAAACTTTCCATTACCTAATTGTTATTCTGTTACTATCAGTCATAGCTCCCTGGGACCACCCTTGAGTATTCTTCTTGCTCTCTGGTCTCTAGCCCCTGGAGTATGCTGTTATAACATTTTCCCTCAGCGGACTTCTGGTTCTTCCATTTTTACTTTCTTAGTGACCAATGGTAAATAAATTGCATAGCTAAATCTCTATAAACTGCCTTGAAAATGGGCTTTGACACCGTCTATACACCGAAGAATGTCTTCTAGAATGCAGGGAAGAAGCTTATATAAATGAGAAATTAAGAAGATGGACCTTTCCTATCAAAATCTACTAATGAGTATTATTTTAAGATATGAATATGTATTTAGAAAAATAAAATTATATTTACATTAACACAGAACTTTTTCCAAAATTCAGAAAAGGCAAGAGCGGTATGAATAGATAAGCTGTGAAGGTAGCAATGGGCCATGTTTGTACAGCAGTTTCCCTCCAAATTAGAAGAGTTCTATTTAAAGTACTAAGACGTATCATGTGTTTTCAGCAACTCTTAAGGATTTCAATGAAATAGATTTTTCCCATTCAGATCTTATATTAATGAGCCAAAGGTGTATCTCTGCCTCACTGATACCATTTGGCAAAACAAATTAATGAAAGGCATGAGGCTGGCTGTGATTAATTCCTTTGGTTGTTCAGATTATATCTATGTTGCGGCAGCTCCTGACTACGTAAGGCACTGGTTTCTGCAGTCATCCAGCCTAACGACGGAAAGTTATTTTATGATCCAAAAAGACAGTGACATAGGTTACTGCAGGTTCCCTCATCTCAAACACTAATGGATTCCGAACAGTTACCAAAGTTTAGCTGAAGGAATGGAGCCTGATACCTGATGATGATCACAGTGCTCCAGAAGGACAGCACCATTAAAAGAAAATAAGAAGTAATTCCACAGGTAAAAGGTATACCAGCATCTAAAACTAAGTCCCTTGCAAAATTTAAACGATTCAAGTTTGATCTTGGTAACACTGGTATTTTGTACAAAATATATCTTATTAGGCCAGCCCTTGAAATTTAAAAAGGTGTCTTTAAATGCCTGCTGACCTAAAATTGCCATGTTCTATGCTTTAAAGGGATTGCTTTTCTAAAGAAGGACAATATGATGCCAGATTCTGTTCAATGGAGATCAGAATACTATTTGGTGAACCTATTCTGCATCTGTGGAAGTAAAAGAGTAAGACTGGCTCACACACCCCGAGGGAGGATGGTATTTATATGGGCTCTCCCTCTGACCTCTTGGCAGCAAATGTAAGAAAGTCCTTTTCTGAGCCTTAGGGGCGGGACCAGGACTTTGAACTACCCATTCAAACAGGGTTACAATTCCCCTCCTCCATAATTAAGTTCCTTTCCCATTCTCCGTGCATGCATGAATTGCAGTGACATTGACATGGGGGCTTGACATTAGTCTTTGAAGGTCATTTAAATCCTCCTCTTTCCAAACTGCCTTAAAAGCAATGTATCATCCATTCCACAATGCCTGAGTGTAGGGTTTGACTAGATCGTACTCAAAGCAGAATCACCTGAAGAATAAAAAGAGAGTTCCAAATTTGGGCATCATAAAAATAACAAATCAAAGAAATGAAAAGTGATAAAACTCATTTACTCAAAAGACAATAGTAAGAGAAACACTAACACCGAACATTGGATGAATGGAAACACTTCTACTGACAATCCCGTTTATCTAGGAAAGTAGAAAAGGTCATCCACTGGCCAGGCACAATAGCTCACAGCTGTAATCCCAGCACTTTGGGAGGCCGAGGTGAGTAGATCTCGAAGTCAGGAGTTCAAGACCAGCCTGGCCAACATGGTGAAATGCCATCTCTACTCTAATTAGTCAGGTGCAGTGGTGCATGCCCATAGTCCCAGCTACTCAGAAGGCTGAGGCAGGAGAATTGCTTGAACCCGAGAGGCAGAGGTAGCAGTGAGCCAAGATCACACCACTGTGTTCCCACTTAGGTGACAAGAGAGAGACCTCATCTCAAAAAAAAAAAAAAAAAAAAAAGCACAGGCATCCACAATATAGCCCTTTATATGGCTCCGGTTTCATCTCCTGTCACATTCTCATACACATATACCTTTCTTTGCAGTCCTACAGACCTTCCCATCACTCCCCACTGTACCATGTTCTCTCTTACCTCCATACCTTTGCTCAAGTTTGACCACCCACCACAATTCCCACCAGCCTATAAGGTATTCCAAGTCTGAGCTCAAGCAAAACACCTCTTGATGGGCCTTGCCCCAAAGGAAGTTGGTGTCCCCTCTTCCACATGCCATAATGGTTCTCTAAATGTCCATAACACGTTGTCCATGTCTGTACCATCACACGGGATTAAAATGAGTGGTTTTTTTACTTGCTCTCTCACTAGACTGTGAGTTCTCTGAGGATGCTGCTATGAGTCATCTCTTAGTGCCTACCACCACGCTAGGTACTAAGAGAATGGTCAATAAATGTTTATCAAGGCCAGGTGCAGTGGCACACGCCAATAATCCCAGCACTTTGGGAGGCCAAGGAGGGCCGATCACTTGAGGTCAGGAGTTCGAGACCAGCCTGGCCAACATGGTGAAACCCCATCTCTACTAAAAATACAAAACTTAGCTGGGCATGGTGGCGCGTGCCACTAGTTCCAACTATTTGGGTGGTTGAAGCAGGAGAATCGCTTGAACCCAGGAGGCAGAGGCTGCAGTGAGCTGAGATCGGACCACTGCACTCCAGCCTGGGCAACAGAGCGAGACTCCATCTCAAAAAAAAAAAAAAATGTTTATCAAATGAATGAAGCCATAGTTGGTTCTCTTGCTTTGGCTCTCACAAAGATAAGGATAAAGAGGGTGTCTGGACCTCCAGTCTCATAGCACTGCTTCCTGAGAGAAGATAACCCAAGTTCAACCTTTGTTTTAGAAATAGATTCCTGGTATCCCACCAGGTCGCGAGACAGGATCTACATTTACCCCTCAAACTCAAGGGTCCAATCTGGGACAGAGCAGAGAAAGAAGTGAAAAACTATTGGCTGGGTATGGTGGCTCACGCCTGTAATCCCAGCACTTTGGGAGGCTGAGGCGGGCAGATCGCCTGAGGTCGGGAGTTCGAGACCAGCCTGGCCAGCATGGTGAAACCCCATCTCTACTAAAAATACAAAAATTAGCCAGGCGTGGTGGCAGGTGCCTGTAATCCCAGCTACTCGGGAAGCTGAGGCAGGAGAATCGCTTGAACCCGGGAGGTAGACGTTGCAGTGAGTGGAGATCACACCATTGCACTCCAGCCTGGGCAACAGAGCAAGACTCCGTCTCAAAAAAAAAAAAAAAAATTAGAGACCAAGACTACCCTGATCAACATGAGCTGTCTGCCATAATCATCTCATTCTTGTACCTCAAAGCTCTTACTCCCTAATGTAAAGAAAGAAAAATGATAGTTATCAGCCAAGGGAGAGAAATTTCCAAAAAGGCTAAGGAATGTCAGAATAAGTCATGAAAATTAACACACGTCCAAAGAAATACAGGGTGTTTTAAACTTCCCAGGTACTTGGCCTAAAATGTTAATAAGACCCTGAATCTCCCAAACCAGCTTCTTGTTTTCCTCTCCTCAATACTTTTCTCCCACCCATCTACCCACCAAGCTGTCTGCCTTTCTTTTATCCCCCTCCCCACCTTTTTTTTTTTTTTTTTGAGACGGAGTCTCGCTCTGCTGCCCAGGCTGGAGTGCAGTGGCCAGATCTCAGCTCACGGCAAGCTCCACCTCCCGGGTTTATGCCATTCTCCTGCCTCAGCCTCCCAAGTAACTGGGACTACAGGTGCCCGCCACCTCGCCCGGCTAGCTTTTTGTTATTTATTTTTTTTTTTAGTAGAGACGAGGTTTCACCGTGTTAGCCAGGATGGTCTCAATCTCCTGACCTCGTGATCCGCCCGTCTCGGCCTCCCAAAGTGCTGGGATTACAGGCTTGAGCCACCGCGCTGGCCCCCCATCCTTTTTTTTGAGACAGAGTTTCACTCTTGTTGCCCAGGCAAAGGCGCAATCTCAGCTCACCGCAACCTCCGCCTCCCGGGTTCAAGCGATTCTTCTGCCTCAGCCTCCTGAGTAGCTGAGATTACAGGCATGCGCCACCATGCCCAGCTAATTTTGTATTTTTAGTAGAGATGGGGTTTCTCCATGTTGCCCAGGCTGGTCTCGAACTCCTGACCTCAGGTGATCTGCCCGCCTTGGCCTCCCAAAGTGCTGGGATTATAGGTGTGAGCCATCGCACCCAGCCTCCCCCTCCCTTCTTTTCTGTTCCCTTCCCTTCTCCTCCCTTCCCTTCCTTCTTCGTTTCTTTCCTCAATAAATATGAGTAGACCTGATGAAAATCTGGCACACAAATGACAACTATAAAATATATATGGAGCCAAGCATGGTGTCTCACACCTGTAATCTCAACACTTTGGGAGGCCAAGGCAGGAGGATCACTTGAGCTCAGGAATTTGAGGCCAGCCTAAGCAACATAGTGAGATCCCATCTCTTAAAAAGAAAAAAAGAAAAAAAAAGCATGCATACATATTGTCTTTGTATAAAGTAATACACAGCCGGGCGCGGTGGCTCAAGCCTGTAATCCCAGCACTTTGGGAGGCCGAGACGGGTGGATCACGAGGTCAGGAGATCGAGACCATCCTGGCGAACACGGTGAAACCCCGTCTCTACTAAAAAAAAAATACAAAAAACTAGCCGGGCGCGGTGGCGGGCGCCTGTAGTCCCAGCTACTCGGGAGGCTGAGGCAGGAGAATGGCGGGAACCCGGGAGGCGGAGCTTGCAGTGAGCTGAGATCGGGCCACTGCACTCCAGCCTGGGCGGCAGAGCGAGACTCCGTCTCAAAAAAAAAATAAAATAAAATAAAATAAAAAAAAATAAAGTAATACACAATTATTTGTTCATTCAATGAAACTTATATACCAGGCACTGTGACATACACTTAGGATATTAATTTAATACTTCCTCTGCTCTCAGAGAGTGTGCAAGCTCCTGGAGATATAAATAAAGGGGACAATAATACTCTGGTAAGCGTGACTACAAATATTAAGTTCAAAGTATAATGGAAATATCCAGCTCAAGCTGGGGCAAAGGGGGGGGGGGTCAGTTAAGAAAAGGTAAAGGACAAATAAGCCTAGTTAAGAACTTCCAGGTGGAGGAAGTAGCATATGCAGAGGCAAAAACCGTGTTCCAGGAACAGCAAATGGCTTATGTGGCTGAAGTGCAGGAAGTCATGAGTGATGAGGCTAATAAGGCAGACAGAAGCGGAGGCACAGAGAGCCTTGTATGCCGGGTTACAGCACTTACAGAGTGTGCTGAAAGCTATAGGGAGCTATTTAAGATTGAGGCCAGAGAGTGACATGATCAGATTTGCATTTAGAAAGCACTCTCTGGCAGCAGTATGGAAAATGTACTACATGAGGGAGTGAAAGACTGAGGTAGAAGTCCAAGTAGAAGTGAAACCCCGTCTCTACTAAAAATACAAAAAAAAAATTAGCCGGGCGCAGTGGCAGGTGCCTGTAGTCCCAGCTACTCAGGAGGCTGAGGCAGGAGAATGGCCTGAACCCGGGAGGCAGAGCTTGCAGTTAGCCGAGGTCGAGATCGCGCCACTGCACTCCAGCCTGGGCTATAGAGCGAGACTCTGTCTCAAAAAAAAAAAAAAAAAAAAAAAAAAAAAAAGCAGTCCAAGTAGAAGCACTTCTAATTGGCAGAATCTACAGAATGGGAGAGTTGCAAAACAGGATGATAGAAAGTGTGCTATACTGGGTTTGAAAGACCAGGTACACTTTCTTCCTTGAACAATTAAATTACAGTAGTCACCCCTTATCGTCAGAGCATAGTTCCAATACCCTCAGATGATGCCTAAAACCACAGATAGTACTAAACTCTGTATTTTTTTCCTATACATACATACTTATGATAAAGCTTAATTTATAAATCAGGCACAATAAGAGATTAAGAACAGTAACAGAACAATTATAGTAACATATTGTAGTAAAAGTTAAGTGAATGTGGTCTCTCAAAACATCTTACTGCACTGTATTCACCTGCTTTTGAACCAGAGTGGAACACAGGTAATTGAAACTGGATAAGGCGGGACCACTGTATTTAATCTCTCTGAGCCTCAGTTTTTACTTTCTGAAAAATGTGTTTATTTGCAAAAGAAGAACTAGGGAGAACACTAGGCTAGATCAAGTGTCACCAATCTTTTCTTTTTCTTTTTTTTTGAGACGGAGTCTCGCTCTGTTGCCCAGGCTGGAGTGCGGTGGCGTGATCTCGGCTCACTGCAAGCTCCGCCTCCCGGGTTCACGCCATTCTCCTGCCTCAGCCTCCCAGTAGCTGGGACTACAGACGCCCACCACCACGCCCGGCTAATTTTTTGTATTTTTAGTAGAGACGGGGTTTCACCGTGTTAGCCAGGATGGTCTCGATCTCCTGACCTCGTGATCCACCCGCCTCGGCCTCCCAAAGTGCTGGGATTACAGGCATGAGCCACCGCACCCGGCCCACCAATCTTTTCTTAATGCTTTAACATTATTTAGAGATATAGTTTTTTTAAAAAATAGGCCGGATGCAGGCCGGGCACAGTGGAGGCCAAGGCGGGTGGATCACGAGGTCAAGAGATGGAGACCATCCTGGCCAACATGGTGAAACCCCGTCTCTACTAAAAATACAAAAATTAGCTGGGCTTGGTGGCACGTGCCTGTAGTCCCAGCTACTAGGGAAGCTGAGGCAAGAGAATCGCTTGAACCAGGGAGGTAGAGGTTGCAGTGAGCCAAGATCGTGCCACTGCACTCCAACCTGGTGACAGAGTGAGACTCTGTCAATAAATAAATAGGCTGGACGTGGTGGCTCATGCCTGTAATCCCAGCACTTTGGGAGGCTGAGGTGGGTGGATCACCTGAGGTCAGGAGTTTGAGACCAGCCTGGCCAACATGGTGAAACCCCATCTCTACTAAAAATACAAAAAATTACTCAGGCATGGTGTCACACAACTGTAGTCTCAGCTACTTGGCAGGCTGAGACAGAATTGCTTGAACCCAGGAGGCAGTTTGCAGTGAGCTGAGATCGCACCACTGCACTTCAGCCTGAGTGACAGAGTGGGATTCCATCTCAAAAAATAAAAATTAAAATTAAAATTAAAAAAATTAAAAATATATGAAAGAGGCCGGGCGCGGTGGCTCAAGCCTGTAATTCCAGCACTTTGGGAGGCCGAGACGGGTGGATCACGAGGTCAGGAGATCGAGACCATCCTGGCTAACACGGTGAAACCCCGTCTCTACTAAAAAAATACAAAAAAATTAGCCGGGCGAGGTGGCGGGCGCCTGTAGTCCCAGCTACTCGGGAGGCTGAGGCAGGAGAATGGTGGGAACCCGGGAGGCGGAGCTTGCAGTGAGCCGAGATCTCGCCACTGCACTCCAGCCCGGGCGACAGAGCGAGACTCCATCTCAAAAAAAAAAAATATATATATATATGAAAGAATCATGATATAACAAATGCCAGTTTATCTATTACCCAGTTTAAGAAGAATATTGCTGGGAGCAGCAGCTCACGCCTGTAATCCCAGCACTTTGGGAGGCTGAGGTAGATGGATCACCTGAGGTCAGGAGTTTGAGACCAGCCTGGCCAAAATGGCGAAACCCCATCTTCGCTAAAATTATAAAAATTAGCCAGGTGTGGTGGTGGGTGCCTGTAATCCCAGCTACTCGGGAGGCTGAGGCAAGAGAATTGCTTGAACCCAGGAGGCGGAGGTTGCAGTGAGTGGAGATCACGCCACTGCATTCCAGCCTGGGTGACAGAGTGAGACTCTGTCTCAAAAAAAAAAAAAAAAAAAGGGCCAGGCACGGTCCCAGCACTTTGGGAGGCCAACGTAGGAGGATCACCTGAAGTCAGGAGTTCGAGACCAGCCTGGCCAACATGGTGAAACCCCGTCTCTACTAAAAATACAAAAACTAGCCGGGCATGGTGGTGCATACCTGTAATCCCAGCTACTGGGGGGCTGAGGCAGGAGGATGCTTGAACCTGAGAGGTGGAGGATGCAGTGAGCCAGGATCATGCCACTGCACTCCAGCCTGGGCAACAGAGCAAGGCTCCATCTCAAAAAAAAAAAAAAAAAGAGAGAGAGAATATTACTATCAGCCTTAAAGCCCCCTGCACACTCTCCCAAAGCCATCACCTTTCTTTATCCTGAAATATCTTAAATGTGTGTGTTTACCATTTCCTTTTCTTTATAGTTTTATCACATTTCTATCTCTAAATGTTATATTGTTTAGTCTCACATTCTAGAACTTCATATGACTCTAAAATTTTCTTTTCTTTCATTTTAAAGATACAGGCTCTCACTCTGTTGCCCAGACTGGAGTGCAGTGCATGATCACAGCTCTTTGTAACTTGTAACTCCTGGGCTCAGGCAATCCTCCTGCTTCGGCCTCCTAAGTAGCTGGGACCATAAGCATGTGCCACCACACCCAACTAATTTTCTTTTTTCTTTTTTTTGAGACTGTTGTCCTGTTGTTCAGGGTAGAGTGCAGTGGTACAATTACAGATCACTGCAGCCTCAAACTCCTGGGCTCAAGTGATCCTCCCAAGTAGCTGGAGTCATAGGCATGCACCACCAATGCCCAGATAATTTTAAAATTTTTTGTAGAGACAGGGTCTTCTTATATTGTCCAGGGTAGTCTCAAACTTCCGGGCTCAAGGAATCCTCCTGCTTTGGCCTCCCAAAATGCTGGGATTACAGGCATAAGCTACTGTGCCCAGCCACTTTTAAAATTTTTTTGTAGAGACAGTGTCTCACTATGTTGCCTAGGCTGGTCTTGACCTGATTTTTTTATTTCTAATATTAACATATATACCCTTCTGCAACATTTTCTACTCTAAAATTTGTTCTTGAGATTAATTTATGTTACTATAGCTGCAGTTTACTCACTTTCACTGTTATATAGTATTCTATTATAGGAACATATCATGATTTACTTATCCAATCTCAAGTTGATCGACACTGGGATTTTTTCTCCCACTTGAATTTTTTGTTAGTTTGTTTTGCTATTGTCAATGGTGTTTATATGGATGTTTTTGTGCATGTCTCCTGGTCCACATATGTAAGAGTTCTTTAGGGTAGATACCCCGGAGTGGGATTTCTGGGTCACAGGACATATACATCTTTAATTATGAGACAATACCAAATTGTTCTTCCAAAATGGTTGTGCTCATTTACACTTCTGCTTGCAAAGTTCTAGTTAGTTCACATCCTTCCCAATATTTTTTGTCAGACTTTAATTTTTACCAATCTGATGAACATAAAACCAATAAATCACTGCAGTTTTAATTTGCATTCCTCCAATTACTGATGAGGCTGAGCATCCCCAACCCTTTTCATAGGAAGGAGCTACTTTTTGTTTTTCCAAAACACTGAGATCAAGCTCTCTCTATGCAAGCCTGGAATGGCTAGAGTATGTGCCAGCAGCTACCTCCTAATAATTAACCAGATGAAGTCTGTCTCTTTCAGCACTAAGGTAAAACTATATGACCAAACCTCTGGCATGTATCAACACATGACATAGCAGGAAAGCTGAAAATTTTTATCTGAGAACATGATAAAACTCTGCCTCTACAAAAACTTACAAAAATTAGTCAGGCATAGTGGCTGACGCCTGTAGTCCCAGCTACTCAGGAGACTGAGGTGGGATGTGAGAAAGGCCGAGACTGAGAAAAATCAGACTAGGAATGATCAGAGAGAATATGTGTTATTTAAGGCCCTTCACTATCTGACACGAACATACTTGTTTAGCCTCATTTCTGGCCACACCTTTCCAATGCTCTAGCCTCCAGTCACTCACTGCTCACCACAGAAGCCCTGCACTCCGATGTCTCTGTGATTTCACTCAAGACATTTCCCACTTCCTGGGTTACTTACCTTTTTGTTTTTTTCCTGCTTCTTAAAATGTGATTAATGCTTCCTGGCCCAGTTCAAGTGTAATTGCTTCCATGAAACTATCGTGACCCCATTCCCTAGAAAAAATTAATCAAGCTTTCATCTACTCTAAGAGCACTCTATTATTACTTTATTATAGAATCCATCCCATATTACAGTTGGAACGGGAAGACTGTGAGCTCTTTGAGGGAAGGTACTATCTTTCAAATCTTGTCGTGCTAAGCAGCACTTCTGTCACACATCAAATCTTCATAAAATTCCTGATAAGTGGATAGAAAGATGAATAGAAATCTACTGGGAAACAAATCTCTAAACAATGGAAAAGTTAGGCCGGGCGCAGTGGCTCACGCCTGTAATCCCAGCACTTTGGGAGGCCGAGGCGGGCGGATCACGAGGTCAGTAGATTGAGACCATCCTGGCTAACTCGGTGAAACCCTGTCTATACTAAAAATACAAAAAATTAGCCAGGCGTGGTGGTGGGCACCTGTAGTCCCAGCTACTCGGGAGGCTGAGGCAGGAGAATGGCATGAACCCGGGAGGTGGAGCTTGCAGTGAGCTGAGATTGCACCGCTGCACTCCAGCCTGGGCTACAGAGCAAGACTGTCTCAAAAAAAAAAAAAGGAAAGGTTCTTTCTGACTCTTTAGAAAAAAAATCAGAGAAAAAGCAAGGAAGGAGATAAGGAGCAGGAGCTAATGAAAAAGAAAATAGGACAATTGGGTCCCCTTAGTAGAGATCCATATCAAATAGGCCAGGAAGTAAAAATGTAAACCATAGTTCACCATTTTAATGTGGGGGACAACAACATGCAAAGTGAAATTTATAACTGATTTTAAAACTACGGTTGAAAGTGATCAAATTTAACTGGATAATTATTTGGATATTCCCTAGTGGTTAGGAATAAATAAATAAATACATAATTTGGTCATGGTGCTTTCTTCTGGAAGAAGTTGTTTAAGTAAAACTTCCATTTATTTAACAGTTAAAGGTTTTCTCTTTTCTCTTTTTTTTTTTTTTTTTGGAAGACAGAGTCTCATTCTGTCACCCAGGCTGGAGTGCAGTGGCACGATCTCAGCTCCACTGCAACCTCCGCCTCCCAGGTTCAAGCGATTCTCCTGCCTCAGCCTCCGGAGTAGCTGAGAATATAGGCATCCACCGCCACGCCCGGCTAATTTTTTTGTGTTTTTAGTAGAGATGGTGTTTCGCCATGTTGGCCAGGATGGTCTCAAACCCCTGACCTCAGGTGATCCACCCATCTCGGCCTCCCAAAGTGCTGGGATTTACAGGTGTGAGCCACCACACCCGGCCTGTATTTTTTTCTAGTACAGATGGGGTGTTTCACCATGTTGGCTAGGCTGATCTTGAACTCCTGAACTCAAGTGATCCACCTGCCTCAGCCTCCCAAAGTGCTGGGATTATAGGCATGAGCCACCACGCCCGACCAGGTTTTCTATTTTTTTCTCACATCATCTTGATAAGTTATCTTTTCCTAGGAGTTTGTCCATTTTTATGTAAGTCTTCAAATTAACTGGCACAGTATTTCTTAAATTGATTAGTAGGGTCGGGCGCAGTGGCTCATGCCTATAATCCTAGTACTTTGGGAGGCTGAGGTAGGTGGATCCCTTAAGCTCAGGAGTTCAAGACCAGCCTGGACAACTCTGACTCTACAAAACCTTACAAAAATTAGTCGGGCATAGTGGCTGACGCCTGTAGTCCCAGCTACTCAGGAGACTGAGGTGGGAGGATCACTTGGGCCCACGAAGCGGATTAGTAAAAATTATTGTTATTAAGACAAAATGGATAGAAGAATGGAAGAATGGAATAATGGCAGAGTATAATCCAGACATAAAGATCTGGGATTCAACAATATTGTCACCTTTTTTTTTTTTTTAAAGACAGAGGGTCTTACTCTGTTGCCCGAGCTAGAGTGCTGTGGCTTAATCATAGCTCACTGCAGCCTCAAACTCCTGGGCTTAAGTGACCCTCTTGCCTCAGGCTCCTGAGTAGTTAGGACTATAGATGTGAGCTACCTCTCCTGGCTAATTTTTTTTTTTTTTTTTTTTTTGAGACGGAGTCTCGCTCTGTCGCCCAGGCTGGAGTGCAGTGGCCGGATCTCGGCTCACTGCAAGCTCCGCCTCCCGGGTTCACGCCATTCTCCTGCCTCAGCCTCCCGAGTAGCTGGGACTACAGGCGCCCGCCACCACGCCCGGCTAGTTTTTTGTATCTTTTAGTAGAGACGGGGTTTCATCGTGTTAGCCAGGATGGTCTCGATCTCCTGACCTCGTGATCCGCCCGTCTCGGCTCCCAAAGTGCTGGGATTACAGGCTTGAGCCACCGCACCCGGCCTCCTGGCTAATTTTTAAAATTTTTTGTAGAAATTAGGTCTCACTATGTTGCCCAGGCTGGTCTTGAATTCCTGGGCCTCAAGTAATCCTCCCACCTCTACCTCCCAAAGTGCTAGGATTACAGGCATAAGCCACCACACCCAGCCTAATATTTCAATATTTTAATGTATCTCTGTGTTCTCAGAATGTAGGTTTCTTTTGGACAGGAGATTGTGTCTTTTGCACACACTATGTTGTCAAAAGTATTTGTTGGCCAGGCGCGGTGGCTCATTCCTGTAATCCCAGCACTTTGGGAGGCCAAGGCAGGCGGATTGCCTGAGCTCAGGAGTTCGCAACCAGCTTGGGCAACACGGTGAAACTCTGTCTCTACTAAAATACAAAAAAAATTAGCCAGGTATGGTGGCCTGCGCCTGTAGTCCCAGCTACTCGGGAGGCTGAGGCAGGAGAATTGCTTAAACTCGGGAGGCGGAGGTTGCAGTGAGCCAAGATCACGCCACTGCACTCCAGCCTGGGTGACAGAGCGAGACTCAAAAAAAAAAAAAAGGCCTTGTTGATTTCCTATATCAAATAAAAAACACAAAATTGGTAATTCAAGGCAAATAGGTATTTATTTTGTTACTGTTATAGCTCATTGTGATTATGCAAGGTTGATCCTAGTTAAAGATAACTAATACTTGTAGTTATCCTCAAAAATAAAGATTTTTAAAAATTAAGCAAAAATTAGGCCAGGCACGGTGGCTCACTGTAATCCCAGCGCTTTGGGAGGTCAAAGAGGGTGGATCACTTGAGGCCAGGAGTTCAAGACTAGCCTGATCAACATGGTGAAAAACCGTCTCTACTAAAAATACAAAAATTAGCTGGGCGTGGTGGTGCACGCCTGTAATCCCAGCTGCATGGGGTGCTGAGGCAGGAGAATTGCTTGAAACTAACTGGGAGGTGGAGGTTGCAGTGAGCCGAGATCACTCCTCTGCACTCCAGCCTGGGTGACAGAGCGAGATTTTGCCTCAAAAAAAAAAAAAAAAAAAGGCTGGGCGTGGGAGCTCACACCTACGCCTATAATCCAGCACTTTGGAAGGCGGAGGCGGGTGGATCAGGAGCTCAGGAGATCGAGACCATCCTGGCTAACACGGTGAAACCCCGTCTCTACTAAAAATACAAAAAATTAGTCGGGCATGGTGGCGGGTACCTGTAGTCCCTGTAGTCTCAGCTACTCGGAGGCTGAGGCAGGAGAATGGCGTGAACCAGAGAGGCAGAGCTTGCAGTGAGCTGAGATCACGCCACTACGAGCGAGACTCCGTTTCAAAAAAAAATAAAAATTGTAAAAATTGGCGGCCTAGCACAGAGGCTCATGCCTGTAATCCCAGCACTTTGGGAGGCTGAGGCGGGCGGATCACCTGAAGTCAGGAGTTTGAGACCAGCCTGGCCAACATGGTAAAACCCTGTCTCTACTAAAAATACAAAAATTAGGCCGGGCGCAGTGGCTCACGCCTGTAATCCCAGCACTTTGGGAGGCCGAGGCGGGCGGATCACGAAATCAGGAGATCGAGACCATCCTGGCTAACATGGTGAAACCCCTTCTCTACTAAAAATATAAAAAATTAGCCGGGCGTGGTGGCGGGTGCCTGTAGTCCCAGCTACTCGGGAGGCTGAGGCAGGAGAATGGTATGAGCCTGGGAGGTGGAGCTTGCAGTGAGCCGAGATCGCGCCACCGCACTCCAGCCTGGGCGACAGTGAGACTCCGTCTCAAAAAACAAACAAACAAACAAAAATACAAAAATTAGCTGGGTGAGGTGGCGTGCGCCTGTAATCCCAGCTACTCAGGAGGCTGAGGCAGGGGAATCACTTCAACCCATGAAGCAGAGGTTGCAGTGAGCCGAGATCGCACCGTTGTACTCCACTGGGCAACATCAGTGAGACTCTGTCTCAAAAAAAAAAAAAAAAGTTTCAGAGGCCATTCTCATTTGTGAATTTTTTTGTTGTTGTTGAGACCTGGCCATGTCTGTCATCCAGTCTGGAGTGCAGTGGCGTGATCATAGCTCACTGTAGCTTCAATCTCTCGTACTCAAGTGATCCTCCTGCCTCAGCCTCCCAAGTAACTAGGAATACAGGTATGTGCCACCATACCTGGCTAATTTTTAAAATTTTTAGTAGAGATAAGGTCTGGCTGTTACCCAGGATGGTCTCCAACTCCTGAGTTCAAGTGATCCAGCCTCCTAAAGTGCTAGGATTTACAGGCATTGAGCCACCCTGCTGGGCCACATTCATAAAATTTGACATAAATAAAACATCTATCCTTTTAAATATAGGAATTCACTGAATTTAAAGAAAACAGCCACCAAGAATAGGAAATTTAAACAGCTTTGAACTATAAAATATACATTATTTTTAAAAAATAAAAATGTAATTTAAGACTATTGTTACTATAAAAGTACATCTCATAATTTAAGGGGAAAGTCATTTTAGTGGTTTAAAAAAAACTTAGGTTCACATTTGTTTTATCCATTCTTCCCCCAAACTTCATACCATAGTAGTTAACTGGTAAGAAAGCTATCTGATATAAATTTCAGTGTCCTTGCCTGTCCCACCCCCTATCACCCTAGTGGATACATACTTGGTTAAATACATACTGTATAAGGAAGCAAAGAGATAGTTTGATCTTTAAAAATCCAGAATAGATTCTATTAGAATAATTTTGAAAGTTTAGCGGTTTGACTACAAATACTAACCCTCTATCAATGAAGGACAACCTCTAATTGGATGCAGCTCCAGAACAGTGTTACTGCAAATAAGTATGATACAACAGATCAATGAGACAACACATATGCTTTGAGTCTAGACTGGTATAATCCTTTTTAACAAACATTAACACAGCCTCTAGTACCATACAATCAGGTTATTTCCAAATATCTATAGGAAGTTGATGACAGTAATATTTCTCTGCCAGTCTAGTAATGCAGATGCATTTACCAGCTCCTCTCCTTGTAGAAATCATGTTAATAAAGATATTTTGGGATTTATGGCTTTAAATGCCAATTTTTTTTTTTTAATGGGACAAGTGTTATAGAAATTCCTGCTGGTATTTTCCAGACTTGGAGGAAATGAAGTTTGACAAAGAGTATTTCCCGAGTGGTCTGGAGGGAAGTAAAAGAATTAGCAAAATCGAGAGAATATGAAAATGAACGAGGTAAAGGCCTGAGTTCTGATGGCAGAAGAAAAAATGCACCTGTATTACGTAAATAACAATCCATGGTAAACAAGATTCAATTAAAATGAAGCAATTATCATGCCCTGTCACATTTGTGAAAACTAAACTCTGCCAAGAGGTATCATTTCAGGGTGTCCATTCACCTTGCTTTATATCAATAATCCCAGAGTGATTATTAAAAGTATTTCCTCTCACTCTTAAAAGTGAACCAGTTTACATTATATGATCATCCTATCCTTGAAGAACCAGGAGGCAGAGCTGTTAACATAGCCCCATGTTCAGGGTTCAATCATAGTCCCATAGTCAAAATGCAGTACAGATACACCTCATTTATCTAACGCTGTGAATACAGCAAAATAGTCCTATAATTCAGAACATGAATTCTGAAATCAAATGACCTGGGTTCAAATCTCAGTCCTGCTACATATACTCTTCAGCTGTATTACCTTAGAAAAGTTTTTTACTTTTTATTTTGAAATAATTTCAAACTTGGAGAAAAGTTGCAAGAATATTACAAAGAATTCCCATATACCCTTCACTTAGGTTCACTAACTGCTAACATTTTGCCACATTTACTTTACACATCTCTCTACACACATTCACATACACACACACACAATTAATTAATTAACTAATTAATTAAGACCAGGTCTCACTCTGTTGCCCAGGCTGGAGTGCAGTGGCGCTATCATGGCTCACTATAGCCTTGACCTCCCAGGTTCAGGTGATCCACCCACCTCAGCCTTTCAAGTAGCTGGGACTACAGGTACACACCAATAGGCCTGGTTATTTTTTTGTATTTTTGGTAGAGACAGGGTTTCACCATGTTGCCCAGGCAACCTCAGACTCCTGGGATCAAGTTATCCTCCCACCTTGGCCTCCCAAAGTGTGGGGATTACAGGTCTGAGCTACCACACCCAGCCACTCACTATTTTATGACTAATTTTTTTTTTTTGAGACAGTCTTGCCTGTCACCCAGGCTGGAGTGCAGTGGTGCAATCTCGACTCACTGCAACCTCCACCTGCCACGTTAAAGCAATTCTCCTGCCTCAGCCTCCGAAGTAGCTGGGACTAAAGACACATGCCACCGTTCCTGGCCAATTTTTTGTATTTTTAATAGAGAAGGGGTTTCTCCATGCTGGCCAGGCTGGTCTCAAACTACTGACCTCATGATCTGCCCACCTCAGCCTCCCAAAGTGCTGGGATTACAGGTGTGAGCCACCGTGCCCGGCCTTATTACTAATTTTTTAACCATTTGGTAATAGGTTGTAGACATCATGTCCTTTCTCCAAATACTTCAATGGGTTATTTTCTAAAAACAAATTACAGTACAATTATCACATTAGGAAAATTAACAGTAACACTTTTTTTTTTTTGAGACGGAGTCTCGCTCTGCCGCCCAGGCTGAAGGTGCAGTGGCGCGATCTTGGCTCAGTGCAAGCTCCACCTCCCAGGTTCATGCCACTCTCCTGCCTCAGCCTCCTGAGTAGCTGGGAATATAGGCGCCCACCACGACACCCACCCAGCTAATTTTTTGTATTTTTTTTTTAGCAGAGACGGGATTTCACCATGTTAGCCAGGATAGTCTCGATCTCCTGAGCGCGTGATCCACCCACCTCGGCCTCCCAAAGTGCTGGGATTACAGGCGTGAGACACCGCACCTGGCCAACACACTATTATTATCTAACTTCGTGAAGTCCTTATCTAAATTCTACCAGTTGTCTCACTAATACTCTTGAAGAAAAAAAAAAAGAGAGAGAGAGAGAGATGGGGTCTCTCCATGTTGCCCAGGCTGGTCTCAAATTCCTGGTCTCAAGTGATCCTACCATCTTGGCCTTCCAAAGAGCTGGTATGACAGGCATGAGCCACCATACCCTCCCATACTAATCCTCTTTATAGAAAATTTTTTCCTCAACCCAGAATCCCAATAAAGAATCTTGGGTAGATTTCTTAACCTCTCTGTATATCAGTTTCCCCATCTGTAAAATGGAGATTAATAATAGCACCTACTTCAAAAGATTATTGAGAAAAATGAAAGAGTAAATATAATAAAAGAATTTAGAACATTTGCTGATATTTAGTGCACGTGTTAGCTGCTTTTATTTTTATTATTTTATTATTATTATTATTTTTTAGATGGAGTCTCACTCTGTCGCAGGGGTGCGATCTAGACTCACTGCAACCTCCGCCTCCTGGGTTCAAGCATTTCTTGTGCCTCAGCCTCCGGAGTAGCTGGGATTACAGGTACGTGCCACCATGCCCGGCTCATTTCAGTAGTTTTAGTAGCGACAGGGTTTCACCATGTTGGCCAGGCTGGTCTCGAACTCCTGACCTCAAGTGCTCTGCCTGATTTGGCCTCCCAAAGTGCTGGGATTACAGGCGTAAGCCACCATGCCTGGCCGTTAGCTGCTTTTAGAGAATGACAGATTTCATATAAGGTAAAACTGTCAGATAATGGAAATAATTATTTAGACACTATGCTTTTTGAAGTTATTTTTAAGGAAAATCTGTAAAATATATTGTACATATCAATTATTTTCTAAACAGAATGTATTATAGATATTTTAACTTTTTCTTTTTCTTTTTTTTTTTTTTTTGAGACGGAGTCTCGCTCTGTGGCCCAGGCTGGAGCGCAGTGGCCGGATCTCAGCTCTCTAAGCTCCGCCTCCCAGGTTTATGCCATTCTCCTGCCTCAGCCTCCCGAGTAGCTGGGACTACAGGCACCCGCCACCTCGCCCGGCTAGTTTTCTGTATTTTTTTAGTAGAGATGGGGTTTCACCGTGTTAGCCAGGATGGTCTCGATCTCCTGACTTCGTGATCCGCCCGTCTCAGCCTCCCAAAGTGCTGGGATTACAGACTTGAGCCACCGCGCCCAGCCTTAACTTTTTCTTAGAAACTCGGGGTCTTCACATCTGCAGTGGTACTGCTATAAAACTGTGATACTGAGCTGGGCGCGGTGGCTCACGCCTGTAATCCCCGCACTTTGGGAGGCCGAGGCGGGCGGATCACGAGGTCAGGAGATCAAGACCATCCTGGCTAACACGGTGAAACTCCATCTCTACTAAAAATACAAAAAGTTAGCCAGGAGTGATGGTGGTAGTCCCAGCTACTCGGGAGACTGAGGCAGGAGAATGGCGTGAACCCAGGAGGCGGAGCTTGCAGTGAGCTGAGATTGTGCCACTGCACTCCAACCTGGGTGAGAGAGCAAGACTCCACCTCAAAAAAAAAAAAAAAAAAAAACTGTGATACTGTCAGAGGCACCTGAGGTGCGAGGTTTATATATGCCTATATAGTAAAATGGCTACAAAGTTCTAGACAGACAACTTGAATCTCCATCTGCTGTCCTGCTTCTGATCACGAGTATGTATTAACATGCCTCCTTTATATTATTCTTTTTTTTTTTTTTTTTTTTTTTATTTATTTTTTTTTGAGACGGAGTTTCACTTTTGTTGCCCAGGCTGGAGTGCAATGGCATGATCTTGGCTCACCGCAACCTCAGCCTCCCGTGTTAGCTGGGATTAAAGGCATGCGCCACCACGCCTGGCTAATTATGTATTCTTTGTAGAGATTAGGGTTTCTCCATGTTGGTCAGGCTGGTCTGGAACTCCTGACCTCAGGTGATTCGCCCACCCCGGCCTCCTAGCCTCAACTATATTATTCTAATAATACTTTTGGTCATACAAAGCTTCTAGTTAAACAGTACTTTCAGCTGGGCACGGTGGCTCACGCCTGTAATCTAAGCACTTTGGGAGGCCAAGGCGGGTCGATCGCCTAAGGTCAGGAGTTAGAGACCAACCTGACCAACATGGTGAAACCCCATCTCTACTAAAAATTAAAAAAATTAGCCAAGCATGGTGGTGGGTACCTGTAATCCCAGTCATTCGGGAGGCTAAGGCAGGAGAATCACTTGAACCCAGGAGGTAGAGGTTAGGTTACAGTGAGCCAAGATCACACCATTGCACTCTAGCCTGGGCGACAGACGAAAACTGTCTAAAAAAAAAAAAAAAACAGAAAGTCCTTTCATATCTCTCATTAATTCAATAAATATATCACTTGATTAATTAGCTGATATGAATCTTGCAAGCAGTCTGTGAAGTAAAAAACATATATTACTACTCCCAATTTTAACTACCTAATTATAGACAAATAAATTAAGGCTCAAAGAGGTCAAATGACACTTTGGGCCACAGAGTCAATAGGCAACACAGTCAGCCCTCATACACCTGGGTCCTCTGTGTCTCAATATACACAATTTTCACTGGGTGCAGTGGCTCATACCTGTAATCCCAGCACTTTGGGAGGCCGAGGCGGGTGGATAACCTGAGGTCAGGAGTTCGAGATCAGCCTGGACAACACAGTGAAACCCATTTCCTACTAAAAATACAAAATTAGCCGGGCGTGGTGACACATGTCTGTAATCCCAGCTACTCGGGAGGCTGAGGCAGGAGAATTGCTTGAACCTGGGAGGCGGAGGATGCAGTGAGCCATTGCACTTCAGCCTGGGCAACAAGAGTAAATCTCTGTCTCACCAAAAAAAAAAATATATACACACACACACACACACACACACACACACACACACACACACACAATTATCTGAGTGAGGCCCTAAGGTGATGCTACTTTTGAGGTAAAATGAACAATCTTTACCACTTAGAAGCACTTTCAGCTTACTTTTATATTTATTTATTTGTTTATTCATTTTGAGACAGAGTCTCGCTCTGCCCCCTGGGTTCAAGCAATTCTCCTGCCTCAGCTTCCTGAGTAGCTGGGATTATAGGCGCGTGCCACCACGCCCAACTAATTATTGTATTTTCAGTACAGACAGGGTTTCACCATGTTGGCCAGGCTGATCTTGAACTTCATAATCCTGACTTCATAATCCACCCGTCTTGGCCTCCCAAAGTGCTAGGATTACAGTCTTTACTTGTATTTTTTATTTCCAAAAGCAGCAGGAGAAAAACAGCTTACTTTTAGATGCAAGGAAATACATTCTGATTGGTTGAGACTGCCAGATGTCTGACTTTCAGATGCTGTTCCTCTTTACTTCTCAAATATCTCTCTAAAATTCTCTGAACATTACAGCAACACTTTATTAATACAGACTCCACACATGAAAGTTGAGATAAATTCAGAATTGAGCTGAAGTTTACCTCTGCACTCTAATAAAGACTAAGAAAACAGTGTAAATAAGATCGCAGGGAGAAATGTTTAATGAGCTGTTTTTAAGCATTTCAAGTCTAATTTACATACAATTAAAGTTAATTTGCACATCATTCTCAGCTATTCATTAAACCAGGTACAAGGATCTCTATCTAACAAAATAACCTGGTAACACTATTAGCCTAGTTTCAATTACTGTATGAACTCAAAGTAACAGCTGCACCTAAAGAAAAACAACCTATAACACTCTCACTAGGTTTTCCCCCAATTAGCCCAAATTAATGAGGTTTAATACTACCTCCATGGTGACCCACAAAACCTATCTTCCCCTGATGACCCCTAGAGTATAAGCTAAAATGTAGTTAAACCACCTGTCCTAGAGACTAGGCAGAGGAAGCAAGATAAAATGGCAATGGCTAAGGAAGGCTAGGGTTCTAGGGCAGATTATGGCACTAAATCTGTGCTACCTGAGTTAAATCACTCAAATTCTCTTGCCTTCAGTTGCCTCTTTTACAAAATTAGGGAGCTAATAATGTGGTCTCTAAACACAATATTCCACTAAAAGGATCCAGAGCTCTTAGGCGAAAGGGCAGAAAATGTACAAGATGAGTTGGGAACACCTTATCATACTAGAAAGGAAGGAACACTATCAAAGACTGCTGAAGTTATGTGAAAAGGAATCAGGAGCGAGCTTGAAGAACTTCCACTGGTCCAATATGAAACAAATTGAACATCAATAAGAATAACTACAATGGATTAAAACACATCAAATATGTTAACACCTAAAAGTTCCTGATCATGCCCTAAAAAACCCTAAAAAGTCACTGGTCCTCTCTGGAGTATATCTGAAAACCAACTCATTATTTTGAAAACTAGTAAATAAAAGAATAAAGGGAATGAATTAAGTATTTATCTTGCCTTCCTTGTACATATCAAACCCCAGGGTAACCAAAGAGTTGATATGGTAAACTTTTTCTTTTTTGAAGTATTTCAGTATTTGTTGTTTTTTGATAAACAACAAAAAAAAAAGAATGACAGAATTAAAATCTAGTCCAGGCGCCGTGACTCAAGCCTGTAATTCCAGCACTTTGGGAGGCCGAGACGGGCGGATCACGAGGTCAGGAGATCGAGGCTATCCTGGCTAACACGGGGAAACCCCGTCTCTACTAAAAAATACAAAAAACTAGCCGGGCGAGGTGGCGGGCGCCTGTAGTCCCAGCTACTCGGGAGGCTGAGGCAGGAGAATGGCGTAAACCCGGGAGGCGGAGCTTGCAGAGAGCTGAGATTCGGCCACTGCACTCCAGCCTGGACACGGTCTCAAAAACAAACAAACAAAAAAACTTTATTTTACCAATAGCTGCAAACTATTATTTTTTTCATTAGTTGTTTTTTTTGTGTGTGTGTGTGTGTTTGAGACAGGGTCTCACTCTGACGCCCAGGCTGTAGTGCAGTGGCATTATCTTGGCTCACTGCAACCTCCACTTCTCAGGCTCAAGTGATCCTCCCACCTCAGCTTCCCAAGTAGCTGGGACTACAGGCGTGCACTACTAACCCAGCTAATTTTTATATTTTTTATAAGATGGGGTTTCTCCACATTGTCCAGGCTGATCTCAAACTCCTGGGCTCAAATGATCTGCCTGCCCCACTCTCCCAAAGTGCTGGGATTACCAGTGTGAGCCACCACACCCTAGCCTGAAAACTCTTATTATTTTAACAGTGATATAATGACATATAATCAATAAAAAGTTATTGTGATTTTTTTTTTCTTGAGATGAGCTCTCTGTTTTTCAGGCTGGAGTGCAGTAGTCTGATTTCAGCTCACTGCAGCCTCAACCACCTGGGCTCCCAACTCAGCCTCCCAAGTAGCTAGGACTACAGGCACACACCACCACACCCAGCTACTTTTTAAATCGTGCCTGGCCAAAATAAAGTATATTATTAAAATGAATTTCCATGGGGCACAGTGGCTCACACCTGTAATCCCAGCACTTTGGGAGGCCAAGGTGGGCAGATCACGAGGTCAGGAGATGGAGACCAGCCTGGCTGATACGGTGAAACCCTGTCTCGCCAGGAGTGATGGCACACGCCTGTAGTCCCAGCTACTGCGGAGGCTGAGGTTGCAGTAAACCGAGATGGCGCCACTGCACTCCAGCCTGGGCGACAAAGAATTTTCCTGTTTCTTCTTATCTTTTTAACGTGCCAAATAATTTTTTTTTTTTTTTTTGAGACAGGGTCTCACTCTGTCGCCCAGTCTGGAGTATAGTGGCACAATCTCAGTTCACTGCAACCTCCACCTCCTGGGTTAAAGCAATTCTCGAGTCTCAGCCACCCAAGTAGATGGAGTTACAGGCACATGCCACCACAAGCGGCTAATTTTTCTGTTTTAGTATAGATGGGGTTTTACCATGTTGACCAGGCTGAAATTTTAAATTTAATTTGAAGCTTGAACATTTCTATTAGACAACACTCTCTAGACCTAACAACCAGTTTATAGGGAATAAAAGGAATAGAGGAACATAAATGAATTACAGAAATTCAATTAGCAAAGTCCAGACGGGAAAATTACACAACTTTGTTTCTTTAACAACAGCAGCAATAACAACAACAACAAAAAAACCACAAGAGAAAAAAAGAACTGACCAGGCATGGTGGCTCACGTCTACAATCTCAGCACTTTGGAAGGCCGAGGCAGGTGGATCACCTGAGGTCAGGAGTTAGAGACCAGCCTGACCAACATGGTCAAACCCCATCTCTACTAAAAATACAAAAATGAGCCGGTCGTGGTGGCTAACGCCTGTAATCCCAGCTACTCAGGAGGATGAGGCAGGAGAATCACTTGAACCCAGGAGGCAGAGGTTACAATGAGTCAAGAATGCACCACAGAACTCCAGCCTGGGCGACAAGAGCAAAACTCCGTCTCCGGAAACAAACAAACAAACAACAACAAAAAAAAAAAACTGAGAGAACCTGTAGATTAAAAAAGACGTAAAAGAGGCCAGGCACCGTGGCTCACGCCTGTAATCCCAGCACTTTGGGAGGCCAAGGAGGGTAGATCACCTGAGGTCAGGAGTTGAAGACCGGTCTGGCCCACAAGGCAAAACCCCGTCTCTACTAAAAATACAAAAATTAGCTGGGTGTCGTGGTGGAGGCAGAGGTTGCAATGAGCTGAGATCACGCCACTGCACTCCAGCCTGGCAAAAGAGGGGGCACTCTGTCTCAAAAAAAAAAAAAAAAAAAAAAGGAGACATAGAAGCTATGTAAACCAAATCAATGTACCGACCTTGTCTGAAACCTGATTCAAATAAACCAAATGTTCAGAGAGAAAAGGTGGCAGGGATGAAGGGAGAGTGGAAAGATAAATTAATTGTGGAAATCTAAACATTAACAGGATACAGTGTGGTTATGTTTTTTAAAGAGTGTCTTTTATTTTTTACAGCTATACACAGAAATTAGCATTGAAATGATATGTCTGGGACTTGTTTCAGAATGATCCAAGGGGGATGAGGGAACGAATAGGTGATGGATGAAACAAGACTTGACCATCAGCTGATAATTGTTGAAGCTGAGTGTTGGGCATATAAGGGCTCACTATATCATCCTCTCCACATTTGTATATGTTTGAAATTTTCTATAATTTTCCAAAAAATGAGATGAGCAGACAAGTTTATCTATAAAAACTTCTTGTAGCTTTTGAATCTACAAAAATATATGAAAATAAGTCACAGAGTTGGCTAATACTTCAAGAGATCATTCGATCCCAGTGTACTGCCTCCAGGACACACTACAACATTATCACATTCAGCAAATATTTATTAACTATTAAGCACAAAGGCGCTAACATAGAAGATGCACAGAAATATAAGAAACAGTTTCTGTTTCAGGACTTTAGTCATATAAGAGAAATGAGAAAAGTACCTAAACATAAAACAAGGTAAAAAGTGATGAAGTTGACCAGGCGCAGTGGCTCATGTCCGTAATCCCAGCACTTTGGGAGGCCAAGGCTGGCAGACCACCTGAGGTCAGGAGTTAGAGACCAGCCTGGCCAACATGGTGAAACCCCATCTCTACTAAATATACAAAAATTAGCCAGGTGTGGTGGTGTGCACCTGTAGTCCCAGCTACTCGGGAGACTGAGGCAGGAGAATCGCTTGATCCCGGGAGGTGGAAAGGTTGCGGTGAGCCAAGATTGTACCACTGCACTCTAGCCTGGGCAACAGAATGAGATTCTGTGTCAAAAAAAGAAAAAAAGGTGAAGTTATGGTTTAAGTATCATAAGCAAGGTACTTTTTAAGTATATCAGAAGTCATCAGAGAAGAGTGTCATATAACGGCATGAAAAATAGGATTTGGACATGTAGTGGAAGGGAGTATTATATGTGAAGTGTACAGACAGTATCAGCAGAAGCACAGAGGCAGAATATAATGAAACATTTTTGGGAAATGAAGATGAGCGCATTATTGCACCCATAGTGGGAAGCAGGGCCGGAAAGACAAGTAGGGGCTAGACCATAGAATCTTAAATATCAGGCTGAGTTTGTAATTTAGTCAATAAGCATTAGGAGTCACACATTTGGAGTTCTAGATGATAGAATATTTAGGAAGAAACTATACACCTCACCTAAGTATAGCAGAAAAGAATAGAGCTAGGGAGGGGGATGAAAATAAGGATAAATAATCAAGGCAAAAGATAACACAGGACCTAAAATGGAGTAGTGGGAGGAAAAGACAGGGAGGGATCTGAGAGTATCTGGGCAAGAAAACAGGCAGGAGTTGAGAAGTCAACAATAACTAAGATTTTAAAATCGGATGAATTGGGAGAATGGTGGGGCCCACGTTTAGCATGCTGGCAGACCTATACCAGCCCTGAATAGTGTTCAATAAATGACTGGCTGAGTGAACAAATAAATAGAAATACATGAGTCAGGATGAAGAACAGTAAGTCAGGGGATTTGGGGGGCTGGGGAGTGGGATGGGCAGGAGATAAGCTGACCCTTCTCATTGAACCTGTGTTCCTCACAAGGTTCTGAAGAACAAAATGCTGCCCAGGAGTGCTATGCATCTTTCTTGGGAATGCACTTCTCTAAAGCAAAGGACTCATCATTAAAACCTACATAAAAGGTATAAAACTCATCCTTAAAACCAGTAAACATGCCTCCCAAGCAAGGAGGAGACAACCTGTACAATCTGACCACAGGTTCTCAAAAGCAGACAGCTCATGAAAAGCTGGAGGTGCAAGCAGGACATCAATGAAGTGGTCCAATAGGAATTCTGGTACTGGAGCTCAGAGGCAAAAATATAGATGTGGGAGTTACTGCATGAAGGTTGTAATAGAAGACACAAGAGTAGGCTGCACACAGAGGCTCAAACCTGTGATCCCAGCACTTTGAGAAGCCGCCGCAGAAGAAACACTTGACTCCGTAAGTTCGAGACCAGCCTTGGCAACACAGTGAGACCTTGGCTCTACAAAAAATAAAATTAGCTGGGCATAGTGGCACACACCTGTGGTCCCAGCTACTTGAGAGGCTGAGGTGGGAGGCTCACTTCAGCCCAGGAAGCTGAGGCTGCAGAGAGCCGGGATGGCGCCACTGTACTGCAGCCTGGCCAACAGAGCAAGAACCTGTCTCAAAAAACAAAACAAAACAAAACAAAACAAAAAAAACACACACACACAAGAGTAGATGACCTCTCCGTGCAAAAGCAAAAAAAGAGAAGCAAGGCCTGAGACAACTTAGAGACTGACAAAGGAGGATCAGGAAGGCAGAAAGAGAACCAGAACAATACTGTGTCATAAAAGCTAAGAGAAGAATGTCCAGAAGGAAGGCCTGTTCAATCTTTATCTTCTTCCTTGACCCACAAATCCAACCCATCAATAAGTCTTATCAGCTCTACCTCCAAAATATATACTAAACACATCTATTTCTCTCCATCTCTTTAGCCATCTACCTAGTAGTTCAAACTTTGATCACTGCCTAGATTTCTGCAGTAACCTTCTGTTCAACCCACCTCAATCAAGTCCTGCCCCCAAATAATCCACTTTCTTTGTAGCAAGTGGATTAGTCTTTTAAAAATGGACATCGCCGGGTGCGGTGGCTCACGCCTGTAATCCCAACACTTCCAGAGGTAGAGGCGGGCGGATCACGAGGTCAGGAGATGGAGACCAGCCTGCCCAACATGGTGAAACCCCGTCTCTACTAAAAATACAAAAATTAGCCAGCTGTGGTGGCGGGCGCCTGTAATCCCATCTACTCCGGAGGCTGAGGCAGGAGAATTGCTTCAACCCGGAAGACTGATGTTGTGGTGAGCTGAGACCATGCCACTGCACTCCAGCCTGGGTGCCAGAGCAAGACTCCATCTCCAAAAAAAAAAGGAAATCAGGGCTGGGTACAGTGACGCAAGTCTGTAATCCTAGCACTTTGGAAGGCCACTGCAGGTGGATCACTTGAGCTCAGGAGTTCAGGACCAGCCTGAGCAACATGGTGAAATCCAGTCTCTACAAAAAATACAAAAATTAGCCAGGCATGGTGGCTAGCACCTATAGTTCCAGCTACTTGGAAGGATGAGGTGGGAGGATTGCTTGAGCCCAGGCGGCAGGGGTTGCAGTGAGCTGAGATTCTACGACTGCACTCCAGCCTTGGTGACACAGTGAAACCCTGTCTCAAAAAAAAAAAAAAAAGCAGGGGGGAAATCAGGCCAGGCAGGGTGGCTCATGCCTGTAACCCCAGCACCTTGGGAGGCCAAGGGGAGGATCCACTTGAGGTCAGGAGTTGCAAGACCAATCTGGGCAACAAAGCAAGACCCATCTTTACAAAAAAAAAAAAAAAAAAGGCCGGGCGCGGTGGCTCAAGCCTGTAATCCCAGCACTTTGGGAGGCCGAGACGGGTGGATCACGAGGTCAGGAGATCGAGACCATCCTGGCTAACATGGTGAAACCCTGTCTCTACTAAAAATACAAAAAACTAGCCGGGCGTGGTGGCGGGCGCCTGTAGTCCCAGCTACTCGGAGGCTGAGGCGGGAGAATGGCGTGAACCCGGGAGGTGGAGCTTGCAGTGAGCCGAGATCAGGCCACTGACCTCCAGCCTGGGTGACAGAGTGAGACTCCGTCTCAAAAAAAAAAAAAAAAAAAGGGAAGAAAATTAGCATGGCATGAGGATGTGAGTCTGTAGCCCTAGCTACTTAAGGAGGCTGAGGTGGGAGGATCCCTTGAGCCCAGAAATTCAAGGCTGCAGTGAGCCATGATGGCACCACTGCATTCCAGCCTGGGAGATACAGCAAGACCTTGTCTCAAAAAAAAAAAAAAAAGGGAAACAAACAACAACAAAAAAATTGTGCTTTACAGGGCATGATCATGAAAAGTGAAAAGACAACCCACAGAATGGGAGAAAATCTTTGTAAATCATGTAGCTGATAAAGAACCTGTATCCAGAATAAAGAACTATTAAAATACAATAAAAGGACAAATAACCCAATTTTAAAAGAAGCAACAGATTTAAAGAGACATACAAATAGCCAATAAATGGCCAAGAGCGGTGGCTCATGCCTGTAATCCCAGCACTTTGGGAGGCCAAGGCGGGCAGATCACAAGGTCAGGAGATGAAGACCATCCTGGCTAACATAGTGAAACCCCGTCTCTACTAAAAATACAAAAAATTAGCCGGGCGTGGTGGTGGGCACCTGTAGTCCCAGCTACTCGGGAGGCTGAGGCAGCAGAATCGCTTGAACCCAGGAGGCGGTGGTTGCAGTGAGCCGAAACTGCGCCACTGCACTCCAGCCTGGGCGACACAGCCAGACCCCATGGCCCAAAAAAAAAAAAAAAGGTACATTGTTAATCATTGAAAAGATTGTAATAGGGGAGGAAAGAGGGGTATTGGAAGAAACAACACAGTAAGTCCTCACTTAACTCATCAACAGATTCTTGGATATCACCATTTTAAGCAACACAATGTATAACAAAACCAATTTAACCATAGTCTAATGTAAAGTTAAGTTCCTATAGCATATTTCTGGTCACAAAAAACATCACCAAACTTCTAAAGACCAAAACACTTCTAATATTAAACACTGAAACAAATGTGAGCTATACAAACATTTAAGAAAGATTAATAAAAACAAGAAAGATAAGTATTTACCTAATTATTCCAGTTCAGGGTCATGGGTGGCCAGAGCCTGTCCCAGCAGCCCAGGGAGCAAGGTAGGAACCAACTCTGGACAGGATGCCATCCCATCAATTACACACACACCCACACTCACTCAGACTGGGACCATGTAGAGACACCAATTCATCAAACACGCACAATTTTGTGATGCAGGAGGAAACCAGAGTACCTGGAGGAAACCAAAAAACTGGAGAAAGTCCACACAGATGTGGGGAGAATGTGCAAACTACACAGACAGTAGCCCTAGCCAGAAATACATTTTTTTTTCTCATCAACATTATAACGCAATGAAGTTGAACAAAATAATGTTATTCAAAGACCTGTTGTAATGGCCATGAGTTGATACTTGTTGAGGCTAGGAGATAGATACACAGGAGTTCATTACATCATTCTCTTTACTTTTATATATGCTTGATATTTTTCATTAAAAAGTTTTTTTTTTTTAATCTTCAAGCACTTCAATTTAAAAACAAAACACTTCTTCCAGACTTCCCATTTTACTTAAAAATAAAACACACCCAGGCAAAGTGGCTCACACGCCTGTAATCTCAGCACTCTGGGAGGCTGAAGCTGAGGATCACTTGAGCCCAGGAGTTCAAGAATAGCCTAGGCAACATAGTGAGACTCCATCTCCATAAAAAATAAAACAATTAGCCTGGCATGGTGGCCTGCATCTGTAGTCCCAAGTACCCACGGGGATGAGGTGGGAGGATCATTTGAGCCACAGATTACTGCACTCCAGCCTAGGTGACAGAGTGGGAGCTTGTCTCAAAAACAAAACAAAACAAAACAAAATACACACAAAACTCCTGGCCAGATGTGGTGGCTCACATCTGAAAGCCTACCACTTTAGGAGGCTGAGGCAGGAGGATTGCTTGAGGCCAGGGGTTTGAGACCAGCCTGGGCGACATAGTGACAGCCAATCTCTAAACACAAAATTGAAAAATTAGGCAGGTGTGGTGTAGTCCCAGCTACTCAGGAGGCTGAGGCAGGAGGATCACTTCAGTCCCAGGAGTTCAAAGCTGCAGCGAGCCATGACTGTGCCACTAGCCTTGGCAACAGAGCAAGACCTTGTCTCAAAAAATAAACAGAACCCCTTAATAGTCCTAAAAAGCTTTGAAATATCTGGCTCCTACCCTTCTCCAATCACATATTTTGTTACCATCATTCACTAATATATAGCCATGGTAGGCTTCCATCACTCTCAGAATACACTAAGGATTTTCCTGATTCAGGGCCTCTGCCGTTACCAGTTCCTTCTCCCTGGAACTCTCTTCCCTCATTTCTTTATTTGGATGGTTCATTTTCATTCTTTACTTTCAGTATATCACTTTCTCAGAGAAGTCTTTCCTGACCATCCTTATCTAAGTTCCTCTATTACTCTCTATTATAGCACTCTATTTTATTTTCTAACATACATCACAATCTTTAACATTTTATGCTTTTTTTTTTTTTTTTTTTTGAGACAGTGTCTGGCTCTGTTGCCCAAGCTGGAGTGCAGTGGCGTAATCTTGGCTCACTGCAACCTCTGCCTCCTGGGTTCAAGTGATCCTCCCACCTCAGCCTCCCGAGTAGCTGGTACTACAGGTGCACACCACCACATCCAGCTAATTTTTATATTTTTTGTAGAGATGGGGTTTCACCATGTTACCCAGGCTGGTCTCAAACTCCTGGGCTCAAGTGATCTGCCTACATTGGCCTCCCAAAATACTTGGCCTCATGCCTCCCCAAGTGGGCATGAGCCACTACAGCCAGTCTTATTTATGTCTTTACTGCCTATCCAAGGCTTCCCAAACTGCATGAGGGCATGGACCTTGTTTCTTTCAAGATCACTGAGTTGCATCCTTAGTAGTACATGACACACAGTGGCACTTAATAAATCTGTTGAATCTTAAACTAATAACCCAATACTAGGCATTAGCCTATTGCTGAATGTTTAATATAGCAAAGGCTTACAGAAAACCTACTGTTTACGAGGCCTCAGGTAACACATACACACATTTGATGAGAAGATACATGGTATATTAGGCCATTCTTGCATTGCTATAAAGAAATATCTGAGACTGGGTAATTTATAGGAAAAGAGGTTTCACTGGCTCACAGTTCTGCAGGCTGTACAGGAAACAGTGCCAGCATGTGCTTCTGGGGAGGCTTCAGGAAGCTTTTACTCATGGTGGAAGGAAAAGTGCATGTAGGCACTTCACATGTGAACTCAGAGTGAGAGCTCACTTATCACCAAGGGGATGGCCCAAGCCATTCATGAGGGACCTGCTCTCATGACCCAAACACCTCCTACCAGGCCCCATCTCCAACACCGGGAATTACATTTCAACATGGGATTTAGAGAGGATATATATTCAAACTACATCACATGGTGTAATGAGAATTAAGTGGACAAAACTAAAAAACAAAAAACGAAAAAAGCAAATAAGTAGACTATTTTTCCCCCAGAGAATTCATTTAAAAACAGAAATAAGAGAGTTGTGACACAGTCCCTTCTCTAAAGATGTATAAATAAAGGGTCCCCTAGGGATCAAGGCTGAAATCTACCACAATTAACATTTTTAGAAATTATCTAGAAAAAACAATAGTGAAATCTTCCCAGTTTGCAGATGACTCTACAGCAACACATAGAAGTACAATGGTGCAAGGCTCTATGTGTTCAGGAATGTGAAAAACAGCTTCCATGTAGACAAAAATAAGGTAATTCAGTGACAGAAAAATAGCTCAAACTGTATCAGATGATGAGCTCTAAAGCTACCTGTTTTAACATAGGAAAGGGGTTTCAAAGTCCCTAGACTGTACCCTGAATACAGCTACAAAAAGGCAACAAAATAGTGGCTGTCATTATGAAAGCTTTGGAAACACAGAACATATTATCCTATCCTTGTACAAACCAAAGTGTACCTGTACCTTGAGTAGAATGTGTAGTTGTAGTCATCATAGCACAAAAAAGGTAAAATAGAGAAGGCCTAGAAAGATATCACAAAAGACCAAAGGAACCAGAGGGGCTTCCATATGAGCACAGATTTTTTTAAATGTCTTTTTAAGGCCAGGCACAGTGGCTCACGCCTGTAATCCCAGCACTTTGGGAGGCTGAGGCGGGCGGATCACCTGAGGTCAGCAGTTCGAGACCAGCCTGACCAATATGATGAAAACTCGTCTCTATTAAAAATACAAAAACTAGCCAGACGTGGTAGCATGCACCTGTAATCTCAGCCAGTCAGGAGGCTGAGACTGGAGAATTGCTTGAACCCAGGAGGCAGAGGATACAGTGAGCTGAGATCGCGCCATTGCACTCCAGCCTGGGCAACAAGAGCAAAACTCTGTCTTGGGGGAAAAAAATGTTTTTTTAAAAATATGGTAAATTAGATACTTTAACAAGAAACAAAGTGGTAGATAGAGACTTCTGTATCACATCTTAGAAATTATGGGGGCCGGGCGCAGTGGCTCAAGCCTGTAATCCCAGCACTTTGGGAGGCCGAGATGGGCGGATCATGAGGTCAGGAGATCGAGACCATCCTGGCTAACACGGTGAAACCCCATCTCTACTA